>NW_022990673.1:1528158-1550658 GCF_902827175.1 Gymnodraco acuticeps
AATAAATCCTAAGTGGTTACCACAAAAAAAACCTGCTCTGAAGGTTATTTTCATTTTACAAATCCTGCACTCAGCTTTGCTTTCTCCAATATCATTGAAAAGCAGCCAGATGGTGCTTCTTTTTTCGGTTTTCGCTCATTTCTTGACTTTTTCCGACGCGCTTGCATTTAAATCCGGCTCTGTGCAGCTGGCCTGTACCACTACACAACATGCTGTGCCCCCCACCATTCTTTCACATAATGGTATGATCCTTGTGTGTCCTCGCATATGATTGGCCGCATGGTGGCCCAGCTAAATAAAGACCCGCCCCTGCCTGCAAGGATTCTCAGCAAGAGTAGGAGCGGCTGCCGGCTGAAGATTCTGCTCTCCCCAACGGGAGTCTGCTCTTCTAACGGCAGCTCGCGATCGGCGTGTTGGAGACAGCGGCGCCGGATTCATTTCAGAAGTGGGGGGGGCCAAAAAGTGCGTGTGTATGTGACATAGCCTACTTGCCAACTGGTCATATTTATCCCGCATTTCTCCCGATTTCTGACTAAATCTGATTTGTTTCATTCTAACATAACGCACCAAATGTTACTGTTTCCACTCGGACTTCAATACAGCTACACCATTGTTTGGTTTCCATGGTAACGTGTCTCTTTAGTAGCGCGAGCAAATGAAAGTCTGAGAGGGTCTTCAGGAGGAAGATAGTCAGAGAAAACAGAACAAGAATGGACAACTCAACCCTCTGCTCACTCCTTTCCTGTACATTATGACAGCGCAGTTGCTCATTCCATCTCTTCTTTTTTCCTGCTACGCTCTTGTTTGACAAGCTGAATGTTGACTGGTGTTTGACTGAAGTAAGCTCTGTGAAAAGTTCCAGTTATTAACTCGGTATTTACAAAGCTGTCATCTCCACATTTGGAGAAAGTTACAAGCCGTTTGACAGCATCACATCTGCATATTTCACAGAAGGCTCGTTTAGTGGTTTTGCAAATAATTAACCACTCTCTGTTTTTGTACCATTCTGCATTGAAGTACTTTCTCTTTGCCCAAATAAGCTTTTATTGGCCCGTCACAATGTCCCGACAACAAACCTCCATGCAGTCGGAACCAGCCTGTTTCGGTTCAACGATGCCGGCGGCGGCGGTTTTGACAGGCTCTGCGGCCGCAGAGCTGCTGCTGGGGTTCATCTGGCTGCGCTGGTTCTATGTTTGAAGGACCAGGCTCCGGAGTTGTGGATGTCAGGGATGTGACATTCAAGTTGTTGAATTTCAGCTTAGTTTGACTGTATTTTGTTTTCTTATGCGCCGGTTCTTCTGACATGTTTGCAAGTTTATCTATCTAGGTTAACGGCTGACACACACTGAACAACGTAACACATAACGTAAACAACGTAACAAATAAACACATCTAAGCTTTGTTATTGGTTGTAATGTACATGGATACATTTGAATGGTGTGACAATGTCCTATTTGATTGGATTAAAATGTACATATTCTTCCTGTTATGTCTGCCTGTATTTTACCTAATGCAAAGTGACCTGCTCCATCGAAATCAGTCGCATTGATCCGAAGACACATTTTGAGTTGTATACACTGTTGGAAAGAGGAGATTCCTAGCTTTCTAATGATATCAGGATTGTTTTTGTACTATATTAAACAAAATATGTCACATTATATAATGACTGTCACCGAGTCATCATTTTGAGAAAAAGGCCTTAAAGTTTCCTCTTCTCTGGATCGATCTGATTGATTATTAGCGGAGCAAATGATCAAAGTAGTAGGCATACGGAGGGAATATATTTTCGTTTGGATTACTGGTCTGGGGGGAGCTCGCGAGTGTGTGCGTGTATACCACGTGTGTGTGTTTGTGTATTTTTGCGTTTGTTTCCCGGGGAAAACTTTCAGGAGAAACACCGGCTGTTGTTATGCTTGCTGTGACGTCAAATTACTCCGTTCTGCGCTTGTAATTATGCCGTTAAAAGCTTCAAAGCTGTATTTATCATCTGAATTTGCCGAAACAAGTTTAATATTCTGAAAGCCAAGACTTTGTTTATTTGAAATCAGATGAAAACAAACTGTAACGGACCCTGCGGTGTTATCTATGATTACTATGCCTTACATTCATAATGTCAGCGGAGGGAGGGGAAGCGGCGCTGTAGAAGAGCAGAGTGGCGAGTGAGAGGCGAGCTGTGTTCTTCCCTTTACAAGCTTAAAAAATGCCTGTAGCTAATGAGATTGAATATAACAATAACAAAATATACACAGCTAGATCAGATGGCGTTCTTTTTAGATGCGACTTTAGAGTAGAGGGGAATTATTGAAACGGGATGTGTACAGGGTTCCGCGACATCCGCTGCTGCGAAAATGTGGGGCAGGGCCGTAAAGTGGGGGGGCCAATGGCCCCCTGGCCCCCCCGCTTCCGGCGCCCTTGGTTGGAGACCTCTGAATTAAAGTATCAAGTCACCTCAAGTCACCTCAAGTCAGAAGGCTCATGTCCCGAGTCATTGGTGTTCAAGTCCAAGTCGAGTCGCAAATGTTTTGTGATGTTGTCAAGTCGAGTCTCAAGTCATCAAATTTGTGACTCGAGTCCAAGTCATGTGACTCGAGTCCACACCTCTGCTATATTTATCATATCAGTATTGTATATACAACATATTTGTTTCCTGTTAATACTACATTGTGAACAACAAATACATGTTGAAATCTACATGTGGAGAGCTAGTTAACGTTAAATGTAGTACTATTTTGTGTTTGGCAAGGTTTCTTTTGCGAGAACGGTGGTTTGTTTTATTTTTGTTTTATATTTGAAGCGGTATCTAATTTATATTGAGACTAGTGGAATTTCACTGGTATTAGATTGACTACTTCATGTTTGGTACTGTGGCATCTCTAATGTCTTTACTGTAACTCTTCTCAAAATGGAGTACAGATGTGTGTTACATGTATTTTTGCGTGTGATGATAGTAGGTAATACAGTGAGGAAACAGGAAAGAGTTAGAGACACAGAGACACATTCTGGCAGATGGCAGAGTCTCCTCTTCCCTTTCATGCTCTGTGATGTTCCTCAGCCCTCCTTTGCTCCGACCCTCTCTTCCAGGACTCCGGCTGAGAGAATGAAGGGAAGAGGTTCATTACGCAAGATGAGACACAGAAAGACAGAGAGGGGAAGGACAACAACTTCAAGTGGTTCCATATTTTGGAAGAGATGACAGACATGAGAGAGGGCTTTGTTCTGGCACGCTTGCCTCGGCATGAAAGGAGGACTGGTGTGTTTTGAGGAGTTACCTATGTTTCCTAATGCTTTGAGCGAAGGGCCACTAGTGTTTGAGGGTCCCCCACGCAGACATATACACACAGGCACACCTCCTGTTCCCACAGAACGGGGGATTTAGGAAACAAATAGTTTTTACATTTTTCAGTTAGAAGTGTTTTTAAGTGTTTGAACGGACTTAATAGTTAGTTTGTGTGTGTATGTGTGAATGTATTCAGGTTAGCGACTTACAGATAAACGACAAGGATTTTTCTTTTTACTTTCTCTGATAAAAGAAAGTTTTTTGGTGGAAGCTCACTATTCAGGGCTCAGAAAACTTGCTCTTCTTTTGCTGCACTATATGGACATTTGTGTGTGTGTGTGTGTGTGTGTGTGTGTGTGTGTGTGTGTGTGTGTGTGTGTGTGTGTGTGTGTGTGTGTGTGTGTGTGTGTGTGTGTGTGTGTGTGTGTGTGTGTGTGTGTGTGTGTGTGTGTGTGTGTGTGTGTGTGTGTGTGTGTGTGTGTGTGTGTGAATCGTTTTCACACACACACACACGCTCAGGGTCGACCGACAGTGCAGTCCATGGGGGGAACCGCTTCAGCGTTGCATGACAGGATGCTAGCGGCTTGTTTACACAGCCCACTCTCTGATAGCCTGTCAGAGCCCAAAACACACACAGCTGCACCCACAAACACAACACATGCACAATGACACACACTAAATGCACACACACACACACACACACACACACACACACACACACACACACACACACACCACACACACACACACACACACACACACAGTAAGGATGCTTCCTCGCAGGCCATGTTTCTCTTCGTTAGTGAGACCAATTACCTTGTAATTAAAGCCAGGGCGGGAAACAAGCTTTAGCGCCCAGAGTCCTACACAGACAGAGGGATGCATGCTGGGAGGAGGAGAGAGAGAGAGTTCACGGGACTGAGAAATGCCTCATGGTGGCTCACCTATTGTTGGATTTTATTAAATGGAGAAAATAAAAAAAGATAAGAGGAAATGAACGGGAACGAGACTATGATTAAATCCACTTATTCTTACATGCTGGGTTCTTATGCATGTTTTGTGTGAATAAGATGAAATCCATTTCCTCAGATAAAAACATGATGATGTGAATAGCAGTGGATATCAACTCCTAAAAACACAGCGTTGGACATACAGTGAATTCTATTTAATTTTGCAACATCACCCGGGTTTATTTTGCTCATAAAATCCAGAAGCATGTCTTGGTGAAAGCTTTGACACTGAGAATAAAACCATGCTGAAGTACAGAGGCTCAGAGCAGGGAGTTGTGCTGGTTTGCCCTCGGTGCAGTATGAAAAGCTTCAAGCATTTCCTAAAATTCTTCTTCACTGCATACAAGTAAGTGAGAAATGGAATTAACTCTTGCCATGATTTTCTGTTTGCACACAAAAGCCTCAGTGGATTTGTAACTGGATACAGAGATCTCTGCCAAAAAAATAACAAGGAAAAAGTCGGCCAGGCCCATGGCGAGTGTGTGCGTATCTGAGACGGCTCAATAAAGCAAAATCTGTGCCAGGGCTGGGGGACATAGTTTAAAGAATAACATCTCAATATTTGTATCTTTACTAAAGGGTAATAGGCCAATGATTTCTGCCAAACCAGAATTTTATAAATTCAATATTTCTGCACAGCGCTGCACGATTTGTGACTCTCTTACAAATAATCCCCCTTTGAAATAAACAAAGCAGGTTTTCAATAACCAAATAAATTCAGTACATCTACAAAAGAAAATAGTTGTTTTGTTGTTTCTTCAAAAATACATTTAAAGCTGCATTGATGAGAATCTGGCCAACTTTAAATCTGTGAGAAGAAACTTTAAAAGTTGTAACCCTCATGATGTAAAGTTAAACCATTCTAAGAAACTGATCATCAAGTTTAGCTGTACTGACTTGAACACTGCAGAGTAATCTAATAAGAGGCTAGAATTAGCGACCCAGTTGCACTAAACAATAAGATCATAGGCACAATGTATTCAAGAGGGTGGTGTAGCATTACATAAAAGCCCTAAAGAGGTGAGTAAGACTATCAGACAGGAACCACTTTCAAACACAAAATGTCTTTTTGAAGAAGTTGTATTTTACTTTAAATACTAAAGGTAAACATAGCATAAAGACAGCAAGTTTACCTTTTATTCTCTTGACCTACAGAATGACAAAAAGTGCCTTTGTTGTCAAATCCTAAAAACTATATCTTCGAGGTGTGTTTCTTCCCCTAACTCCCATACAAGTCAAAAGTTTACTCACTTTTTCAAGGTGACTTTGACGTTGGCTGTGGTGTTGGGGGTAATGGGACAATGTGTCGTATTTTTCAGTGCTAATGTTTTTCTGCCGGTGAGGGTAGCTGTGGATGCCTCAGGACGTCACACATGCGTACACACACACTGTCACACCGCTCAGGTCTCTGGCTCTGCTGCTGTCATCCAGGTCAGAGGGGTGGGGAGATGCAAGAAGTAGCACTGGAGAGAGAGAAAAAATGTAAAAAAACACACCACTATAAGTCTTGCGTTCCTTAGTTCATCTCTAAAGCCATCTTTCTTTATGAACTAGTTCAAAAGAAGCATCTTTACTTTGTCTGTGTTTTCACAGCAGTCATGTTGCAAATAACACAGAAAAAAGACATCCCAGACAGTACTCATTTATTTGATGAGTGGCAACAGTACTTTGTAATCTCATTTTAAACCAGACGTTTCACTTCAGCAACCACGGCTATGTTTTTGTTAGATGCACATATGCGTATACTCAGTGAAGTGTGAGCTTTTGTGTGCCAAATCAATCGCCCGGAATTTAGCATGAGCAGAAGGGGGAAACTTGTTGTTTTCTTGGCACATGCTGTTTGTGGGTTTAACATAGTCTGTGTGAGAGAATGAGTGAGAGCTTCATCCAAAACAAGTCTCTGATAGGTAAAGAGAACACACGCACACATTCGGCAGCACGGTTTTGAAGCAGGATTAATTGGAAATGAACTGCTGGGTTCCCTCATGTGCTGTTGAGTGTTTGTTGGGAACCCTCCCAGCTGTAGTTAAGAGCCTCTGGGTGCTTCTTCATCTGAAGCACAGAAAACAAGCTACTCCCTTTTCTAGCTGCTGCACACAATACAGGCTGAAAATAAGCAGTGGCATCAGCTTTTGTGCCACATTTCAGAGGAATATTAGATTGTTCAAACTAAGACATCAGTAACCAAAACATTGAAAAAATCAGAAAGAGTCCATCTTTCTTCTACATATAGAGCTGCTAAATCTCAGAGTCATTATTACCCAGTGGCCTCAATCTAACCGCCTTATTTTCTATTTTTCTTGGTTTCTGATTCTGGGCTCGATTACTTAAACTGTCTGTTGAAAAGGATAAACACATATCGATTTATATCATTATTTCAATATGTATGTAATCTAAATGTAACCCGACCACAGGCGAAGAGTCTTGCAGAGACAAAAAGGGGGGAGGGCTTTTTTGATGGAGAAGAGGGTAGAAGGGGAACTTGTTGGTGGAGAGTGATGGAGGGGCACACATGAGCCAGGTGGTTACAAAGGCCAGGGGCGATGCTAGGGGCTTCCCTCCAGGACGAGCGGTACTGTACCAGCAGTCACCTGCCATCTATCACCTGAGTGTGTGTGTGTGTGTGTGTGTGTGTGTGTGTGTGTGTGTGTCTGAATGTGTGTGTACGAGAGTGGGGGGGGGGGGTTCTGCCTGTCATAATGCTCTAATCCTGAGTGACATTTATCCAATGGAGGCTTCGCTCATTTATCCATCCATCACGTTCTATTCCTCCTTTCAATCCTTTGCTCTGCGCTTTATGTCTTTCCCTCCCTCTCTGCTTGTTGCTTCAGACAGACAGTCAAACCAACCCTGCATACCAAGTACTTACAAACACACACACACACACACACACACACACACACACTGAAATTACAACTCTGGCGTAGCATTGTAGATGTAGTTTTACATTTTGAGTTGTACAGATGTGAGTGGGAGTTATGAGTGTGTGTGTGTGTGTGTGTGTGTGTGTGTGTGTGTGTGTGTGTGTGTGTGTGTGTGTGTGTGTGTGTGTGTGTGTGTGTGTGTGTGTGTGTGTGTGTGTGTGTGTGTGTGTGTGTGTGTGTGTGTGTGTGTGTGTGTGTGTGTGTGTGTGTGTGTGTGTGTGTGTGTGTGTGTGTGTGTGTGTGTGTGTGTGTGTGTGTGTGTGTGTTCGTCAGCCATGACAGATGCAATGGGAGATGCTTTCATTAGTTGTGTTTGAAGCTCAGTGGGGTCACAGCAGTAACAGACATTTATTTACAGCACACTGAAAGCTCCCCCAGCTGACACATGCACACACTCACAAGGAGGTCTTTCATGTGACAAGCTCCCAAAAGGTAATAATATAAAACACTCAGCAGGAGAAGTAACCCCGGACCCCTTCTACCCTTTTCTCTCTTTCCTCCCCTCTTGGCCACTGCTCCCCCTTTCTGTGTTGCTCTCCCTCCGTGTGCTAAGTATAGCAGCAGTAATGGTGATGGATGCAGATGGAGGGAGCAGGTCTTAAATGTCAAACTCAAACCAGTGTTCCACTGAGACAAAAGCAGCTGGACACATCCAGTGTTATTTAACACTTGTACACTTACAAGCAACCACTCACAGATGAGGTTCTGCACTGCCCCAGACTGTTATAATGAAAGAAATGGACGCTCAGACCAGTGCAAACTAATTTGAACGAAATTATATTCTTAGAGAATATCATAGTTACTCTTGTAATCAGTCAAAAGGAGGCAAACGATTTTCTATACAGTATGAGTAGCAGCATTACCGGCATGTTAGTGGTTAATTACACAGGGTGGGTCATAAGATAAGATAATTGGGAAATGTTTGCGTTGCAACAGCAAAAAAACAAGACATTGCACTTAAGTAGAAATTAAAGAGTAAAAAAACAATACTAGAATTTAAACATCTCAAAACAGAATTAAAGCAGCATTACAATTTGGAAAATATACGGCTGACCGTGAAGATAAGACATCTATAAACTCTGACAATCATCAGAGCTGCTGAGCCTGTTTGTCTGTGTGTTCCTACCTATGCTAATTACAAACCAGGGCTGAGAGTGATAGCCCCCCCCCCCGCTCTCGGGGGGGGGGCGCTATCACTCCCTATCACTACCTTTATAGATACTGTCTTTTTACGTTAGTGAGCCGGATCATTTGGCTTGGCTCTCTTAAAGTGCCGGCTCTTTCGGCTCCCAAGCGGCTCTTCATGTTACCACAGTTTACCTGAAAACTCTGGCAGGAGCACTCATTCAAGGGTACTATGACTATGCTTGCACGTCATGGTACCATAGCACCTCCAAGGCGCTAAAAATAAAACTTCAAACATCGCAAAATAAACTGGTCAGACTACTGCTTGACCTTTCATCTAGAACCCACCTCACCTCTGCCCACTTTGACAACCTAGGATGGCTTAGAGTAGACGACAGAGTACAGCTACTTGCAATGGGCCTGGTCTACAAGATCCACTACACCTCTATGGTACCCATGTACATGTCAAAATTCTTCCCAAAGGTCAAGGAATACCATGATCATAACACCAGAGGGAGCTCCACAAATCATGTGAAACCCAGATTTGGCACAAAAAAGGGGGAATACACGTTTCGCAATTATGCCACATCAAGGTGGAACGCTCTTCCCACAACTGTAAAGGAAAGTAAAACTATACTTACCTTCAAAACCTCTCTTAAAGAGCACCTTCGGGGGAGAGCATTGCAAAACTGGCCCCGGTAATGGTACAAATCTCAACCTGTCGTTCAATGGACAGCTTCCCCCCCCCATCTATGTATATACTCGCATTTTAGACTCTGTTACTAACTGTATATCTGTAGACTTGGTATGTCTTAAATGTCCGGTTAGGATGTATTAGAACGAAATCTAAAATGAAAATTGTAAACAAGCAATCTGTATGTAAAAAAACACCTGTATGTAAATTGTAAATAAGCCATCTGTATGTCAAATATGTCTTATATGTCTTAAATGACATGATGAATTGGAAATGGGGGACCCTGATGTAAACAAGACAAAAGTCTTTCTCTGGTCTGCATCCCCTTAACAATTGTATGTTTTGAGCTGTACTGTACTGTACCCAATATACAAGCTGTTAATAAACTTTTCAATCAATCAATCAATACCATGGAGCCTCAGTTTCGCCGCTGCGAGGCTCTGGTGCTCGCAGCTCACGCGCGTGCTCCACTAGCACCGCTCATCGCGTCCAAATCGCGTACGTTCCGTGTTGTCCTGTAGCAGGCATCGCCGATGTCGGGGAAACGATCAGCAATACTCCGAAAATAATCCCACCAGACTCCTTTGCCCCTCCAACAGAGGAATGTCCTTGTCCTTTTTCCTTTTCGTTATTTCAAGCGATAAAAACTCTCAATCTTCTCTCGAATTATTAATATTGTTGGACGCCCTCGGCTCGGGTTCAGGGCGTCCCGAGCTGAATAAGGGCGTCAAATGACGGCAAGACGCCCCCCTGGCGGAAACGCTGGCTCATCCACACCATATTAACGGGTGAGTCAGTGTGTAGGTTTTTTTTTATCAATGGAGAACAACAGAGTGTTTATTCTACTCTGCACATTTTTCACAAAGTTGCTATATTAGGTCTTTACAGGGTCAGGCTATTAATGCAAGGGCAAACCCAGCATGAGAATCCTTTTATTTATCCGATAATGAGGCTGTTTGTAGCCTTAAATGTCTTCAAACAATGTCCAGCCCCTAGAATCCCGCCTAAGTGTGATTTAATTGAGATGATGCAAATAAAGCATTTAAAAAATGGGCATGCTTGTGTTTTTATGTGTGGGCCAGAAGACAAAGCCGAGGGAGGTGGGAGATTAGTGTTGGACAAAGGTGATTCAGTGGAGCCATACAGTCTAACGCGATGCTTTGTCTGTGGTTAAATGGCTAATTTTCTACTATACTGCAATACTGTAGGGACTCTGCATGAATGAAGGGAGTGTGAAAGAATGAAGAGAGGAGGAGTAGGACCTCTCCATCACTCCGACTATGACCTTCCAAGAGTCACGCTGCTATAGAGTACAGAACTAATGCCTCAATATATTATGGGAATATGCTGCATTATCATTATGCCTCTCCTTCTCACTATCACTCTCCCAGTCTTTCTCTCAAACTCTGAAACGCAATGCAAAGACACACACACATTCAGGAGTGTTTCTGCTATACAATATTTGATGATGAAATATTTGCGCACTGCAGGTTGGAGAAACATAGAGAAACAGAACAGGAGAAAAATGGAGAGTAGGGCTGCTCGATTATGGCAAAAATCATAATCTCGATTATTTGGGTCAATAATTGATATCACGATTATTAAAAACGATTATCCATTTACTTTGAAAACATCAATTTATTGGAGAATTTTTTTTGAACAGTATGTTTTTAACAGTTGATTACCCTGAACTTTAAGTATAACTCAACTGAAAAACCAAAAAGAAAGAAAAAAAATTATACTTTTTTTATAATAATAATACAAAAATAATTGTTTTATTTCGATTACGTTGTTTTCGTAATCGTTGCAAGCCATAATCGTAATTGCGATTAAAATACGATTAATTGAGCAGCCCTAATGGAGAGAGCAAGTGAGTTGAGCCTTGTGAGCGGCTATTCTTCCTCTCTGCTCTGTATTGTATTCTATGTGAAGCAGTAGTTGTAGTCACTTCAGGAGATAACATATAGACTTCCTGGACAAGAGCAAGGTCAACACAGGCGCCATAGCGACACTCACTAATGCATGTGCACAATGCCCACAATCTTGCACACAATAGAGGGTGAGCAGAGAGGGAGGACCGAGGGAGATAAGAGCAAAATGTCACCACATTATTTTTCAGGAGAAATAGCCGGAGAGGAGAGCAGTCACATTTTTAACTCTAATCCCGCCAAATGTTCATTGATTCGTGTGTCATGCTGTATTGATGGATGCCATTCATACGATACCAGAGTTCAATGCCTCCGATCTAAAATAACAAGATGTTGCTACCATCAGTAGCTTTGACCTGTGCTGTGTTGTTTTTTTGTAAGATTACTGTTGAAGTCTTTCGTGGTCCGTGTGATTGATGATCTCGAGTTAATGGAACTGGTCTGAGTTAGATGGACGTCCTTGACTGGAAGATGTACTGTAGACTTCACAGTGTGTGTGTGTGTTTGTGTGTGTGCAGGGCAGGATCGCAGCGAGTCGACTCTCATCAGGCGTTTTAAGGGTGATGGCGTCCGCTACAAGGCCAAGCTCATCGGCCTGGACGAGGTCACTGCCGCCCGTGGAGACAAACTCTGCCAGGACTCGATGATGAAGCTCAAGGTAAGGAGGGTCTGTTTCCTCTTCTCTTTTCTCTCTGTTGATGTGTCGTAAATTAAAAAACGTACCTGCTCTTTGAAGTTACTGCATAAAGCTTGCTTCTATAGATCTAAGTAGGGAAAATAGATGAAAATGAGGATGCTAGGATGTAGGGGTGTAACGGTTCACAAACATTTCGGTTCGGTACGTACCTCGGTTTTTTGGTCACGGTTCGGTTCGGTACGTTTTCGGTACAGCAGAATTTTTTTTCACAAAACAAAACATATATATATATTTTTCATTATTATTAAACTGTGAATAATGTATTCACTCAAATAAATACAAAATATAATAAAATAAACATTAAGGTGCAGCATTTCGATGAACTGAAATAATCTGTATTTGAACTTTACTGTAGGCTACTAGTACTCACAAAACATAAACTATTAGTTTTGGGTTTTTAATTATTATTAAACTGTGAATATTCACTCAAATAAATACAAAATATAATAAAATAAACATTAAGGTGCAGCTTTTCGATGAACTGAAATAATCTGTATTTGAACTGTACTAGTACCTAAGCAGCCAGCTTGACATTAGGACTTGCTTGTCATTGTATTTTCATGTTGTTTTAAAGAAAGATGAACTTGTCCACATTGCTTGCCGAAAGGACAGATCTGCTGGCACTAACAATGTCTCCTGCTGTGGAGAACACCCTCTCTCTAGGGACAGAGGTAGCAGATACAGCCAGGTAGCGCTTTGCTAACATGGCAACATAAGGATATTTGGCGTTTGTAATAGCTTTGGCTCGGTCTGAACTCTCTGCGAGTGGTGGAGGCTTAAATGCTAGTGGGAGTTGGGTTTGCACTTCAGTCTTTTTTCTTTTGGTACCGGTGATATTCACGTTCGGGTGATGCCTTTTCAAGAGTGTGCAAGTTTGATGTATTGCCAGCCGCGTAACCAATTTTAGTTGAACAATGCCGACAAACAGCTTTGGTTCGGTCCACCTGTCTTTGTCCGTCATCCTTGTACGTAACTGCGAAACCAAAATGTTCCCAAACCGGAGACTTCAATGATGCTGGAGGATTTTCGAGCTCAACTTTATCTGCGTTCGCCATTAATTTTCGACAGTTCCTCAAATTACTGACTACATCTGAACGCATCCCTCTGACCAGCTCTCATAGTATGCCTCTCATCCAATGAAATGACTTGCTCGCTCTATGACGCGTTGAACCCAATGTGACCAAATTACTCTGAATGCTGCGACGCAGCACCTGAGATTACTTCCAAAAAGTTGTTCACGTTCTCAATTTTTTTACGTTAAACGTTATATTCGTTCGGTACACTTCGGTACACACCTGTACCGAACCGAAGGGCCCGTACCGAATAATTTCGGTACGGGTACGTGTACCGTTACACCCCTACTAGGATGGGGAAGTACAAAGTAGCTGTATGAATAAGAAGGGGATCGTTGTGAATGTGTCCTCTGCAAGAACAGGAGAAATAAGCCATTTATTTATGCCTTTATAATAAATGAAATCCTAACAAAGAAGCAGTTATATATATTATTACTGTAAGTTGCAGATGGAGAACACTTTTCTTTATTACATGGACCTTACAGTGAATACAAAATGTTTCTTATTTTTACACAAATGTATGCTGAGAGAAAACAGTCAGTGTGTAGAGCGCCCTATTCATTATTAATCGTCCTTTATCACACGGGATCATCGCACTGCAGGAGATATTCGAATAGAGAAAATTGCATTTACGTTTTGTTTATATGTAGTGAAAACTCTATCCAGCCGGGGTGTAGAAGGGTGAGGAGAGGAGAGACAGCCCATTGATCAAACAGCTTCCCTCCTCCTCATTTATTCAGACAGGAAATCCATCAACTATTTTTCTCTGATCTCCCCACCTCTTCTTTCATACTGCTCCTCCCTCTTCTCGCCCGACTCTCAATTGTCTGATCTCGCTCCTTTCTTTTCTTCTGCTTTTGTGACTCCCCTATGCAAATGGTGTCGGGGTGGATGTTTGAGGGAGTGCCACCCTTAGATACACTTGTAGAGTTATAAATCAGTTATGTTGTCGTCAATTGTTGCAATTTACCTTTTCGCTGTACCTGCCTTTTCCGCGATTATTGATTTCCTACAATGCTTCTCAGCAGGTAAGGTTTTGCATTCACCTGAACAGAGCAACCATAGCTTGATACTAGATAAGACATATTTGGTGGATGTTTGTGTTCCACCTTAAATAGCTTTTATAGCTTTCAAAGATGTAAATTGACTATTCTTACTTCTGTGGATCGGGGAATGATATCACTTCCTCTTTGGTGATTTCCTTCAACTGGCAGTTATTGGACAGTTAAAGAAATATCCATTTATGGGCTTACATTCCCATGAATTAAAGTCATATGTTTCTGTCCTGCTTCTAACATTGTTTCTTCTTGATGTGTGTGTGTCCTCAGGGTGTAGCAGCAGGAGCGCGGTCTAAAGGAGACCACAAACAGAAGGTGTTTCTGACCATCTCCTTTGGAGGGATCAAGATCTTTGATGAGAAGTCAGGGGTAAGCTCAGAAGCACGTGTGTGTGTGTGTGTGTGTGTCCTCTGTAATGAGGCATCTCCATGAGAGGGAGGGGCCCCTGGGGAAATCATGAGGCCCTAATTGAAACCCTGAGAACAAGGCCTCCGTAGATGAGAGAACATGGCTATCCTATTGTGTGCCTCTCTGAAAACAGCGACAACACTGGTTCTGGATTACGCCTCAGGATTATACATTTTCCATCTCACATCGCTGCTTTTGTGCTTGACCGACTGTCTATGTACGATTTGATGTCCAACTGATATGATTCCCCCACCTTTTTTACATTTTTGTAATCACTCTTAGCCCTGGATCTGCAAGACTTCTACTGAAGAGAGGTACCTGAATGATCCAAATAACCCCCACAAAAAGCAACATAGTTTATCTGTATTTCACTGGTGTAGAGATTTATAGACAAGTCTGGCACTCATGGGACCATTCATAGATAAAGGACAGTCCGTGAAGTCAGCTGTTAAATACCAGAGAGAGTATGCATGCATCTCAGGGGAAAGTCGCCATTAGAGCGCAGTGATTTCTTTCTCAAGGATCCTCTGACAGTTATTGTCCAGGTTCGATTCCCCAACTGGCCTTATCTGTCACACTATCCTTGAGCAGGAAATATAATGCCTACATTTCCCAGGACACTTAGCGCTGTGGCTGGAGGACAGCCTCATTGAAGGGGCCATTTCACCATCATTTGTGTTCATAATAGAAAAGTCAGATTCAATCCCAGAAACTCCTAGAAATATGATGGACTCAATTTGCTCACTGCAGACCACTCAGAGCAGCTGTGCATGTTACATTTTATATTTTTGGCAGCTGGAGTGAAATTGTTTAAACATAATAGACGGTATGTGGAAGAGGGATATTGTTGTTAAAGGATACAGGGGTAGGATTTGGGAATTTGGCAAAAAGGTGACAATCAAGTTATTTTAGCCCAGAAGGTGGTGTTTTATTGTATTTTAAAATGTATTGAATATTATTATTTAAAATCTCTGCGAACCAGAAAGGGCACTGTGTGGCTTAATTTCAAATGTGAGTAAATAATAATACAAATCATTATGAAAAAACATAATAAAGCATTTTCATCTGCTCTTCCTACTCCTCTTGGCCCTCCACACACACACACACACACACACACACCTTGCTGTTGTGTGTGTGAAGTGGTAATTTATAAATGAAGGGTATCAGGCAGGCAGGACAGTAACCAGAGGCCTCCCACATGGCAGCCATATTGCCTGCTGCCAAACTCATCCCTCAGCAGTCCAATCCCTCTTTTTTATAACCCTCATTCCTCTCCGTCTCATTCCCCTTCCTGATGCTTCAAACCCTATACGGTGAAAGATTGAGAGGGATAAAGAGAAGCAACCGGAGATAGATTGAGAGTCAAAGAGGATACCGTGTAGAAGTGAAGAAACTAGAAAAAGGGCGAAAAAGAGAAGGTGAGAAGAAACAAGAATGTGAAAAGGACGGATAAAGGGAGGATGAGAGGGAGGGACAAAGACAGACTGAGACAGAGTTAGAGGGATAGGTAGAGAATCAGTGAACATATGTCAAAGTAAAGCTGTCTATAGAGAGACTTTGTCCTCTGTCTCCACACATTCATATTAACTATAGAGATATGCTGTCCTTACTATCAGGCCTTCAACCACTTCTAATGGCTTGGGACGGGGGGGAGAGGGGGAGTCGGAGGGAGAGAGAATGACTGCTGAGGTTCAGGGTTCTTGACAGTCTCGTTCCCCTCCTGTGCATCAGTCAGCCAGATGGGCGGATGTATGTATGGGTGAGAGAATGGATGGATGGCTTCTCTGTTGGAGGAGGGAAGGTCGTGCAGGATGGAGGGAGGTGGTGCTTGAGATGGAGGAGAAGAAGAGGGGAGACATTAATCTAGCAGAGGGCAGACCGGCATGTCTCTCTCTTTCTCTGCCAGAACTCTCTCCACACGCATACACACATTAAGACACAAGCACACTACACACTTCAGCCCTTTTTGTCTCACAAGAGTGAAGGGCTGAGCTCACCAGCCTTCCGCGCCCTCAGAGATGAAATCAGAAAGATCAAATTAGTCGAGTTCAGCCAGCGCAAAGGACTATGTGTAAAATAAAAAGTAGCTTGAATGAAAGCAATGTAGAAAAAATACCCTAGAGCAAAGTATGCCAGACAGAGACATGGAAACAACACAGATGAGGTAAGAGCCAGAAAAACTGGTGATTCCTTCCAGTCTATTCCATACATCCACATTGGGTCGTATCCGAGGGGATCAACTGAGGGTCAAGCTTGACTGGATGAACATTGGGTTACATTTGTATAATGTATGTCTAAAGTTGAGGTAATATCGGGGAACAAAGGAAGTAAGACTAAGTAAGGGCAATTTCTCAAAAAAGCAAGGAAAAATGTGTGAAAAGTGTTTGTTTAGGTGGGGGACTTTTTTCCAGCTGAGCACCTTACTATGTGTATGCTGTATGTGTGTGTTCAGCTTTCTGGTCACAACTCTGTGTCAAACTGTTAGATTTTAAATCAGGATTAATTCCAGGGTAGGAACAGTTGATCTTATGTGCATGCGCCTTTCTGTCAGTGACTGACAAAGAGCTCTCTTAGTTAATGCTAAATGCAAATCTCAGGCCTCTCCCGGTTGGAGACTGGACAGCGTCTTGTGTCTCTGGGGTCTCCCCTTCAGGAGGGCCATGTGAAGAGCTGTGAAGAGGGAGAGAAGGACAGTAGCTGCTGCTTCTCCTGCCCAGTTCCAGCGTCAGGGAATATCTTGGTTTAGTTCTTCTGAAGGGCAAACCGCTCAAACTCAGAAACACCGACACTGTGAGAGAGAGATTGTGAGAGAGAGAGAGAGAGAGAGGGAAAAATAGAGTACACAGTCAGTATTGGGCTTTTCGATAAACCAACCTGTTTTTGCAAACAATCCACTTCCCCAGAGAATACATCTGTTTAAGCAACTTTGAGCGCCATCTCTGATAGTTGATGCTGCCAGACATGTCGGCTCCTGCAGCGGCCAGCCTCCTGGCATTTAATCTTACTGTTGTGTCCAAAACTTACCAAGACTGACACAACAAAAACATTTAGATTATGTTTGTAAAAAAAACGATGCCTCGTTATTAAGAGATCTAAGTAGACATTGTTGTGCCAATGAACAGCTCAGTGGTGTTGACAGTGTAAAGTTAGCAAAACGAGTAAGCAAGTTACAAAAACAGCAGTGTTGTTTGAGTGCTGTCTAAGGTTGCTTATATTTATTTTTCAATTAAATTAAGTACAATTTCATCTGGTTTTAGAGTATGTGTGCATGCCATTAATGGAAGCTCAATTAGGAAAAGTCCAAAGGCAAAAGCCATTTTTAACAGTGCATTGCCAATTCGAAAATGAGGGTTCATACGGAGTCCATTTTTGAGTTTTATCATTAATGTCACATGGTTATTTTCTCTTCTATTTGAGGGTTAGGAGATTTATGGGTAAACTAACGGCATAAAAGGCCAGTACCACTTCTCCTCTTCACAGCACACGTGAAAGACCAGGTGCATCCCCTTCATGGTTTCCTCTATCAAGTTCCTTGTCAAACACTTTCATGGATGTTAAATCTGTGTATCAACACATATGGCAGCATAGGCCTCCCCTGACAAACTAGGTACTGACTGTAAGCATATGCAAATTGTGTCTACTCTCTTAGAAGATTTGGCTACCAAGTCGAAGAGCAATTGAATTCTCGTTCTCATCTGTGAATCAGAGTCTCTCTCTGTCACCTCACCACCCACCCAGAGATAATTCAATAACCTCTGCAAATGAACCCTGTGTGTGTGTGTGTGTGTGTGTGTGTGTGTGTGTGTGTGTGTGTGTGTGTGTGTGTGTGTGTGTGTGTGTGTGTGTGTGTGTGTGTGTGTGTGTGTGTGTGTGTGTGATGTGTGTGTGTGTGTGTGTGTGTGTGTGTGTGTGTGTGTGTGTGTGTGTGTGTGTGTGTGTGTGTGTGTGTGTGTGTGTGCACGCGTGTGCATCACATTTGCACGTAGCTTTCATTTTCAGGTCAATCAGAGGTGATAATAATAATCATTACTCTAATTATTAAATTTAGAAGACATGACTCCTACAATGATTATCTATTTCTTCTGGGGCCCTCTGTGTGTGTGTGTGTGTGTGTGTGTGTGTGTGTGTGTGTGTGTGTGTGTGTGTGTGTGTGTGTGTGTGTGTGTGTGTGTGTGTGTGTGTGTGTGTGTGTGTGTGTGTGTGTGTGTGTGTGTGTGTGTGTGTGTGTGTGTGTGTGCCAATGCCCCATCTTAAATTGGTGTCACTCTGTTCTGCCCTGTCTTGGGTCTGGAATAGCTTCAAAGAGAGCCGATGTGTGTGTTTAGCCTCTGATGTATAGAGCTGCAGCATGCACTGAAGGGCTACTGGGTCATTATGGTGACTGTGTGTCTCTGCTCCCAGCATGCAGTTGGCCTAGACAATAACAACAAAGCAGACATTTAGTGTGACTTAACAGGGGGCTATTGCACATTAAGTTGTGATTGGGTTTGTGTGTGTGATTGTGTGTGTTGTGCGTAGGGGCACAGATGAAGTGATCAAGTCGACAGCTTGCCGAGCTGTGATTGTCACTGATCCCCCCCCCTGTCCTCGGGAAAACAGTGCCATCTGCCACGGGCAATGCCAGCTTGGCACTCTCCACCCAGGCTAAACTAGAGAGGGCAGAGGAGCTCCAACAGTTTAATATCAGTTGCAAGGTCTCCTTGTCAGGGTGTTTGTCTCTGTGTGTCTCTGTGAGTTTGAATGTGGGGTCTTGTTCTGATTCCCATAGATTTTTGGAAAAGTGCACAAGGAGAATTATTCTGTCAGTTTTTGTAATTTTGTTAGTTAAATAATAATAATAATTAACTTTTTGATATTAGTTTGTATACCTGAAAGTTAATTCAATCAATTAATCAATCAATGTCATTCACGATTTGTTATTCGCAAAACATTATTTCCATTAAGTGATTTCCCTGGTTCCAAGGGTAGCAAATATTAATACTTGAGAAAAATGCTGGGTTTTTTTTCAAACCATTTACATTTTTAAACTGATTTTAAATGTATTTGGTTGTTATAAATATTGGGACAACTGTTGGAGAATACAATCTGAGAATTCATGAATGAAGTCATTATATCAGTAAGAAAGCTGCAGTTCATTGGCATGATGTTGTACATTTTAGATCCAAAGTAATATCACCTGGGTAATGCTTCAACCAGCCCATAAGGCTCTGTCTACATGATTTATTAAACATTCTGTGTCATGCCTCGCTTCAGGTCCTCCAGCATCATCATGCGGTCCACGAGATCTCCTACATTGCCAAGGACATCACGGACCACCGAGCCTTTGGCTACGTCTGCGGGAAGGAAGGGAACCACCGCTTCGTAGCTATCAAGACCGCACAGTCGGTAAGTGTCTGTCTGTACACAGCTGTTTGTGCATGTGGCACCATACACCCGATGTGTGTAGGTTAGTGCATGATTCATCTGGGTCTTTTTTCAATCGCACAAACCTCTTGACATTTAGATAAGGACCCTTGAACACGGTCTCATGTCCCTTTGTGCTTTTCATCAAACAAAACATACTCTCTGGAGCTCTAGGTGTGTGTGTTAGTTCTATGTGTGTATGGAGGGTTCACATTCAGTCCTGCTGCAACATACTCTTTATGATATTGAGCACCCCTCTTGGACCTGTTATGGTTGTTGTTGTTGCTGTTGTTGTATCTATGTGCCTGGCTTGTTTAGTCTGGATCCAGCTGGCTCACTCTGCAGCCATATTGATTTCCCATAGTGAGTCGATGAGGGTTTGAGTGTGTGTCACCAGCTCTAATGGCATATCCATCCTCCCAGGGCCATGAACCGTGGCTCCCTGACTTAGATATATACACACAGTCACACACAGCAGCCAGTACTCAACACACACCCACCAGACCTGCATGCAAACCCAATGCTACCATGACGAACAGCAAAGCATGAGGCTGAGCTCTCATCAGTCACTTAAGCTGTCATTTACATTACATGTGCCTGAGGAAAGGTCACGGTTATATTTTACTCACATTTTTAGGTTTTGAACCCGCCATCCCTCGCACTCAGACCATTAGTTGTGGAGCGTACAATGAGAGGCGTGCAGACCCAGAGCTTATGGCTGAGGCTGTAATTGGAAAGTCACCACTTTGATGTGAATTAACAAAGCGTCTCTCCTCAAAAAGGCTAAGACTTGAGGTTGCTCCGGAAAGGCCAATTTAGGGGTACATTCGAAAGTAATTGGCTAAGTTACCACTCAACCCAAAGTCTCAGCGTAAGAAGGACGTGTTTTATTAAGCAAGTTTTAGTGGAGATGGAAGCACACTAATTGAGTTAGAAGGGCTTTCATAGACTCTGAGTTCATCACTGTCTTTGTTATAACTTTTTAGAAGAGTTACAATTGTAATTAATAATAATAGATATTTTTGTGAGGAAATCAACCTTGTATCTAATTTGTTGAAAGGGTACATTTGAAAGACTACTAGTTTTTTTGTATTCAACTTCTGGCTCCTGGAGTTATTAGATATTTTATTTTGATCTCTTTCAAACATTTACAACAAAACTACCACCAGGAGCAAATCATGAAAGCCACCACAAAAGAGAAAATAACTTTGTGCTAATCATTGGCGAGTCTGGCTTCCTCCGGACAATGTTCTCCTGCTGCTTTATAACAAAAAGCTTTATATTTCACTGCTAATGGAAAAGTTAAGCCAATACATTTGACCTTTTGTAAAATAGAATATGCAAAGTGCACGGTACATTGTACATTTCTGGGTACATGTTGTTGTTTATTGGGTGCTGTACTTCTATTTTAGTTAAGTGGCCGCAAACATTTTTCACTCCGGGTTCAACAATTTCAGATAAATACATTTCGCTCAGGTATATTGCACAACACTCTTCTGTTCACTTTAAATGTTTCTCCCTCTTGTGTTACTGTGATCATTGCTGCGATCGCTTATTCTTTCTCTAGCTGTATATTTAGGCCCATTCTAGAGATTGTTTTTGCAAATGGAGGAAATTACTTGGTGAATTTGATTTAGATGAGGCAGCTGGAGGAATGTTCAATAACATTTAAATAATTAATAAATTCAGTGACAAGATATCTACCAGTCTGTAACCTACACCAGAATGTAATTTTGAGTAAAGTGTGAATTTGTTGCATTAATATTCAGGGGGATTTTTATTTTAACCAAAACTACTGATCAGTGAAGATTTTAAATGAACACTGTCTGCTCTTACCTCGAAGTCATTATACAGAGAGAGTGAAAATGAATGAGGTACAGAATGCTGAAGAAGATGGAAATTAGAGCATGTATTTTCAAATGCATAGAGGATCTGAGTCTGACAGTGACAATATGTTCCCTGTTGGCTCAGCGTGAGCCGCCGTTTACCCAGTGTGTCTGTTAAGAGCAATATGCGGCTGAGAACATCGTGCAGGAAGACGACACTAAAATAGAACTATTTCCATGCTAGGCAGAGTTCAGTCTGTTAACTCTCGGTTGTGAAGCAGGTTTGTTGTCAGTACTTTTGCTCCCCTGACAAGAAGTGGTAATATAAGACAAGATGCCTAGAGAGAAATAGTAGAATATTCAGGTATGTGTCCTATTCTTCCCAATCACAGGATGTAAGAGACAAGGATGTTCTTTTTATTTTCCTTTCAGTTTTCTTTTTCATTTCCTTAAGGTGTATATTTTAATTTGAAGTTTAGAACATTAATAAACTAAAAGTACAGTAGTTATAATTTATTAGAGCATTTTCATGAGGATTGGTATTTAAGAAGAACAGACTTTTAATGTATTTGTTTCTAGTGTTTTACTGACACGTTACTCTGTGGATTGTACCTGGATTGAAACATGTGGATTAAAAAGTAAATATTCTTTCCTCAACTAAATCGACTACATCGAATGCACACATGTAGGCCATGACTAACAGCTAAAACATTTTAGCCGTTACATAGAAAGTGCTTTTTATTTAGAAATAGTCTGGGACGTCCATTCTCTTCGTGTGTAGTAACGTTCAGTTCTTACAAGAATGAGTCAATTTTTACCAATCACAGGGGCACAAAAATCAATTAGTCAAAAAAGACAATGTAATCTTTATAGAGAGCTTTAAAACAAACTAATTGCAGAACTGAGTGTAAAATACTTTTAGCTGCGACTTATTTTTCAGCTTGTGGCCTAATGGAATAATCCATAATGGGCTTGAGCTATCATCAAACCAATCCAGTATCTCTGACTCATCCCGCCCAAGCACATGCTCAGACCCTAAAAATAACTGAAATATTACATCTTAAAGATCTGTTCTGT
>NW_022990673.1:1555658-2017397 GCF_902827175.1 Gymnodraco acuticeps
GATGACAAATCAATAAAACACGCGCACACAAACACACGCTAACACATACACACACACACACGACAAAGGGCCATTTCAATCTACTGAGCCTTTGACCCTGTAAGAACTAACAGTGTGTTGAATCAACAGAAGCCCCCAGAGTCCACATGAAGAGGGCAACATAATACCAGCCAAACACACTAACTGAAGTTATAAACTGAAATTAAACTGATGTATTACATGACTTATATATATATGAACCATTTACGGGGTGTTTTTATGTTAAATATGTGCCCTGATTGGCTGAGCCTCCTAGTTTAAATTAAAGTTTCATTTAAATAGCCCCCTAAGTTTGAAGGGTTATGGGTTTTGCAGAGTGACAGATTGGCCGAGGAAATTACCCAAAGAAAGAGAATCGTCTCCATAGCTAGGTTGTGTTGTTGAGTTGTGAGTCTGTGTGTTTGTATGTGACTGTTCAGTAGGTTTTTCGACCGTTTGCCAGTGTGATCAGTCAGCCGGTAGGGGATCAGCAAGGTGGCGTTAATTAAAGGGGCTGCGATAATTGTATGCAGAACACATGTGCACAGGTAATTACTGTTTCCCTGGAGATGGGTAATTGATAGGTGGCGGCTGTACTGATAAAGATAAAGGGCTGGGCAAAGAGATGGCGGGAGTGTATAATGGGCACAGAGGGATAATTGGCAGGGCAAGAGAGAGAGAGGGATGGATGCAGAAAGATTGAAAAAAGAAAGCTAGAGGAATGGGCAGCAGTACACTGTCAAGGCTAAAAGTAAATAGTATGGGTTTCAAACAAACTTCAGATTCATGTAAACGTTAAGGTTAGGTACATTCGTCAGTTGGATTTGAGTGAACCATTCAAGTCCTGTCAGAATAAAACATCCTGTTGAAAAATGGACAATATTTGCAGAACTGATTAGTGTTTAGCAAGCTGTTATTGTTCTCCAGCATCAGCTAATGATGACCATACTTCATGCTTTCATCCAAAGAAAAGGACACACTCAGCAATATTATAGTGCACCAACTACTCTTGCTTTGCCAGACCAATCTGCACATCATGTGTCCGTGCCAGTGCTGGCGGAGGCTCTGGCAGAACCCATCATCATTCTGCTGTAGCTGAATAAATATTGGAGGTTGTTTGTACAGTCCGATTTCTCAGCGGCGGTGCAAAATATATGCAAATACGGCAGTATGTTTTTTTAAGCATAGCTCAGAAGCATGAAGGCTAATGCTATACCATCTGTTGGCTGCACAGACCTCCTTGTTGCTTTGTATCATTGGGATTTGTTGCTGATAATAAAAAGATAAAACAATGACCTTGTCCTTGAATTTTTAGATTGTAATTCACCTTAATGGACATCGGGCTAGTGATGCCACTGAGAAAGCAAGTGGAAATGAAAATATCTTTCCCAGATATTATTATTACATACTCCTTCCTTTTGCTTTCACATATAACATTTGAGTTAATCCAGCTCCTCTTAGCCTGCCTTCAGTCTGTTTCACACTGAGGTTCCAGACACAGGGGAGCAGGCTTTACAGAAACTCAAAGGGGGTTTATACCCCAGCTCAGTGCTGTAGTATAGACTAAAGGTGGGGATGATCTTTAAACCTTTTTTACTCTTGACTTAGGCTCTAAGTTTGGCAAGAAATATATTGCTCTGTGCCTGAATGTGTGTACATGGGTTTGTTGTGTGACTGTATTGCCATTCTATTTCCCTCATCTCACCTCTCACTCATGTCTTGCCACATCTGATTGTATGCAAGAAAACTAATATTCACATTTACATCTCACCAGCCATCTAACACTGGGGTTTTGATTGCAGAATGGACATCAAAATACCCCCCACAACCACAATCATCATCAACATCATCATTTTCATGACCAGCCCCTCCAACAAGAACAAACTCAACAGCAGCAGCCGCAGCAGGCAGTGGCAGATCTGATAGACTTAGACCTGGCACTGGTGACTCAGGTAAGGCACTATTCCAACATATCGTAACAGAAGCACAGTGCTCTTGTTTGCTCTTGTGGGTCAGGCAAAGCTAGAAGGTTTTATCGTATTTGTGAGCAGGGAACCTATCCTTCAGATGATTTCCTGTCTCACAAAACAAGCCACTTTTGTTCCTCTCTGGACACAAGTCACCTCAACTGTTGACCCCTGTCATGTATTGAAACAAAACATGCAGCCTTGCTGTTGCAAAGCAACTATGTTGAGGGAGAAAGTTACATCTGTGAGAGAACAGAAACACTCCAGCAGCTTTAAGCAGAGGTTGTTTGAGGGCAGGTGGACGTAAAGGTCAGAGCGTCTGTCAGGGAGCGAGCGGGGGTCAGCGGACAGCAGCAGGCATCTCGCCTGCAGACACACCTGCAGAGTCAAGCTGCTCACAGTGCATTCATAAAGCATTCATAACCACAGCAGTCTGACCCCACCACCACATTTAAAGAGTACAGGGTCAAAATACTATACTCTGGTAAAAGTAGCAGTACTTACTTTACTCAAGTAAAAGTAAAGAAGTATGGGCTTCGAAATGTACTTAAGTAAAAAGAACCCATAACTACCAGCTGTTTTAAAGAGTAACCTCACTTCATATTAATAGAACAATAATGTCATTGTTAGCTAATGAATGTTTCGATGCTGAACAACGGCACGCAATGACTCTAAATAATAATGATCACGCCACCAAACACAGAATAAAACTAAAGTAACGAACATGTCTTGAACATGTATGAAGTAGAAAGTACAGGTATTTGTGTAAAAGTAAAAAGTTGTCAGAAAAATAAGTAGTGGAGTAAAGTACTGATACCAGAAACATGTACTTAAGTACGGTAACAAAGTATTTGTACTCCACTTCTTCCCACCTCTGTCTCTAACGTCCCACTTGCTCTACTGTTGGAACACCCCCTAAATTAGCATCCCAGGTTTCTGTTTAAAGAACATTAGCAAAGACACTGTGCTATTGACTCAGAGTACAGAGCAAAACAACAACTAAAGGAGTGTTTTATGTTAAGGAGGGTGTTTCTTAAAATGTGTTTTGCAGTTGAATCCTAGTGACATTAGGTTATCAGTTCATTTTGCATATCTTAGCTCGTCTTGTTGAATTGATTTTTATCTGCTGCATTAGACTCTGCAGCAACAATAGTACATATTACAGCCTCCTATCTTCCTCCACTCTTAGTAAAAATACCCATTTAGACCCATGACTGTAAAACACCATGCTCGCAGATCCATTTTCTGATAGATGTAAAAAATAACTTTGTGACCTACGAAAGTGAACGAGAGGCAAGATATTCTAAGAACATTCATTATCTCAAAAGAAATTATCCGCATCCATGATTTATGCAAATCTCTGACCATGTATTCAAGGCTTAAATTCCTTTACGGGTAAAAATAGAGTTTGCTTCACTTGCCACCGGCCTAAAGATATTATTAACGTGCAAAAGGGGGGAGATACTAAAGAGAGGGATCATTGGGAGACTATGAAAGGAAACAGAATGTTACAGAACAAATTGCGATCAAATAGAAAGACTGCTGACTTTTTGATAGCTATTCCCTCTGAGGCACACCACACATCCTCTACAACAGTGGGACCATAATGACTTGTCCTGGAGAAGGCAGTGGTACAGTAATGATGCAGGGGGCTGCTTTTAGACGAGCTGATGGAAAGCATCTTCATGTGGGGCAGATGAGAAAGAATGTGTTTTGTTCCTCTTGGGATTGTGATAACTCTCGGTAGGTATGTCATCATAATCAATCATTTCATCTCATTATCCCATCCCTCCTCACCCTCTGTTACCTCGTCTGTGTTGCTGCCACAGTGCTCAGGTAGGTACCACAAGTATACCAAGCTAAGTGTCGTGCTGCATGCAATAGGTGTCGCATGTTGCACTGGAATGTAAACTGACCCAGATAATATATATATATAGTGAAAGCTGTGTTTTTGTATCTGACTGGGAGTACACTTTCTCTTGTTCTCAGAATATCAACCAATTAGAGATTTTTGGAGACATGTCCACGCCTCCTGACATCACTTCTCCATCGGTGAGTAACTGTCGTGCACACGGTCTGTGATTCACATCTCACATAATCCATGTTTCCAATGATGTGTTTTTGCTCAACCCTACAATAAATCACATCCTGCACAGACCCCCGCCTCTCCAGCCAACATCCTGGACCCGTTGCAGGGTCTGCAGGGTCTGCAGCATCCCGCGGAACTGTTTTCTCCCTTCAATCCGTCTGTGCCCTCAGGTAGGACCTTGTTCATTTTCTGCTTACATACACCACTGCTACAAGCGGAGGGGAAAACAAACGCAGCGGGAGAGAGGGCGTCGGGAAAGGAGATGAAGGGGAGCTCGAGAGTCAGAGGAGAGAGAAGGGGGGGGTGCTGAAATAAATAGAGGGGGACAGAATAGAATTGAAATGTAGATGAGGGGAGTGGAAAGAGGAGAAAGGTGGTTTTGGTTGTGTGTTGAATATGAAATGCATCATTACCTTGCTGCCTCAGATGCTGCTAATGTACCTGTGGCTGAAGAACGGTGGTCAGAGGAAAGTAATAAAGCATGCTGAGATGATTGTAGGGAAGAGTCCTCGGCACGCACAGGCTCTGTGAATTAGACGTGTGTGTATGCCTCACAATTGTCCTTCTTTACTCCCTTTCAGTCTCCCTTCCTCCTCTCTCTGTCTATGTGTTACCAGATAACATGTGAGCTCTTCCTGCTGTAGGTAGCAGCCAGAAACCGGAGACTAGAGAGTGAGCTTCTGCTGATGAGTTTGAATGATTTTAATGAGTGTGTGGGGCTCTTCCTTTTCATAATGACTCTCTCTCATTCTGGAGGTAATTATGATAGTCCACCATGACCATCAAGAGACACCACATTAGCTGCAGGCAGAAGTAGGGCAGCACTCTCTGGTGATGCATGGGTTATCCTCTGTGTGTGTTTGAGTGTAGAAGAAAAGCAGTGGTGAGCATGTACACTCTATATTTAGATCACTTCATTTTACCTCATAAAGATACAGAAAAGATCTACATTTTCTTTTTGTTCTCCTCCCCTCCAGGTTATGTGACAATGGGAGCGGTTCCCCCTGGCCACTGGTCCCAGCAGGCGTTTGCTGCCCAGACGCCGCTGGCCTTCGGGGTCCAGTCTCCTCTGGGTGCCGTCGCCCAGGTGCTGCCAGGCGGCCAGCCTCTCATCTGGGGCCAGGCCAACCTCTTCCCTGCCACCCAGCAGCAGTGGGCAGCCATGGCAGCTGGAGCCTTCTCCCCCACAGCCTACCTCCCTGCCCAATCTATGGGCACTCTGCCTGCCGCCATGTTCCAGACTCTCACCCCCGTCACGTCTTTGACTCCCGCCGGCGAGAGCCATTTAGGGGCTGGAGCCGGCGCCTCAGCTTCGTCGAGTCCGCAGCACGGGGACAGGGCGAGGATGATGGGAAAGGAGATGTTCAAGGTGGGTAGAAGTCTGATGATATTAGAAATAGAACAATTAGAACTCTATTTTGTAGCGTATTTTTTTTAGAAAGGGTAGTCATAAGAAGAAGACTTACTTTATTATTTAATTAATTTAATAAAATTAAAAAATTGATATTCATGATACAGAAGAAGAGAAAAAAAGGCCAGCCGGAGAAACCAGGAATAGTATTTAGTGTTTTTTCTGTGGTGTTTTGGTGAATCATAGGCTTTTATTGGTTGGTACGCACTAGAAAGATGAGGGAGTGAGGAAAGAGATCGGAAAAAATATGCTGAGATCCCCGACATTCTTATGGGACGTTGTGGACATGGTAGGCGCTGTAACTTGGCCTTGTTAGTGTTTTGCGGGGGCTGGGCACAAATCTAATTGATTTATTATGAGCCTCTGTGGAGTTCTTTCAGTCAAAGCTTCAGGATGACAGAAACAACGTTAAAAAAAACATAATAAATAAAAGCACATAAATAATAGATATTGATTGCCCATACAGTGAGTCAAAAATGTTGAAGTCACATTGCCCAGTACTAATGGTTGTGTTCCTGACCAATATTTGCCTCCCTCCACAGGACTTTCAGCTGGCGAAGCCCCCTGCCATGCCCTTGAAGAAGGGGGAACAGCCCAACTTAGCAGCAACCTCAGATGCATTCAGCTCTTACTTCAGCCGTGTGGGCCAAGCCCAGGACACGGATGACTGTGACGATTTTGACATTTCTCAAATGAATCTGACACCAGTCACCTCCACAACACCATCCACCAACTCACGTAAGAACTCTGTCGGTCAGTCTGTTCTCTTAGTAACGCACTTTCTCTGTAGCTACGTCTGACTCAGCTTCTCCTCCTCTGCAGCACCCACCCCAGCTCCCAGGCAGAGCTCACCCTCGAAATCCTCCGCCTCGCATGTCAGTGACCCCCCCACTGACGCCACAGACCCTCCCACAGACGACTCATTTGGGGAAGTAGAGGGCAGTCCAAGTCGCAGTGGAGAGGAAGATGCTGTAAGTGTGTGTAGTTGTGTTTATGTGTGTGTGAGGATAGTAGAAGTGGAGTAAGTCGTGTGTGTGTGTGTGTGTGT
This sequence comes from Gymnodraco acuticeps, assembly GCF_902827175.1. Taxonomy (NCBI): domain Eukaryota; kingdom Metazoa; phylum Chordata; class Actinopteri; order Perciformes; family Bathydraconidae; genus Gymnodraco; species Gymnodraco acuticeps. Next base: position 1,562,192 of record NW_022990673.1, read on the forward strand.
CTTTAATAACTCACTCCTTATGCTGTTATAACCTGCGCGGTGTGTGGAGATCTGCTGATAAATAGCCTCTGTAGCAATGTTGGCGGGCCAGGTAATCACTCTGGCTGATTAGGGGGCCAATGCTGTTGTGTCCTTTAGTGTGAGCGTGTGTGTCGGTGTGTTTGTGAACGTGCACATGAAGTGTGTGTTTCTGTGTGAACATGAGCAGTAGCGTTCCTGCATAAGTGTGTGCGTGCGTGCGTGTGTGCATGGTCAACACAGCGTTAAATTAGCTGGAGGAATTGTCAGAGACATCATTAAGCTGTTATTAATATCAGCCAGGTAGCGTCCATACATCACTACTTCTACGATAATGCTCCAATTCTTCTTCTTCTAGGGGCAATTAATATTTATTTTACCAGCAGCACCTCGATTTAAGTGAGAAAGTGAAAGAAATTAAGAAGAGCTGAGAAGATAAATAGGTTTTTAGCGAGGGGGGAAAAACTCCCTTTGCCTTTGACCAAAGCCCTTGTAGATTAAGTGACCTTCCAAGAAACAAGACTTTTGTAGTGATTCCCCTGCCATTTTTCTTCCTGTCTCCCTCTCTCTTTGTGTGTTTCTTTAATGCTTGCTTCTTTCTTTCTTTTCGTCTCCACTCCCCAGACATGGATCATTAGTTTTACGCCTTCAATCCAGCAATTCTTTTGAAAAAAATAGACCTTCACACTGCTGAAAATGTCACCAGGCCCCAAATAACACACAAAAGCGTTACAGTATCCAGAGAAATGTGCATTGGTGGCGGCACACAGTGAGTGAGTGAGTTTCGTGCAAAGGTTACAAAATACGACAGGAAGATGGAGCGAAGGCGAGGTGGGAAAAAAACTAAAGTGTATTTGGAAAAAAGCAGCGCATCGACAGAACTAAGGTTTTTAATAAAAGAGAACAGTAAATTAGTGCTCGGGTGTGATTGTGTTAGTATGATTGTGTTTCTGAAAGAGACAGTGTGGGCTGGGGCTTCTCTCTGTCCTTATTCCTTCTTTAGAGTATTGACACCTTTTTCTCTTTTGCTTCCTGTTTACTACTCTACTCTGGGAGTTTTTGCCAAACTGCGACCCTTCTTTCAGATGTATTCTTCTATGTCTACTTTCTAATCCCCTTTATTTCCTTCTCCTCTTCTCCTCCATCTACCCTTTCTTCCCATCGGTTCTCTCCCTTCCTCCCCCTCTCTAGGCATGTGGCTCTGGGTCGCCCTGCCCCAGTGAGACAGCAGAGCCGAGCCCAGACCAGGCCAGTCCAGAGGCTGGGAGCTAGATAGCAGCAGGGCAGGGTAGGTATCAGTCCCTCTCCTGCCCCCCAACTCCTCCTCTTCATCTCCATGCCATTATCTGTTCTTCTGGCTGACCATTGTACCTCCCACTGACATTATTCAGGCTGATCTCTCCGTGTGCTGCACCTTTTTCTAATTTTCTCCTTCTGTTGTGTCTTTGGTTTCAATTTCACACTGTTTCCCTCGTGTAGGCATGCTCGAAGGAACGCATGTGTTCTGGTTATTTGTTGTGTGATTGTGCATGTATGAGTACATTTGCTTGTGTTTCATTTGGTGTGTCGGTAATTTTCGCTGTGACCTCACCTGTAATGTTGTATGTATATATCTATAATGGTGTGATAACATGATTTTTTTTTATTATTGTGTGAAGATCTCATCCCGTATCATCACTTTGGCCATAGTGCACTGTGCCCTCATTGTGTCTATGTGACGTGTCCCTAAATCAAGCCCAGTTCCCTAAATAGCGCACGTCTCACTTGCAAAAGGCAATAGTGTGTGACAGCCAATCAGAAACGGTACACTTCAGTGCACAGGACGTCATCTGGGATTTGCCAATGTTGTGTGCAATATGCTGATCTCGGATGTTTAGGTTAATTAAAAAAATTATTTGTGCTGTTATTTTTATGCATTATGTATGTTACATGATGTAATGTTACTAATAGTATGTGCATTACTGCAAGAGGATCAAACTGAGAAAGACCAGCAGCTACTATTTAAACTCAAGAAAATTATGATGTGTGTGTGTTTGCTCACTTTTTGCACATCAATGCAACTCCCAGAAAACCTACCTAGGCTGAAGATTTCTTATAACTATATGTCAACATGCTGTTTGCCTACACAAGGAAACAGACAAACACACACACACAACCACAAACACCAAAGAAGAGAGACATTCTGATCCCTGCCCCCCCACCCGGTTCCCTCGCCCACACAACTCCAGAGTGTGGCCCCTTAATGATAACTCCTGGCACTCACACGGTGAAAATGTAATGGTTTTGTTTTCATCAGCTAATACTAGGGTGCCAAGATTAATGGCTGCCCGGGTATAATTGGCATTAATTAAAACCCAAGAACCCCCCCCCCCCCCGTTGGCCATCGTCCTCTCCTTCAGACGCTCTGAAAGGGGCAGCAGGTGGATGTGAGCCCTAAGTGGGAGGACGGATTGTGGAGAACTGACTGGTGGACTGCTTTGGTCCTGGTCTAATGAAGCTGCTCCCATATGGTGTTTACTTGCTCAATCTCATCGACTTTAGACAACTCCCCAAACACCCCCTCACACACACACCTGAGCAATCGGCCACTTATTCCCCAGACAAGCACACCTGTGATCGATACTGTCACCACCTGTGCTCATATCAAAGCCAAACATATGTGTGTGTTTGCTGCTGGGCATAGCCATCTGTCTTGTCCTCCCACTGTGTGTGGTTGGACAGACATGTGTTCAGGCTATTGGGAGTGTAAGTGTTTTTTTTCTGGGTTGATCTCAACATGTCCAGCGAACGCTCCCGAGTCCCAGCCGTGAAATGGCCTGCTTCCACGGTTCACTGAACAATCTCACATAGCTGCCCCTGCCCAGGGCCTTCCACTCACACACGCACATAAATGTCCACACGTGTACCAGCCAGGCCAGATATATTGGCCTTCAGGCTAGTGCCACACCGGCAACATCGCTCATACCTCCACCCATTCCCCCTCCCTCTCCCAGCCTGAGGTTTATGAGGCTGAAGCGGCCGTGCTTGGCGGCGCTGGTCACATAATGCAGGATCATGCCGGGCTGTGGCTCTGCTGAGGGCTGAGCGATGTGTGCTGGCTGTCACTGCTCGTCTCAGCCTCTCTGTCACCTCTCTTCGGGCCGCTGGCAGAGACTTTCTGCTGACTGTCTGCCTTTGGCCGGAGTTACAGCTCTGTATCCCAGAGCCCCAACACTCAGCTAAAGCATTCCTCCCAACTTTAACCCCACTTTTCTGTTCAGATGAAAGCCCATTTGGATTACGCAACAGGTTTTTCGGTGAGATTTTTTAGCATGAATAAGATTTTTGTAAGTCTTTTCTCTCCCAAATGAGACTGAAGCTCATGAGTAAGCTGCAACATCAAATCAAAACAATCAAATCCTTGAGTAGTGCACATTTGAACCTATACTTATTTTTATAGTTTGTGTTTAATTGTAATTTTTATAGGATTTTTTTTTCATTATCATTCATTATTAAATTACTTGATGTTTGATAAATAGCGAGGGTTTGTTCTCAAGTCAAACATCCACACGTAGATGTGTCTTTGCTTTAGTTTGTAACATTATCTTGCCTTTTCATCTAGTATAACTGAACTGAAGGGCAGCAATCATTTGCAGCAGAAGCAATTTTATCTGATGAGAATTGGAAAAATGTATTTCTGCCCTTAAGAGACATTTCTGTCCCTTTTCTCAGTTTTCATTCAATTCTATGAACATTGGCTTCCATATCCTTGTGTGGCAGCTACTGGTAGCCCCCAAACTGCACAGTGAGAGAAGTCTTCAAAAACACAATAGGCCATCCAGCAGTCTCCAATCAAGCTGTCTGCATGGCATATTGAGTGGCTGGCTGTAATTATGTGTACGATAATAACGGGCCCATTGTGAGTGACTACAGCAGGGTGGAGCTCTGACTGCAGGGTGTTCCATCAACCTGTTGTCTTCAGGCTCAGATATGGAGAAATACTGACACGATGACTCATAACTGGTCTTTCAAGGCGCTAGTTTATACCTCTGATTCATACTGGTAAATAAGAGAATTGGGAAAGAATAAGCATGTGCGCGCCCAATGACACACTCGGGAAGAAAACTCAGACACACACACAGAGGCATGAAAAGGTTTTGAGAGCGAGAGGTGAATTTTATAGTGAGAGCTCTGAATGGCCAGAGAAGAGAAATGATTGGATGTCTCCCCCACAGAAGCGTGTTACTGCCACCTGGTGGCCATGTTAGGTACAGGAAGTAACAAGCCTCTGCAGGTCTGGATGTACTTGTCGGGCTTGTAGGTGATACCCGTAGGTTTAGTTGATGCAGAGAATTAATCATCTGAAACTCGGGTCCTCCCTTTTAATTATGTAACATTCAGACCTGCTGAGGCAAATCCTTACGAGTCCAACTAGATTTGAATTGTGAAAGTAAAAGCGGTTTGAAATCCTGATGTTTTTCCTCTCTCCTGCACAGAAGGGGAAGGACCCTCTCTACGCCCAGATCAACAAAGGGAAGAAATAAAGAGACACGCAGGAAGACGGACCTGAGCAGCACTGAGAGAACAGGGGGAGAACCCTCACTGTGTGTGTGTGTGTGTGTGTGTGTGTGTGTGTGTGTGTGTGTGTGTGTGTGTGTGTGTGTGTGTGTGTGTGTGTGTGTGTGTGTGTGTGTGTGTGTGTGTGTGTGTGTGTGTGTGTGTTGTGTGTGTGTGTGTGGTGTGTGTGTGTGCTGTGTGTGTGTGTGTGTGTGTGTGGTGTGTGTGTGTGTGTGTGTGTGTGTGTGTGTGTGTGTGTGGTGTGTGTGTGTGTGTGGTGTGTGTGTGTGTGTGTGTGTGTGTGTGTGTGTGTGACTGGCATATCTCCCAGCCTGGCCAAGCCCTTCTTCTTCTTCTCTTCCTCGGCTAACAGCCTCCCAGTATGGAGCCTCCACGCTCCCGCTGTGCTCCTCCTCCTCCTCCTCCTGAGAGGAGTGAGCCCTCTTGGTCATTCACTCCAGGCAGGAGGGATATCAATCACCGAGACGGATCCAGTTCTCCCTCCACTGCACTGTCTTCTCCTCTCCTCTCCCCTCCCTGTGGCGACTCACACACAGCCTTACAGACATAACCTGCTCCTCCCCTAGCTCCCTTCTTCCTTCCTTCCCTCCCTCCTCTTCTCTGTGTTTGCTCATACACTCCTCCCTCTGCCTCCTGTGTCTGGCCAGAGACTGTGCTGTCAAGGAGAGACTGAATCAAGCAGTGCCTCGCTGTCTCACACACACACACGCTCGCTCATCAGGATTAGAATGATCATCTTTCATTTAATGGACAGAATGTGCACCTGAAGCGAGTGGATCCTGCAGGAGGAGCTGGACTCTAATGAGCCTATCACAGAGGCCTGTTACTAGGATCACTGCTTCTGATTGGATCGTTGGTTTGGGCAATGTCTCCCAATTCTTGTGAGTGTCTGCTGGATCACTATGCAGAAACAGACTCTCTGGGAGCTACTCACACCCAAATACACACACAACAATCAGCTTACATATACTCCTATCACACACACACACACACACACACACACACACACACACACACACACACACACACACACACATGCAGTCATCTCTCACCCTCTCTAACATACACAGTCATTTGCCAAACGTCTGTCCTCACAGACAGACTCACACTGAGGCCAGAGGACCGGACAAACTGAGGAATGGACGCTGAGAAGGAAGTGTTGCAACAGATTCTGTGATCGAACTGTTCATTCTCTATAGCTTTTGTACAATACTGATTAAAAAAAAAGAAGAAATTAAAAAATTGAATTTTTATTTTATAAGTCAATCAAGCCGCTGGGGTCAGCTCTATAGGAGTTATACATGGCTTTAAGGCATCGGATCGTTGGTTTGCCAAACTCATTTTGTAAATAACGATAACAACAACCATTTTGTCCAATGGACTTCTGTGCCATAAAATAGGAAGGCTTCAGTTATGCAAACTCTCGACGTTAACCCAAGCAATACCAACATATGTTTTCTTTTCCTGTTTTCCCACTATGTTTTGTAATCCTCTAATGTTGTTTTGATTTTGTGCATGGATGTTGTTGGTCTTTGTCTTAACCTCACTTACTAATCCTGTTTCCAGCTGCAAACCCTGCTCATTTCTGTCTTTTCGAGTCCCACCACCTCACATTGATAGCCGATCAGCTTCTGCAGTTTATGTCACCAATGGCCTATGTATGTGTTTCTGTACCTCACACTCTCTATGTTGCAGAGGACATAGTGTCACTCACTGTAACGTGGTCTGCTCCTCCATCCCATTCCCCCTCTATAGTCTTTGAGATACGGTGATGCTCCGCCCATCTGTCTGTCTGCTGGTCAGGTGCCAAACTGCTGCTGTCCCAGCGTCTGTGTGTGGACGGCAGCTTCCTCTGCTACAACTACATCAACTTTGATGCCAATGACTCCCTATTTTATGGCCAGAGTCCCCATGTCACTGAGAACTCTTTTGGACTATGATGTTGATTAACTTTCAAATTTGACAACTAGAAGATGAGCAGAGAAGTTGAATAAAAAGGGAAACGTTGCTGTTTGAGTACATAACATTTCTAGACCTATTTTAACTTTACCTCAGCTAACAGTTTCTTAATGTAAATTGACACATTATTTTTATCTTTATGAATATGACATTCTACAGTGGGTTTTTAGATGATTTTTTGGTTCTCTCTTGATTTATGTATTCCACCATGTATTACTGTTACAAATAAACACATCCCAAATGACTGATATGTCTATGTATGTGTCTCTGTTGTAATGTGTGGTTGTGTGTGCGTTTGAAAGAGAAAGTGAGCCTAATGGTGTGTGCCTGGCAGAGGTGACCCCAGTGAGTCTTTAGCTATAGTGTAAAGCAAGTTCCACAGTATTTTGCTGTAATTTAACACGGCTTTAATGGCCTGTCACATTCTGCTACACTGGCAGCCTCTAATGCAAGCTGTCATAAGCTTTATTAGCAAGCCACTACAGAACAAAGACCTCTTCCTCTTATTTTGCCTCTACCCTCCTCCCTGTGGAAAGGGGGAAAACACATCAAGACAACTTTAACACACTCGTTGATTCAATAATTGTATTCAGGAGAAATTCAAACTAGAAGACACTAAAGACACTTATCTGATATTTTTCTACACAAAAATTAGAATGACAACAATGTCTTCCAAATACCTTGTCCCAGTTAATGGATAATCCACATATCTCACTGTCGGCTGTTTTCTTTGTAAACATTTATTCTATGAAAGCTGTCAACACATGAGTTTCCGTTCACGCCATTGTCTTATTGTGTTGGCAACATTTTGTATTGGATTAAAACATTAGCAGATTGCTACAATTGGAAACATCTGCATAACTGGATACAACCAAGGGTAAGTGGAAATGTGTATTGGTTATTGGGTGATCTGCCCCTTTTAAGGTTCGTCTAATCTGCAGTATCTATAGTTTTTAAGATTGTTTCTACACAGACAGTAATACAACGACAACAATGTTTTTACATGAGGTCTAAGCTCTTGGGCTGCTGAGTCCCTGCACACCTGTCAGTGAAAGCTCAGGTTGGCAGTAATATCCTTTAAACTGTGTTATGAAAGCTCTGAGGCCGTTTTTATGTCATATTACAAATGCCTACCTAAATACTATGTAATAATAAACCTGGAATGTTGACAAGCCTCTTTTGCTTCCTTTTTTCTTTATGTTTAAGATTAAACTTCAGCTGCAGACAACATGCATCTAATGCTAGATCACCGATGGACAACATCTTCCCACAGGAGCAAACACACCTATATTGTTAGGATTCAGGACTGTGGCAAAATCACAGTGGATATTTAACAGTTTTAAGAAAACAACTCCAGGTGCGAGGTTTCATGACAGTGACTCACATTTGCGCGTAACACCGTGCCAGCCATGCAACATTCCTGAAGGATAAAAAACAACAATCCTAGCTATTGAGAGTCACTGCGCTGCTCTAAATGCTCAACCGGGGCTAAGACCCGTTTGACGAGACGGGCTGTTTTGTGAAGATGAGTGTCAGTATTCCTACTCAACCTCATTCCTGCCCCGAAACCATCTCCTGTGCGCAAGGGACGCACACCAGTCTCGATCAGCACGGAGCAGAGACGCACTGAGTTGGCACAGGATTTATAAAGCGTTAAAACGGTTAACTGTGTGATTTCTTTGCGCATATAATGAGAAGCTGATGAAGGAACTCACTGGAGTTAACTTACTCGACTAAGAAAGAATTGTGACGTTTCGGTGGACATTTAGAAACAATGGATCAGGTATGTGGCCCTTTAATATCAAACATTACGCAAAGTGTGTTTAACTTTGCTTTATGTTATCATAATGATACTATTTGCAATACTATTATAACTTATATTGTGTAAATATGTGTAATCTTTCTTCCTGTCATAATGACATATATAAGCTTTGACTGAGTTAGTGTTAGTACAGCAGACTAATTGTCTGGCAGCTATTTATTATATAAATACGGGCCTCCTATGTGTTTGTTGAAACCCCCATACAGGCAGATCACTATCAGGTCGGAAATACTTGTAGATATGCTAATGAGTAAAACAAAAGAAGCAATCATTGTTATGTGAAGGGTAAAACATGGCCATGATTTCAATCTTCATCTTAGCTAAGCACCACACTATCTTTCATAACAAGTGACATATTTTTTGTGATAACAAGTAAACATATACTTTCTGTATTTGCCTGAGCGTAGTATTGTACATCAGCTTTACATTGTTTGGTCCTTTCCCCAGGAGGACACGCTGGACTTTAAGGGCCTGATGGCCATGTTTCAGGAGGAAGAACTTATTCTGAAGCAACTGAAGAGCAGACCTGCCCTCCCAGACAAACCTAAAAGTGTCCCCCCTCCCACGAGTCCCTCTCACTTCCTCCCTGCAGGAGCACGCCCCTCCCTTCTGACCTCCATCAACCAGACCCTCGATGGGAAAACAGTTAATGCCCCCAAAGTGGTCTTCAAAGAGGATAAGAAGCAGAGCAAAACGCCTCTCATCTCTAAGGGCAAAGACAAGACTGAAGTGAAGCTGAAAAAAGCGAAAGACAAGACAATGAAAGGAAGCAAAGAGAAGCTTGAAGAGATTTCAGAGGATCTGAAACCGAAGAAAGTGAAGAAGCTCCCGCAGCTCCCTGGAGCATCTAAGGGGAAAACGGCTGAGCTGGTGCCAGCCGCACCCCCACCTACAGGCACAGTGTCAAAGAAGAGGGGCATCCTGGATTTCATGAAGTCAACAAAAAGAAATTCAGCGGAGGTCCCTGAAGATCAGATCTTAGACTCTCCCACCTTAGGCATTACTGGACCAGCGCCACTTATCCCAGTACATGTTGACTATGGTGTTGTAGCACCTGATATTTCTGCCCCAAGGGCCCTTCTACCAAACATCCCCATCTTACCGGACTCAGCTGCTGTAATGGAAATAACCCCGCCCTCCACTATCCCTGCCTCTCCCGAATTGACCCCCCCTCCTACCTTTGTTCCTGATATCCCAGATCTCCAAGTGCCAACCTTGGAGATTGAAACTCCTCTTGAGATGGAGACTCCTGCAGTGCACATTTCCAGGACTGCTAGTCAGAATGAAGTCATTCCCAATCCACCCAGCGATTCCCCAACCCCCCCACCCAGTCTTGCCATCTCTATTCCTTCTCCAGTGGCCCCCACTCCTCCTCCATCCCTTCCTGAGCCTGAGATTGCTGCTGAGGCTTGTGTAGAGGCTGTAAATATATCTGCAGTGGAGACGCCGCCTCCTCCTCCTCCTGGAACAGACCCTCCATCCATTCCGTCGTCTCCCAAAGCTGAGCGACCCATCTCGGCCCTCTCTGCCCTCTCCAGGGCGGAGGATATGAGCCCAGCGAGAAAGATGTCTCCGGTTGACCAGAGGATCTTCAATGCGCTGGAGAAGGCACGCAAGAAGATTGGGTAAACAAAACAACTTTCTCTGTGCCGAAACATAATTAAAACAACTTTTGAAACATTGTTCAAGTGATGGAGGGTATGACCAACTGTTCAGCTGATTCATGCTATTTAGTGGTTTTCTAATGTGTACATCTGATTCTAGCCAACCGACGAACCCCACCACATCCTACTCCATCACCACACCTTCTGAAGAGCGTCCACCAAGTCCCACCATTTCCCTCCCAGATATACCACCCATTGATTATGAGGGAAAGCTCAACAGCTTGGACCACAGTAAGTCTACACAATTTACTGTAGAGTTGTTTTCCTCTTTGTATTATTTTCTTATGGAGTGTTTCTTTGAGTTTTAAACTGTAAATGAATGACACAGAAGCATATCTAATCATCAGGGAGTACTGTCAACTACATGACATCTTTACTTAGTGTAGTGTCTCAGCTATACAGAAAAGCTGGTATGTATAGTATGATTTATGCTTTAGGATACCTTTGGAGAAGTAACTTTCAAAATTCAAACACACACACACACACACACACACACACACACACACAGAAAGAACATTCCTCCATTGCGTCAGTGACAACTGAGCAGCAGGCAGGGCAGAGCACACAGGTATGTCAGCTATGAAGGTGAGGAGGAGCGATGTCAGGAGTCCATCATTGTGACAGAGTTGAACTGGCAGTGCATAATGAGGAGTCTGCTGCTGTGTTCACAGTGGCTTCATTAACACAGAGCGTATTCATTGTGCATGTCGCTGCATGTATCAATTAAAAAAATCTCATGCTGTTAACTATTTCCCTATCTGTTGTCACTTATAGTAAAGTAATACACTTGTATATCTATGCTAACTCTCAGTGGAAAAAGCTTTTTGAGTCTAAATGATTGCCTTTTTATTATCAAAACACCTATTTGTAATACAAAGTGATAACATTTTAAGGAAAATGTTGCATTATAATGAGAAGAAATGGTTAAATTAAATACAATTGCACCTTTCTAGGACTAGTGCCATACTAAGTTCTTTGGATTTAAAGAAATGTGTTTAAAATAAATTATGTTTCTTAAAAGGTAAAGTTACACAGAGATTTTTAAGGTCTGCTATGTGTTTTTTCATTAGCTCTGCTCTGGCCTAGTTCAATGACTTCTGTGAAGTGTTTAACTGGTTTTTTCTCCTAACAACAACATAAGTTACTCCACTTTCTCTTGCCTTTCAGCTGAAATATTTCACCCTTTCAATTCATTGTTTTTAAATGCTGATCCTGAAATGCAGATACCATTTTAATACAATACTTTGGGAAACCCAGAAATTTCTGACAAATGAGTCATACATGGTACATTAATAATCGTGATCATGTATTAACATGGGGTCATGTTCTTTGCAGGGCAAGCCTCTCCAGCATTGGAAGGTATCACTGAGGAGGGGTCGGACCCTGTCCCAGAGCTATTGGTGGTTCCCCCTCCTCCCCCCAAACGGCTCCTCCCAGACCCCGAGTCTCTGGGAGTTGCTCCAGAGAAACCCCACAGACCTCCCTCTGTCAACCTGAGGGAATTCATCCCTCCTCCTCCTCTGGAAGGTAATGGTCAGCATTGTTACCCTTACATTGTGAAATCAAACTCATACACCACGCCTAACAAGTTGATTATATCATCTTATCTACAGAGATCCCTGCTCCTCCTGAATTCTCCGAGGCTGACCCCACAGACATCCCAGAGTTTGATGATGTGACCTCAGATGCTTATCCTCCAGAGCTGCAGGTGCCAGAGTGGGGGGATGGGGATTACACCGGTCCAGAGACTCCAGATCAACAGAACTTGCCGGAGTTTTACAGTAACGGGGCGACTCCACCTGAAGCTGAGGTGCATGCATCTCCAACGTTTGTAGACGATCATCCAGATGATCGACTATCAGGATTTTCCTTCCCAGTCCTTCAGGAAGCTCCAGGGTAAGACACATGAGTGACCCCGTGCTCTCTGTTTCAAAATACTTGTTTGTCTCTGAGAACTTAGATGTCATCCTTTCTCTTTTCAGGATTTCTGCTGAAGGTCACAACGATGTGTATGAGAGCACAGAAAATGTCTACGAGGACATCACTACGTCTTCGGGCAAAAATAAAGCAAAGAGTGACGGTGGAAAGAAACGCAAAGGACCCCCAAAGAGTGAGCAGTCTTTTCAGTTATCATATTAGTAATAAGATATTTGGAACACCAGATATAATTGCATCGGTCATATAACTTTGATACGACATATAATTCCCTTTATCAAATAAACATAGACTGAAAGTTCATATGTTTTGCTATATGATGCCTGCATGCATGAAGTGTGACATTTACTGTAACTAAATCCTCCTATTCTAAAGATGGAGTATTAGCATTCATCCATTCATTTAAATGACAAATACCAACACTATACCAACATTTCTTAAATAAATACCAAAAAGAAGTGTGATTTTATCTTAAAAATAGACCAGCTCATTGCTTGTTATCAAAGTTGACTTAAAGAATTATGAACCTCTTTATTTATCACAGATCCATATGCTGAGGCTCAACAAGAAATAGTAAGTAGCTTTTGTGAGAATTTGCTTGCCTCCGTCTGAAGTCACTTTTAAAATAAAAAAGACGTGAGATAAGTCATGCTGTTGGAGATTCAATGCAAGTTAAATAAAGCCTTAACTCTTTGTTGTTGTTTACAGAATGTAGAGAAAATCAAGACGGGCAGGTTCGGCAGGTAAGGCCATATGCTTTTTTGACCCAGTTCATTTTCCATCTCGATTTCCCCCCAGACGATGTTAGAAATAAGAATTCGATCTGCCTTTGTTTCCCTCATAATCTCCTCTGCCATTTAAATATCCTGCAAGGAGTCCCTTTCAAACACACTGATATAACTCATTCTCTCCTCTGCAGGAACGAAAAGAAAGCTGAAGGGCCGGATGAGAAAGAGCTGAAAAAGAAAGAAAAGCAGCGACTGGAGAAGGAGAAGAAGGAGCTAAAGGAGAAACAAGAAAAGGAAAAGAAAGAGCAGAAAGAAAAGGAAAAGAAGGAGAATGAGATGAAGAAGAAATTCAAAGTGAGTGCTGTTGTTTTGACGGAGCAGGGAGGTATGGCAGGTGTACGAGCGGTGGGGGAGGGTGGGGTATGTGTCTTGGCATACAAACCTGTCGGGATTCATTCCTCCTGGTGGAAGAGCCGTGCTGAGCACCATGAGCAGGCTCAAATGGAATGTCTAAACATTGTTTCATTGTTTTTTTACGACAGACAATATATAGTCTGTTCTTTATTATGCAATGTACTGTTACCATATTCACACAATAACTTTCTTCAGGATCTAGTGGGTCCTGCATACGTTCGAAAGCTTTGAAACAAATGGTTCTGACCAGACAAAGACAAATGGATACATTTGAGTTAGAACTAGCAGTACAGAGAGAAACTATCCAACTCGTTCTTGAATGTTACTATAGTTACATAGTGGATCATTGAGCAGCTAATGGACCAGATATTTGCCTATGAAAACAAAGTTAAAATAAGAGCAAATATTGAACAAAAAAAACAGTTATTGCAGGTTTAAATTCAAACCCTTTATTTTTTACTGCAAACACTTTGACTTGTGATAACAGGAAAAGCACAGGTGGAATTGGAAACATTAACTATGGCTCAGTGCACCATTAAGTCAGTCCCTCTAAGTGGGAAACCGTTCATGTTAATAATAATAATTACACCTGTGCTTTTCCTTCTGGATCATGTCAATATATCTGCTGTGAAAAAGATCCATTAAAAAGTTTGATTTTGTTTACATTCTCTGTAGAAAGTCTCTGTAGTTTGTTTGCATATACACATATATGTGAGGTGTTAACCTGCCGCTGTATTTGTTAGATCACAGGACAGGAGGACGCCATCTACGAAGCAACTGTAACCGTGGCGACCAAGGGACGTAAAAATGATCTGTCCGCCAACAGCGGGGACATCATCAGCATCATCAGTACAACCAACTGTCCCAAAGGGAAATGGCTGGCCAGGGACAGCAGCAACAACTGTGAGTTTTTAATTAAAGCCATGTGTTATCATCAGCATTTTGTTCAGCTAAAGGGTAAAAGGAGGAACAAATGGATTAATGGAAAGTCAGAGAATAACATAATAACTTTACAAAAGTGTTCGCACTGAAAACTTGAAATACTGTAATTGTGGGATTAAACCAATAGATTACACTAGGCAGGCCCATGTAGAAAATTAGATTCAATGCTCCGGGGCTATATGCTACATAATTAAAATCGAATGAAAATGATTTAAAACAAACCAAGCACAGCTAATTCTGTCGATTTGGGTCACATGTGTCAAACTCAAGGCCCGGGGGCCAAATCAGGCCCTTGGTGGATTTAATTTCGGCCCGCAGGATCATTTTTAATTACTATTAGATCTGGCCCGCCGGTATATTGCACGCACACCTTCACTCAATCCTGAGGGTTTCTTCAGCTCAGAGTCTGAGCCCAAACATTGATGAACTAGCATCCAAGATGAGATGCCAAGTATCTGAGCTAGCATCACAGAGCAGCACACTGAGTTTAATGGATGTTTCCTTCTGCACTTTTGTTCTTGTGACAACAGGGCATGTTTGGTGTTTTCTTTGAGGGAAATTGATTTTTTGAAGCTGTTGTTGGCCTGTGGAAAAATGTAATCATAAGAAATGACTCCGGAAAAGCTGCAGATAGAGGCATAAGAAATGAATGTGACTGATTATTTAATGTTTAATGTTGTTTTTATAGGCAATAATTTAAGCTTTGTTAGTTCCAGGTTTAATATGTGCAATAAGTTAATTTCAATAAGTTCTGCAATAAACATTGAACCAGTCCGGCCCTTGACTAGTACAGATTTTTTTATTTTGACCCACTGTGTATTTGAGTTTGACACCCCTGATTTATATTGATCAAATGAAAATGCACACACAGAAATGATCAACAAACAAACAATCACATTCCTTGATTGTGTATCACGGCACTGACCCTGTGTGTGTTTGTTACAGACGGATATGTTGCCGTGGATCATGTGGAGCTGGACATCAAAGAGATGCTGGAGCTCGGAAAGAAGGCGGCCATCTCTCGCAGGGGCAACAACAACAACATTGTGGTCTCAGAGGAGGAGGTTACCAGCTCGGGGACCAGGTAGGAGGGCACACTCCCTCAATCATTCTTCCTCACACTGTTGGAAGATTATTTATAGCTGTATTTCTCTCTTTTTCTCAGGGCCTCAAACCACTATCCATTGTCAGCGGAGAGCTGTAAGTATCTTGCTGTTCTTATTCATGAAAACTGTGTTGATCTTATTCTGCATCAGTCTGATGTTGATGTTGTGTGCAGTCACAGATGACAGTGAGGAGTGGACCGGTGACGAAGAAGAACCCACCTCCCCTCCTCCTGATACCGCAGATCCACTGACTCCAATGTAAGTCAGGATAGATCTACATTATGCTTTTGATTGATATTACATCTTGAGATAGAGACCTATCAGCACCATTGACACTGATCTCTGATAAGTCATCGCTGGCTACACGTTCAGTTTCTTATTATCAATGCCTTGTCTTGTCAATCTGTTTCCTCTGCAGGGGCCACAACAGGACACTCTCAATGCCAGATATGGGTAAGACATTTAAAACAGGACTTTCTTCAACACATTGTGTTCCTAGCTTACTGTTTATACTTAACAATTAGTGATGATGTAAGGCAATGTGTGACTGGTTGTGTTATGTACCACACAGTGTGACACTTGTGTTTCTCATATGGTGTCGACCAGGGCCGGCCCTCGGCATAGGCAGTATAGGAGAATGCTAAGGGCGCATCAACCCATAGGGGGCGCCAACAATTAAAAAAGTTATAAATAAAAAAATAAAAATTCCCGATTTTGGATCAACAAAGTACATCTTATTATCTTATACTAACAGAACTACGCCTATATTGCGTACAGCGCCCATAAACTATGGCACACACCCCCCCCCCCCAAAATCAAGTTGAACTGCCCCAGCCGGTTTATGTGGAATTGTTCTTTTTTTGAAATAATGGTTTTAGTGTGCAATTATAGGTTTTAATTTTGTATTTGTGTTCATTTTAAATACATCAAACTCCCAAAAAACGTACACAGCTTCTGTGTGCTTTTATTAACATTGGAATTTACATCGTAAGCGGCCGCGGGGGGGGAGAGCTTTAGAGAGCTCTCTCCTGAAAGACTGAGCGGCTCTGATAACCTCAGCTCAGTGAGGTAAAGGCACACCTTTATATGATCATTATAGTTATAAAAAAAATAAGAGAATAGGTGAAAAACAGGTATAAAATAGTATATGACAGTACAAAAAAGTTGTTATTAATAAACAACAATACAGTTTGAAAGGGGAGTGATTTGTAAAATATCCATGAAGAAAAAGAAAATCTGCTTACAGTTCTGTTTCATATGGGTGTTGAGAGATGTATCCATAGATCTCTTAATGTTGCTCTCATATGCACCAGATTGATGCTTTTAACTTCAATATTAAAAAATCCGGGGGTGCATGCCCCCGGACCCCCCTAGAGGAGGTGGTCCCCCCCCCATTTAAATCATTATCAAATGGATAGGAAACTAAATACAGTTGCACACATCTTGTGTCCATATCTTTCTGTTTTGGTGGTCATGCCACAACCGTGCACGTGCAAGTCATAGTGAGTGTCTGCATTTGGGGGGGGGGCAAGCTAAAATCTGGTGTCGACACTTGTTGTATCTCCTATCTTGATATAAGTGTGCAGATACAATAGAGAAGCGATGTCATGTCATCAGGACTTTTTGTCAAGCTACTGGAATCCCACTCCCTTCTGTACTAATCATCATTGAAAGACTCACAGAAGTCTCATTAGCAGAGGAGCAGGTTGTTTGAGTTCACAGGAAGATATTAGTAATTCAAGTGTGTTACAATGACTCCAAGGTTTAGTGTCTTCAGTACCTGTGTGCTTATGATATAATTAATGCAATAGGTCTGTGTTGTAAAGTTCTCGCCTGTATTTGTCTTTTTCATTTTATTAGGAAACAGAGATCTAAGCATAAACCACCAACACAGTCAAAGTGACATCAGCGGAGAGGGCACACATGACAAGTGAGTTTACCTGATTCTCTCTTACACATATATACTTCATTGTATATAGAATAGTATTTGACTCTTTTATTATTCATTTTTCATTAGAGCAAGACATGAAGCACTTCAGAAATTGGCCACATTTTTCCATGCACCAAAACCTGCCGAACCTGCTCCAAGGTAGGCATGAAGCACGAACTGCACATCCGCTGTACGCACACGCGCACACACACAAACACACACACACACACACACACACACACACACACACACACACACACACACACACACACACACACACACACCACACACACACACACACACACACACACACACACACACAAACTGTGTTTTAATTGTTGCTTTTCCTTATTTTTTACAGCAGCATTGAATCAGAGACAAGTAAGTGATGTCTGAACATCCCTGATTGTTAAATATAGAAACATTATAAAGTAAAATGACTATGTGTTTGTATAATAATGTCCAACATGATAATTTCATTTTATAAAGTTTATTGTGAATACCTATAGTATTGGTTTTTTAAATAAAAATCAGTTTATCCATCTATACCATTTAAAAAGCATTAGATTTGACTGAATGTGTTTCCATCACAGGTCCTGTGCTAGTGGAGGAGGAAGAAGATTCCCTGTAAGTAGAGTTATAAAACACACACACACACACACACACACACACACACACACACACACACACACACACACACACACACACACACACACACACACACACACACACACACACACACTCGTGCACAAAGGACAAAGCTAAGGTTGTGCAACCTGTAGACAGAAAAGTTTCCTTCCTTTTTGCCCTTTGTATTATTCTGCTGAGCATGACATTCTTTGTTTGTTGTTTTGTTGACAGTAGTTATCTTGTGTCTGGTAGGATAATGAGTTGATTCCATGTACTGGACTTTTTACAAGGAGTTATATTCATAGTCATACTGATGTTACCCTCCTTTTTTCCTGCTGGCACAATAACCCACATTGCAGCACCTCATACTGAACTGTAAGTTTCTGGGTTGTGTTTGGGCATGTTGAATAATTAAAAATGTGTTTTTCTTACAGGCCTGAAGTTACTACATTAGATTTTGATCATCCTGACATGATCATTTTACCTCCTCCTGACATGTATGCTGATCTGACAGTGGAGTAATTCTCATACTGTAAACAAGGTAAGAATAAATCGCCTGTACTCTCTCGTCACTACATGACATCACTGTGCACTTCACTTACTGACACATTGTTTTTCTGTTTGTAACAGCAGGACAAAGAGCAGCCAGGCAGAGGAAAAACAAAAACAAACATGTGTCCATACTGTTATTGTGCACACTGTGACCCGTGTCAGTCACCCAATACTGTGACAGTGTCTTCATCTTCCTGACTGTGACCTCGTTTACCTGGTGACGGCATTTATGGATCAGTATGATGATGAAGAGCATCGAGATAAGGAGATTTCTCAACAAGCGATACACCGTCTCCTCAAACTGTTTTGTAAGCTCTCCGTGTGAAAGCAGAGGGACCTGGTGGCTCTGTATGACTTTGAAAAATTGGACCATTATGAGCTGCTGATCCCAGGAAAAAGAAGTACAACATTTTTCAAACACACCTCATGCGTTCGAAAATGTTCACACGTCATGTGCAAATAACCTAAATAAGGGGAAGACGATGGAAAATGTAGATTATTCTCAGACCAGTTTAAGAAAACAGTGTGACAGCAGACATAGGCAGTGAGAACAGGCAGATTAGTTTACTTCTCATTTTCATTCACATTCCGAGAAATCACTAGTCAGGTTATTCCTCAGGATAATCTAGTTAGTTAGTGTCCAATACACTTGTTACCAGTTTACAGTGTTGGTAGCAAAGGAGTAAATGGAAGTATAGCTTGTAGACATACAAATGAATAAATTACATATATAAACTTACATAGTTCTTTTTTTACTTAATACTGGGCTAGTCAGTTCTTCCATGTGTTTTTGTATTATTGTTGTTTTTTTGTACATGAGTATCTTTTCTACTTCTATGTACCCCTGTTAGTGTTGTTAAATATCATTATGGATTATAGAAGTGCATATGTAACTCATGTCATAGTATTTAAATGCTGAGCTTTAAAGATATTATGTATAATTATCTTTAATGGCACCAATAACCATGGAGGGAAATCTAAAACAAAGACCAGTTGCTATGTATTGTTCACAGTTGCACATTCTGGAGGGAAGCACAATCCATACACTTTATTTTCTTTCTTTAATTTTTATGGAGCGGATGTGTAGCAGGTGTCACTTTTATCTTACCGCCTTTCTTCTACGACTTTCCCTGAAGCTGATGAATACCAAGTGTTATAGAAAGACAAAGTGGTGTGATGATCACCTGAGGTCATTTTTGTGAGTAAAATGTTGTTTGTCAACATCTAAGGGTGCATTTTTGTCTGGAAAAAACACCTATATAATCCTCTGTGATGGTGTGATGATTTAGGACAAAAACATTTTCCTTTTATATGTTGCTTTATTGTTTTTCAATAAATACTCTTCAAGTTCAAATTATAACAGCAATTTCATGCAGTGCGTAACAAGAGAAATCCAAACCCCAATCAGACAGAGACAGGAAGAGAAGCTGTGACAAACACAGGCTTATACATTTTCTTTCCCAATAACCAGTGCGCGCACACACACACACATGCGCGTACAACATACACAGGTGTATTTAAGTTACTTATCATAAAAACCCACCACAGATAAGAGTATTTGATTCGGCCCCGTCTGTTTCCCAGCTTTAAACACAGATTAGAGTCTAACTACTAACATGCCACTGGTAGTTGCATACAGTTGTAATGTACAGTGCTGCATCTGACAGTAAATACTGGTTATATCAGGAAAAATACCCATGACCTCTCCAATGCAGAATCAGATGCATAATGGGCCAGATGTGATCCTGATGTGAACCGAGTCGCTCACTAAACAGAAGTCATTAGACACAGCAGCACTGGAGTTTAATATAGAGGTTTGACATCCATTGTTGTTTAAAAGCTGTGTGCAGTGGCATGTGTCTGGCAGCGGGAGCACATCGGAGTATATTCAGTGTATGTGACGCCACAGACAGGAAAGGCAACCACACAGGACGTAGAAACAGGATAATGTAATAAAGGGATTTAGCAGAGGAACAAGAATGTGGCTTTCACTGTTTCAACCAAAAGCCTTCACAGTGCTCTCATAAGGCAATTTGACTCCATTTTGAGTTTGATGCAGACAATAATCACTCCAATCAACAAGTAGAGTAACCAACTCGTCCTACATCAAATTAAGTCCAATAAAGTTATAAAACACTAACTGGTTGAATAGTCAGCGATGTGTGTAAACCTCCAACGTGCCCAAAGTTTCTGAAATGTTTTCCCGTTAATCTCCTTTTTAACTTGAAAAAAATAAACCCCTGCCTGCTACCCCAAAGCCTGTGAATATAATGATGGATAAAAAGGTATAACACATTACGAGGGTGTGTAATATATTATATATTGGCCATTTTGGAGTTGTGTTACACCTGTCTTAAGTAGAGTGCTTACTAACCCCCTACATATTTGACTGAGAACAGTAGAAAGGCAACACCTCTATGAAAACAAATACGCTGCTCTAAAACCAAGGAAAGAAACCGAGAGAAAGACGGACAGGAGGATTTATCTGAGCAGCATCAACTTTCACTTAACATGCAGTCTGAAAACATAGGACAAGAAACAACAGGTACAGTAAAGCTTATGTATCCACAACAAGGCTGTGATGCAATACAACACTAAATCTGCAAATGAGTTTTAAAGTGCAGACGAACAGACAGCTCAACAGTAGGAACACACAGAGGACAGCCCCAACACACAGACATCACATTTTGACACGACTTTCTACCAACTTTAAAGTCACTGCAAAGATCCTCCAGACAAAGAACAAGAAAGTCATGTGACACACTCATCTGATCTCCTCTACACACACACTGGCTCATGCACACACTCTCCATAAACACATGCACAGAATGACTGTGTTGCATTCTTTAAGGCAGCTGGAAAAAGGTTTCTGTGGCTCGTCCTGCAGCAGATACACACCAGCTCACATGGATTTATCATCTTCTTCTCATCGATTGTCATCATCACCTCATTATCTATTCGTACACACGGCTAATTAACTTTATTACTTCTAGAATGATTAGTAGCCATTTTGAAAATTGATTGACTTTTGTAGTAATTTATGAAGTAAATATTAATATGCACAGAGAAAATCTATTCTAGACCTCACATTAGGCGCTTATTGTTGATGGAATTATTTCTCCTTTTAAAAGGCCTAAGGGGAATACTTTGTTTTTGATTGTTATTAATTGTAGCCTAGCACATGGCTTCTTTCTTAGCTCACTGCTTATCTGACTGACTGCCATGTTTTTCAGTTATATTCTGTACATGCATGACTACGCAACATTAACGCATTCATTCACTTAAATTAAGTGTAGAGTGTGTGTGTCTTTTCTTTGGAATATCAGAGAATATCATACCTATGCACAGTCCGTTGCTTCACAACAATAGTCAGATTATGGGGTGGTTGTGTAAACTCCTGTGAGATGGTGTGTATCTGTGCTTCAACACTGATCAGTGTTATGCAGAGTATTATCGCCCGACTATCCGGCTGTCTCTCCAGGTTCATTAATCTTCTACAATCTATTCAAAATCAGGATAAACCTCTACGTAGATTCTGTGCTTAAATACTATAATAGTGCCTAGATAACAATCTTTCAAAAATAAATATGGATCTGATATCTAAATAATAATCTATTTTATGTTGTATAAAGTCTGTTATTTGGTATACCTTGGCCAACCTTTCCACCCACGTTATACGATTGCATTATAAATATATTTTTTACATGAAGAACAAAAGCAGTTTACAAACCATATAATATAAAATCTGAAATAAGATTTTATATGTTTTAACTTTCCCTCAGAACACAGATTCAATGTAAAGTTTATCAACCAGTGTCTTGATCACTATATAAGACAAATATTAAAACTGACCTCTGATCAGTGGCTGGGGCAAACTCAGCAGGATCAGTGTATTTTGGGCTGATGACAGCAGTTAATAACAGATTGAAGGTGTTTGTGGGAGTAGTGACATTAAACTTGACCTTTGCAGACTGCAACCCGACTGAGCTGTGCCCTAATGCCTCTCTCTATGCCGACCAGTTCACAGACTCCACTCCCAGGATCAGTTTTCATTAGCTGTGGCTGGATGTTTAAACTCTAAGACTCTGACCCCATGACTGTGTCAAAACAAGAAAAAAGAAAACTAATTATCTGCCTCTCTGAGAAAGGCTTCCTCTCTATGTCTCCTTGATCTGAGGTGACAGCCATTCACCCTTCCAGTCCAGTACCACTGGAGCTGAGATGGCGAGGAGACAGAAAGAGGAAGTCACTCCGAACCTCTACACTCCCTACATCCCAGATCAGCATTTGGCTTTAAATCCCCACTGACACCCAGGTGGCAGCGAGGTGAGGAGGTCTCAGCGTGCGAGCGTAGTGATCAAACTGGCACACATTTCAAAGAAGTCCATGGTGTGTGATCCCTGGCGTGAGGTGAGCAGGGGGGAGGGGCCAAACAATGACCCCGGCAGGGAGGAGCTGAGCAGCTGCATGTCCAGCGCCGGGGTCGCCGAGTCGATGCTCAGTCTGGGTCTGTGCAGTCCGGCCGTGGAGCCCGACCTCTGGGGAGTGGACGACCCTGATTTACCTGCCGCCTCGATGATGTCATCTGGGGTGATGAGAGAATCAGATGATCAGAGAGGTAATGAGGTCAATGTGTTTGTATAGCGATTCTAAAATGATATAGGAAACGTTTTTTGTCTGTTGAATTCAAATGTTTAACGTGCATCCATAATGCAATTACTGGATTAATTATAAATCACAACCAATTACTCTCATGTTAAAATAAATTCAAGTACTCTAAAGAAAAATGATTAAATTGAATTTGGAATTTAGCCTTTAAAGTGGACCTATTGTGCTATATTGGAAAAATATATTGTAGGACCATACCTATACAAAACATGTCTGTGAAGTTTGACATTTATATGATTTGACGTCATATCGGCAGCAAATCTGTATCCGCTCGTTGTACCCCTGTTTTTAAACGATTTGGGTATTTTCAGACGCTGCGGGAGTTCCCCGACGCAACGGGGACACATATTTATGTATAAAAGACATCAAAAAGTGCATTTTGCAGGATAGGTCCCCTTTAAACAAGGCAAATTCAATCTTAAAAAGAGAAGATGAGAATAAGGCAGAGGTAGAGGACGGTCACGATCTACTCAGGATAATTGGTGGTAAATATTTTTACAATTGTTTATGTGTGTAGAATAATCTAACGCATAGGAAAGCACGGCATATATACATGACGAATGAAAAGATGCCTTTTGTGCTTGCGTTTGTAAAAGAGGTGGCCTGCGTAGGCTGCATCGTAAGTGCAAATTGATGCTTAAACAAGTACCAGAAGTGCACCCTGCATAAACACTCAGCTAAAGCAGATTTTAGAGCCGTGAAATTAGGGCAGACAAATTGAGTTGCAGTGTAGCAACATTGTGAATGCATTTGCTATCAGAGAAGAAAAAATTCTTTATGATGCAAATGTTCTTTCATTTAGGTATGCATTATTCCAAATGATAGGTGTTTTGTCTGTCACTAACCATCGATGCTTTTGAAGTCGAGGAGGTAAGATCTGCTGTCCACCTGGTACAGCTGCAGGCTCATTTTCACCAAGTTTCCTGTCACTGGATTCTTCCTCCGCACCCGCAGGTGATATGGGTTCACCACCTTCAGAACATAAAACAGACCATGTAATTCATATATACGCCTTTGTAAATACTGTATGTATACGTTATGTGTAAGACACGTCCTCTTACCTTCCAATCAAAGCTGAGGGTTCTCATAGCCCTGTACACTTCAGCCATGATGTCGTAGGGTCTGCTCTGACTCCTGATGCCGAGGTGCCACTTGGCCTTCTTCACTGCTAGGGGTTTGGGCCGGGTGGTGTTGAGAGCATCCAGAGAACAACGAGCCTTTGGGCTGTCGGCCAGGAGGGGAGGCATCCTTTCTGGGTGGGCTTTAACCCCGGGGGGCAGTGGCATGCCCTCTTCTATGAAGGAGCCCTGGGGAGGACTGGAGGCCAGGTAGAACTCGCTGGCCTGGGTCATGATGCGACGGTTGTCTATTATCAGGTGATAAGCTACGGACAGATGATCCTGCATAGACAGGGAGGAAGCACAGTCATTTAAAGACTAAAGAGATCATTCATTGAAACCAAAGGCAGACGTTGATGTTGGCTAAAGTAAAGTAAATAACTCCCAACTTTAGCGTCAAATATCTTATAACACATTGTTTCACTGCCAAGATCATGACACCAAATATATGGCTTCACTAAAGCAGTCACAGTTTAGTAAACAGAGAAAAGGCCAATTTATTTCTTTAAAAAGTGTCTTGTGTACCTGTGGATCCCCGCTGTAAAGGCTGGACACAAACTCTGTCTCGGTGCATTCAAACTTCTCGCATACTTCCCTGACGGCCTCCTCATCCAGCACTGACGAATCGTACAAGGGGTCCTCGGGGAACAGGTAGCACGGCAGGTCCTGCTTGAACCACTCGTGTTCCCTAACAGAGAGAATAACCGTCAGTTATCAGAAAACCCAACCTAATGTCATCTCAAAATGTCACAGTATGACATTTAAGCTTTCATGAGCTCAAACTGTTGTTAAACACATCAGGCTGTTTTTGTAATCACTAGGGATGTAACGATATACCGAATATCGCGGTAAATAAACGTCCCAATACCGTCGTGAGACTGACAAAATCTACCGCGATTTTTTTTTAAATTAATTTTTTACAAAGAAATTGTTTTTTTAAACACTTTTTTTGTTTTTAACCTTTATTTAACCAGGTGGTCCCATTGAGATCATCAATCTCTTTTTCAAGAGAGACCTGTCCAACATGGCAGCAAGTAGGTTACAACATGAACATAAAACAACAGAACACAAAAGGACATCATATTTACAGGGCTACATTTACACACCTAGAGACATTGATAAGTACCAACAGTATATTTATATCTCGCCCTGTCAATAAGCCTCACCTTCTTGGCAAAAACTGTATTGTTTTTGAAGTGGTGGAGAGACAATGCACAGTTTGACCCACTGCTGTCACCCATGGCCAAAGCATATCTCTCCGTCCCACTGAGGTGGCGTTAGACTTTTTCGCTGTCCGTCATTTTGACAGACAGGATCGTAAAATATCCGTCATAATCCCTTATTACCGGGTCGGGTCTGAACAGAGAGAGAGAGAGCATGCTCGTGAACTGTCAACGGGGGGGGGCGGTGTTATGCCGTATGTGCATGCACCTCGCGGGAGCGCACACAGCGTAAAGCAAAACCTCCCAGACATGTATTGATCTGTACGGCAAAGTATGGTTTGGAAACTATATAATTTCCTTTTGAAGGGCATGCATAACACGGCATAACACCAGAGCCACGCTGCGGGGAAACGTTGGCGCTGTTCCGAGTTTGTTCTAATCTGTCAAAATGACAGACTGCTTTCAGATTTTTCCGTCATTGTTAAATAAAATATTCGGTTAACGCGACCACTGCTGTCCCAGCAACATCAGTACCAAGCGAGAGAGTTTTTTCCAGAGCAGGGGATATTGTAAATGCCCAAACATCCCAGCTTATAAATACCTGGAAATGTGGACATTCTCATATTCCTAAAAACCTGTCTGATGATGCTGAGTGAGTGACTAGTGAGTTTGAGTTGAGTTACTTGAAAAACTAAAGTGAAACTTGATTTATTTTATTGCAGGGTCTGATTATTAAATGTTTATTTGTGAGATGCAGTGGCACAAAGAAAATGCCTACTTTGTTTGGTAGTACTATAGGTACAAAAACACTGGTTTTCTTGTTCCAGTCTGTTACTGTCACTTTGTTTTTGACACTTTAAAATACTGCTATCCTACTAAAATGCTGTACAAATGAGATTTATTATGTAATAAAGAAACATTTTCCTTTTTTTTTTCCTTTATTATTCAATATCACGATAAATACCGTACCGTGGACTTGTTATCGCGATATTATCATACCGTGAGTTTTTGGTATCGTTACATCCCTAGTAATCGCACTTCAGATGGGGGACCTTTACCATTATAGGCCAAGCACTAAGATAAGAGAAAATACACTTCTGTTTGATGTTAACTTCAATTTTCCCACTGCTTTGAGAAATAAAATCTGATGACTGAAAATGCTGGGTTCTAGGCAATGTGGTGAAAAAAGCTGAATGACAAATGTTAATCAATCCTCAGCAGAGTGCAGAGACTAAAGCCAATGCAGCTCTTAACAATGATTTAACCTGTGTGACCATGGCAGGAATCAAGAGAAGATAAATGCGGCACACAGAGTGGGGGGAGCACCTTATGTCTTTGATGGTGGCTCTCTTCAGAGGGTCCACCTGCAGCATGAGTGTGAGCAGCGAGGCCACCGGGCGAGTCAGGTACTCTGGCATGTAGAAGACCCCTCCTCTGATCTTCTTGAACAGCGTGGGGACATGGTCATCATCGAAGGGCAGCGTGCCGCACAGCAGGGCGTACAGGATCACCCCACAGCTCCAGATGTCCACCTCTGGGCCGGCATAGAGCCTGACAGAGCCATGAGAAGACGTGACAGGTAATCAACAAACATTTTATATAGTAATATTAATATAAGATTTTGTTAAGGGTTTTATTTATGCTTTTACGACACCAATGAATTAGTTCGAGTTCTGTTTGTGAGTCTTCTCATTTTTCTCTCTTCAATCCCATGTGGGTTAGGACACACACACACACACACACACACACACACACCTTCCTGAGATGACCTCTGGAGCAGCGTAGTTGGGTGAGCCACAGCTCGTCCGTAGGAACTCCCCATCTGACATCATGTTCGACAGACCTGTTGGCCAAACGCGGGATAAATATATCAGATGCATATTAACACCCTTCAGTGTTTACTCTGACAATAACACAGACTAATGAAACAATCCTCTATCATCATATTATTGCTATTGATCCTTTGGTTAAATGAACATGGCCCCCTGACAGGGAGGGCAGAGTTTTACGTTGAGGGCACGGCTGATATCTTTATCCTCATTTACCCGCCAAGACTCTGAGCTCTAAGCACAAAGCTCATCTAATTGGATGAGCCTGTCTCTGCCTGCCAGGGCCTCTGTCAAACGCTAAACACCAGACAGTCTGTGAAGTGCTGACCTTCTCTTTATCTTTTAGCCCGGTTCCTTTAACACTCCCTCTCCCTGCTCTCCAGTGTCTGTTGCCCTCAGCCAAAACACTTGCTGTAAGCCCCCACGATTCCTTCCCTATCAGATGACACTGGGCCTCAAGGCTTCCTGCCAGACATGATATGAGACCTGGCCGTTGCTAGGGGACCTCTCTGCAGCCCACACACCCTGCTGTGCACATGGGCCTTAGTGTGTTTGTGAAAATATTTCTCTCTTTCATGGTCTTATTGCCTCGGGTACAGTCTCTTAACAAATCAGCCAGAAAAATCATGCCATAACCGATGAGAAACTGTGCTCAGTGAGAAATAAATGTTCATTTACTTATGAGGTTAACAGGTGCAAGATGGTGATTTCACACTTTTGTATGAGTGTATAATTAAGTGTATGACTTATATAACTGCAACCAATGTTCTCTTGCCTCTAATCAACTTTCCAATTGCTCTGCCACAACTCTGCCTCTTCGTGTTTCTTTTTTCCCCCATGAAAATATTTTGTTGTGCTTTCTCTCTTCTTAAATTCCCTAACAATTATTCTGCTATACCAATCCTTTTGTCTCTCCTTTTAACTGTAAGTCTCTAGGGTTCCTACCAAAGTCAGCTATCTTGGCGTTCTTGCTGGCATCCAGCAGGACGTTCTCAGGTTTGAGGTCTCTGTGGACCACCATGTGTCTGTGGCAGTAGTCCACAGCTGAGATAATCTGCTGGAAAAGACGCCGAGCTTCTGTGTCCTCCACCTGAAAGACACAATATGAAATCCACATGATCGAACCGTGAGTGTTTTTCTGATTGTTTGGTAAGAACGTTGGATAAGACGTGTTGTTTTGAGCAAATGTATCATGTTCAGGGCTGGTCATGAGGTTGTTATGGCTCATGGCCCAGGTCCAAATAGGATTATTCTTTTAAAAATAAAGACAGTCCCAAGAAGAGATTGTCTTTACGTAGATGTCTTACGTGTGCTTGTTTATACAGTGGGGCAAAAAGGTATTTAGTCAGCCACCAATTGTGCAAGTTCTCCCACTTAAAAAGATGAGGCCTGTAATTTTCATCCTAGGTACACTTCAACTATGAGAGACAGAATGGGGGGAAAGAATCCAGGAAATCACATTGTAGGATTTTTAATGAATTAATTGGTAAATTCCTCGGTAAAATAAGTATTTGGTCACCTACAAACAAACGAGATTTCTGGCTCTCACAGACCTGTAGCTTCTTCTTTAAGAGCCTCCTCTGTCCTCCACTTGTTAACTGTATTAATGGCACCTGTTTGAACTCGTTATCAGTATAAAAGATACCTGTCCACAACCTCAAACACACTCCAAACTCCACTATGGCCAAGACCAAAGAGCTGTCAAAGGACACCAGAAACAAAATTGTAGACCTGCACCAGGCTGGGAAGACTGCATCTGCAATAGGTAAGCAGCTTGGTGTGAAGAAATCAACTGTGGGAGCAATTATTAGAAAATGGAAGACATACAAGACCACTGATACTCTCCCTCGATCTGGGGCTCCACGCAAGATCTCACCCCGTGGGGTCAAAATGATCACAAGAACGGTGAGCAAAAATCCCAGAACCACACGGGGGGACCTAGTCAATGACCTGCAGAGAGCTGGGACCAAAGTAACAAAGGCTACCATCAGTAACACACTACGCCGCCAGGGACTCAAATCCTGCAGTGCCAGACGTGTCCCCCTGCTTAAGCCAGTACATGTCCAGGCCCGTCTGAAGTTTGCTAGAGAGCATTTAGATGATCCAGAAGAGGATTGGGAGAATGTCATATGGTCAGATGAAACCAAAATAGAACTTGTTGGTAAAAACTCAACTAGATGTGTTTGGAGGACAAAGAATGCTGAGTTGCATCCAAAGAACACCATACCTACTGTGAAACATGGGGGTGGAAACATCATGCTTTGGGGCTGTTTTTCTGCAAAGGGACCAGGACGACTGATTCGTGTAAAGGAAAGAATGAATGGGGCCATGTATCGTGAGATTTTGAGTGACAACCTCCTTCCATCAGCAAGGGCATTGAAGATGAAACGTGGCTGGGTCTTTCAGCATGACAATGATCCCAAACACACCGCCCGGGCAACGAAGGAGTGGCTTCGTAAGAAGCATTTCAAGGTCCTGGAGTGACCTAGCCAGTCTCCAGATCTCAACCCCAAAGAAAATCTTTGGAGGGAGTTGAAAGTCCGTGTTGCCCAGCGATAGCCCCAAAACATCACTGCTCTAGAGGAGATCTGCATGGAGGAATGGGCCAAAATACCAGCAACAGTGTGTGAAAACCTTGTGAAGATTTACAGAAAACATTTGACCTCTGTCATTGCCAACACAGGGTATATAACAAAGTATTGAGATGAACTTTTGTTATTGACCAAATACTTATTTCCCACCATAATTTGCAAATAAATTCTTTAAAAATCAGACAATGGGATTTTCTGGATTTGTTGTTCTCATTGTGTCTGTCATAGTTGAGGTATACCTAGGATGACAATTACAGTATAGGCCTCTCTCATCTTTTTAAGTGGGAGAACTTGCACAATTGGTGGCTGACTAAATACTTTTTTGCCCCACTGTATGTGTGTGTGATTGTGGAATACCATGCTTTACTCTAAGTTTAAATCTCAAAGAAAGTTAAATGTGAGTGAAGTAAATATTAAAATTCGTATTGACAGAAAAATAAAATTGTTGTCAATCAAGTGTTCATGACTCATAAACTATAAATCATATTACTTGGAAGGTCACACGAATAGTGAAAGGAAAAGTAAGCTAGCTGTAATTTAGACAGTATTTAGCTGTCTCTGCAGAGTAGGAAAACATTCATAGTTCTAAAAAAAATGCTAATACAACTTATCCTAAATAACTATATCTCTATAGTCAAAAGAAAGTTGCATTTAGCAGTGTTTATGACCCTCAATGAAACACTGATACAAGTATTACTTGTTTAGAACACCTGCCAAATAAAACAAATCCTGTAAGTGTTGTTAAAAAAAGGTCACATCACCTCAGACACTGCTTTCCAACGCCATTACTGTGTATACAACTCGAGCTGTTACTACAGGACTAACTATTTCTGTAATGCAGTGTCCCCTGGGACCTAGTCGATGAGGATAACTTGAATTTATTGAAGGGAAAACACATTGAGATGTAGCAACTGATTTTGAGGGGGCCCTATAGTAACCTTTACACACATTTTTAAAACACATACAGACAGAAACATTATTAGAAATCAACATTTAAACTGCAAATACAGACAGCTTGAGCACAACAACTAATAAATGCAATATCTTACCCGTCCATGTTTGCAGATGTAGTCAAACAGCTCACCGCCAGAAACATACTCCATGACCATGAAGAAGTCTGTGGGTGTACTTATCACCTGGTACCTAAAACACAAACATATGCTTGTATTGACATCTACATACTGTAAGTTAATGAACACTTCTGCCTCTTTAACATCCTATCCCTACATGTAATATAACTATAAACATGTCAATAGGCTATTATATCATGTCTAGAGAAAATGTATTTGCTTCAAAACACAAAAGGAAGAAATATAAAGAAACAAATGCAGAGAAAGCGAGGCTACGCTGTGATGTATGACTGCTAAGGGTAGGCATTATTTCATAAAGGTCAGGCTTAATACAATGCAGGCCCAATCTCATGAGTGGTTGCTCTCAGGAGATTCTGTACTTCATCACAATCTGCTTTATTCCTGTTTAGACGAGTGTAGCATAACACAGCCGGCACCTTGGGCGGAAATGCACAAACCAAATCACAATTTCTCTCTTTGTCTGTAATACATTAGGACACTTATTCTTATTAGTTTCCTTTCATGCTGGTTCCAACAAAAAGGGCCAATATAGCAAACAAAGAGGCGAGTGTCCATGCAAGCTTCTGAGCCTAAAATATATGTGTGTTTGTGAATGTAAATGTTTGTGACAGTGTTCCACAGCACTCAAGCTCATATATCTGCACTAGCTTACAGTGTGTCAGTGGACTAACCCTTACCTAAAAATAACACAGATTGTTTGGAGAGAGACAGAAAGACATGGACTGACAAGGAGAAAGAGGTCAGTGAGAATGAAGGAAAGAGAAACAGGGAACACAAGGTCAAAGAAACAAAAACACAAAAGCCCAAGACATCTGGGAGAGGACAAGGATTTAGTCATGAAGAGATAATAGCCAATTCTGGATTTCTGAGCTAACCAGAAGTGTGTGTGCATTGATTTTGTATTGGCATTTCTGTGTTCTACCTCCTGGGAGCCCTGTGGGCATGCTCAGTACTGCACAAGCAGCTGTAGTAAACAAACAGGAACATGCAAAACATGCCACAACAGAGAGAACACAACATAGCAAAAGGGCCACATTACATAAGCCCCTTATTTTCAAATATCTGTTATCTCTCTGTCACTGTCAGCACTTTGAGCAGGATGTGTCATCTGTCTGCACTTACAGCTTGATAATG
Source organism: Gymnodraco acuticeps (assembly GCF_902827175.1). Classification (NCBI taxonomy): domain Eukaryota; kingdom Metazoa; phylum Chordata; class Actinopteri; order Perciformes; family Bathydraconidae; genus Gymnodraco; species Gymnodraco acuticeps. Next base: position 1,594,043 of record NW_022990673.1, read on the forward strand.
TGTGGGTGTCTGAACAGTTTGAGGTTCTGGATCTCTCTTTTAATCTTCCCGACGACATCGAGGCTGCGGAGCTTCTGTCTGTTTAGGATCTTTACAGCCACTTTATGACCCGTCAACTGATGCTCGCCAACTGAAAACAACAGAATACAGATATGAAGCAGATGCAGCAGGCAGATAAAAAAACACATAGGGACTCACAAGAGAGAGGAAAGATATATGTTAGGTTTGATTTGGATTATCTGAAGCACCGTGGGCTTCAACATGACAGTATATTACTGTTGTTATTACAATTATGCAAACAATGTTTTGCTCTCTTATTCCTTATCTGCTGGCCAAGTCCTTGTTTAGGGAGTTGGAGCTATCGGCCTGACTAAATCTTTGTTTTTTAAGCTGTTTTTTCATGCTTGATGTTTGTATGTATTGGATTGCAGTCAATTGATGGGTTAGTTTTTCTCAGTTTATCATTGTTTGTTTTTACATTTTTATTTCTATCTTGTGTATTTTTTCATTATTTGGATTGAAGGCAGTATTAAGTAGTCTATGCAACTAAAAACGTGTTTTGTAATATGTAAATAGGTTTTAAACTGATGTCAATTTAGATAGGATTTTTGTAATAGTTTTGATGCTTGCTAGATTGCAAACAAATATAATAAGGGGATTATGATGTAGCCAAGACATGAGGAGGGTTGTCCCCAGCTAAACTAATACATCCCTTAACTACGCACACAAGAAACATGCTTGTTAAAGCTCACAAGGTCACGCAAAAAGTGAAATTAAATCCTATAGATAGCCCTCCAGTACGTAAGGTCTGTAAAAGGTTGTCTCGACTTAGTGGGCATTAGCAGGCCAACACATGTTTGCAATGGGATCATATAGCGGACAACCTACAGCGTTTATAAACATCTAGTCAGTGACAGTTAACAACATCATGCTCACACGGTGGGTTTCGGGCAAGCTGTAAACCGTGTTTTGATGCAACACGGGGCAGAAAACCACAACACAAACTTCTTACATTATTATAAGATAATGACTGTGCATCTTCCGTTAGCTGCTGACGTACAGGTAATTTCACCTGCCATAGCTGTAAAGAGTAGCCACAGCGGGGGCTTCGTGAAAGAATTTGACTTTCAAGCTGGCGGATTCTCGAAGCACATTTACGCTTTAAATCCCTTCTGTCACAGCTGGTAACCTTCGAGCTACGCTAACTGCTCAGTGACCAGCAAGTTCAACACGGTCCGTTCAGGGGGAAAGCTAGGTGACTACTTCATGTTTACTTCACACACAAACGCACACATTCACAAAAGCACGACTTAACTCTTCACTTTCCCGAAGGTTCCCACTCCGAGCGTGTTGCCGAGGATGTAATGGCCGATTTGTACCCTGCCTTCGTGTTTCTGTTGTTGCCTCTCTGCCATCTTCTCCGTTACCGACGGCTGGGCTCGCTCGGTGTGGAGGGTGTGCTGCCCGGCTGCCTGTGGTGTGCGCGGAGGGGCGGGGCACCTCAGTAACGGGAGGAAGCACAGGAGACTCTGCCCCGTTAAGCGCACTGTCCGCTTTTTGGTCAATATTGTAGTTGAAATAGGTAACTGTCTTTCTGGATCCCATATGCTATGGTAAAACACCGCTTGTGAGTCACAACCGGGATTATGACCCCAATAGCCAAACGGCTGTTCGGTGTGCGTTTCTCACGGTGTGGTGTCGAATTTTGCATCCCGGTTAATTTCCTTCCCTGATATATAGACAGTTCACACGACTAATCTGATTCACAACGGCAGCCCATCATTATTCAAGACACACCCAAACATTTACTGATGTTTTGAGTTGTAAATAATAGGATACGTGTTATATAAATTGTCATGAAAAGATTAAAATCCCAACATTTGCATACAGTGGCAGGAGATGTTTACGGGAGTGCAATGCATGATTGTAATTCTGCTGTTTGTTTTGGTTTTTCATCCAATGTCCATAACCAGAGCAGTGTCAAGTTTCCATCTCTATGGCATATCAATGTGTAATGACAGGGACATATTCATTGTTATTCTTACAAATAAGTGCTTTTTGATGTAGTTTACGTCCTCGCTGTGATTAGTCCACACAGAGTGCAATATGTAAACTTGTTTTTTGTAAAAAACTAAGACCCCAGTTTCATTTAAAGCGTTAATATGATGCTAACCTTTCATTAATTTTTTACAACAGATGGTGTTTGTGAAGATATCAAGGGAAATAAAGTTAACCCTCCTATTGCCTTCGTCCCCCCCCCCCCCCCCCCCCCCCCTTACTTTGGTGTTCGCGGTCAAATTTGACTGGTCCGGTTTTAACTGCTAATACATTAACACAAAAACCATTAATCATCACGAAATTTCATTTAACACCCTTTCAAACTGTAAATATTGTATTCAACAAAAGTGGTGATCAGCAATTGTATATGTTCAAATGTCTACTGTGAAGGATTGCCTTAATGCAATCGAATGTAAAACAAAAAAGTTATGATTGATGAAAGTAGTAAATCGGTCAGATTTGACCCGAAGACAACAGGAGGGCTATATCGAAGATGGGTTACTAACAAAAATGAAAGACATGTTAATGTTTGACCGCTAGATGGCAGTGTAAGTCAAATTTATAATCAGTATAACTCTTGGGACTTCTGCTGCTCTGTTGAGCACTCTCTGTCAAAGTGATCTGGCCACACCAATCAAAAGTCCCTGTTCCACTTTTCCTCAGAAAAACGAATAATGAAAAGGAAAAAGATTGAATCATAAAAAAGTATTTGTGTAATTGTACTGGCAGAATCTATAAAATCTAGAATTTCCTAATCGTTTTCGAAAAATCTCCCATCTTTATCAGCGTCATGTTAAAGATGCATTGACGAAAACACATTTTTAACATATCTCTACAATGTTTCATGTTTCTATTTTATTTCATCATTACTCATTACTCAGCATAAATCTTGCAACCTTAACTTGTGAAACAAACTGTTAGAATATTTATCGTTGAATACGTTTTTTTCTTTTATAATTTTTTAAGGATAACAAAAGAATATATATTCCCATCTCCAATAGCATAGGGTTTCAGCCATGACCTGACAATAGATTCCATTAAGCATATCATTATTAATATTATTTACTCTACTGTATTCATTGTAATATATGTATTGTAGTACAATGTGCACGTTTTGACTTTAACTTCTCTGTGTCTATATACAGTTCATTCTATTTTATTCTAAAATTGAGTAATTCCATGTTTTCCTACGAAGATGAGTGAAGTATTTCCCACTATGGTAACCGCTTCACTGAAGTGCGTCTGTCACGTGCCGCTCTACCGCTGGGGGCGCTGTGTCCGCGCGCTCCTCTCCCTCTCGGTCAGTCTGAGAAAGTTTTCCATGCAGGGATGGAGGTGATTACCCACCGCTAGCAGAGGGAAGAGGGCTGAGCCTTGAAGCTGCTGGGGGAACTTGAAGAGAGCAGGGGGAGGAGGAGGAGAAGAAGGATTGATATAACAAGAGCGGCTGTCGATGCGCAGCGCAATTCCACTCACTCCAAGTCTTTGAACCAAGACAGATAAAGGGGAGCGGGCTTTCCATTCATTGCGAGCGCAGGCAACTTTTCTTTCTTGAGTCCGTGGCGCGGGTCCGTTCACCAGATAGTACTCATATATTTTAACCTTTTTATAGAGAAATTGAAACACGAGACAACGTGTCATCCGCAGATTTTAAACTTTACGAGACCTCCGAGCTTTGCATGACATTTTTTTGAAGGACTTGAGACACTGACAGACTTTCTTCACCTACCGCGTGGTGTGGGATTTTGAGCTGAAACGGGGACATTCAAATGCAAAAGTACATGTATGAGAAAGCAATGGCCCAAGAGACAAGAAACGGAGGAACCTCTACATTAAATAACAACAATGGTGTTGACAACAGCAAGAAGAAGCTGCTAATAGCGCTCGACGTCTTCTGTCTTCTACTTGGTAAGTGTTTGAAACAGTTTTGTGTGTTCCCGTCTCTGTTATAATTTGAATTGTTTACGTTTTCGCCTCACATCAGCTGATTTGAGTCAGCTGCTTTAAACTCTGCATTCACAAAAGCATGAACAAATACATAGATTAAAAGCGGAACTCACTTTCTAATAGTTGGCAGTAAAAGCCTTATCGTTTTAAAAGTATTCCCCGTTATCTGTCACAACAAGACTACTTCATCTGCAACATCCCCTTATCATGCAGTTCCAACACACCACCCCATGCCGGAGAAGCGGCAAAAACATGCATCATTATACAGGCGTTCACATTGTTTGCTAGAAATTGTGTATTTTTAACAATCTCACAATACAAACAACCTTCAAACCTTGTTTATTAATCAATATAAGACGTTGACATTCTGCTGATCGACTGACACGCGTATGGTTACTCTGCTGTGACAGCAAGATGAACATGTTGTCAACACATCATATATTGATCATTTTAAAGTCCACAGAGCATCATGGGATCTATCAGAGTGTCCTCTTGCTGCCTGCCAACACCCGGGGCATGAGTGTTTTGAAGTGTTGTAACCTGCCCTTTTTAAGTAGCCCTTGACACCCCTCCTGTGCCCTCAGAACCCTGTTCATCTGACCCTAATCCTCCAGAGGTGCCATTCTAGCTAGAGCTGTCCAAAAGTAGAGATGAAATTTGACTGACACTAAAATCGATGTAACAAAGTTGAAAATGGATTCATAGCTGATCGAACTGTCACTGAAGCCGAGGCGATGCCAATGGCCTTTACTGCGCCAACTTGTTTGTAATGTAAAGTTTGTCTGTTAGTCCTAACTTGTTATTCAGCTGGCGTCCCGTCCAGATTCAGCGTTTGTGTTGCTTTCATAGCTAGTTTGTTTTTGGCCGTTGTCACTGTAGTCCTTTTAGTTTCTGGCTCAGTGCCCCCCCCCCCCTTTCTCTTCTCTTTGTTTTCAATCCCTCCGTCTCTCCTTTCTCTCTTTTAGAAAAGGATTATGGGAGTTCTAACTTCTACACATTCTCTCCCAGAACCCTGCAAATCCCTGGCCAGCTGCCCCTGATCACTCCACTTCAAATTTCTTTCTCTCTCTCCCTGGCTCTCCCCTTTCTAGCCCTCTTCCTCCCTCTCTGTCCATGGGACTGTGTGGAATAATTGCTTAAGCATGTGTTGTGGCAGGGGAATGCCTCTCCAATCTAACAGAGAGATGGAGAGGTGGGACGCGTGGCTGACCAGGCATAAGAAGGGCAGGTGTGAGCCACAGCTTTATATGGAGAAACTGAGGCATCAACGGTAATAACACAATTGCAACATTGTCACAAAGAAACAGGATTTTATCCCCCAGGATGTTACAAATGGTACAAATTAACTCCATATTTGTTGAAGCAGATCTGCTTAACAGATGCAAAGTTTTCCAGTGGGCTTATATTGGTTAGCTTATTAAAGAACCTCAGACAACGATACGCTGTTTCATCTGCACGCATATAAATGTAGATGTGCTTTGAGCGCATGTGGAGTGAATTTCCTGCTTAAACCAACTTCCTTCACTGGTAAAAGCTTGTCTTTGCCATGTCAGACACACACACACACACACACACACACACACACACACACACACACACACACACACACACACACACACACACACACAATGCATGTAAACAACACACAGACACGAATGGTCACACAGATTCTCTTTTGTCATGCTAAACACAATCTGGCTGCTCAGTGGGGATTGGTTGGCCCACTTTAGTGGTTTAGGGGGGATCACACATGGGGTTTTCAGAGGGTGGAGGGACAGGGGAGTTAAAATAAAAAAGGAGAAAGCCCCGGAGAGAAGGGGGGTTATCAGAGGGTCCTGAATGAGGGTGTGTAGGGCTCAGATGAATGCTTTGTGTGGCATCAGAGCAGGGTGGTGTACACTATACAGCTATGCATAGATATCCTAACATTACCTTTTAATTAGTTCCTATCTGCCAGCTGGTGCTACACACACACTGTGCAGGGACACCTTTGTGTATGTTGTCCATCTACATGACACACACACCCTCAGGCATGGGTAGCACTCCTATTTGCATAAAGGACATCTGAGGCCATCTGTACTCACACACATGTGCACAAACTAAAGAATGGTTACCTCCTTATGTTGCTTCTGCTTATTAAGGCTAATGATGCAAACACAGCAGGATCACACACACACACACACACACACACACACACACACACACACACACACACACACACCCACCCAGTGCTCAACTGCTGAGACCAGAGTTAGCATGTGATTTTGGCAGCTGAGCCCAAGATCATCTGCTGAATTCACCTCGGCTCGGGTTCCACTCTTACTGAGCAGCAGAGTTGATGTAGCGTCGCTATAAGGAGAACACACACAAACGCCATACACTCACTATAAATACACAACCTCCGCCGCAGACTGAAATGACTTCTTCATTTTATTCGCTGTCCTCAACATGGCTGCATGCTGTCAGGTAGCCTATTATCATCCGGTTGAGAGTGGATGTTTATTGTGAAAACCTCTCTGAAAGTAGCCTCACCTAAACTCAGATTAAGTTTGACACAATGCAAAGGAGATTATACATTGTGTGTTTGCTTGGCACACATTAGTGCGTCTGGGTTTGGAAGCCACTCAAGAGTTTGAGCTGCTGGGCCTTTTCTGCAGAATATATACATGGATTCACCCCGGACTGGCTCCATTGACTTTCACTCCTGTGGTTTATTTTAAAGCTCCACAAGATCTGTCAGGGTGTTGCTATAGTGACTAACCACTCAAATATATTAGCCACAAGATTGCCTTTTTTCCATCGGCTTCTCAAATGTCCTGTTATCCGCTCTGATCTGCTTTACGGTCAGGTGTTCAGTGACGTGATTCTCCACGCGTGACAGACGTTTAGATTGTTATTGGTAGCGGAGAGGAGTGTAACCTTTTGGCCTGGGGAATCAGCTTCATAACTGGCCCTGGAGAATTAACCCTTTATGGCTCAAACCCAACTCTTACCTCTCCATTAGCTGCTATAGCATGACAGCAGTCAGGCACACAGCCCCTCATTAAAGCTGGAGAGGTTTAACCTCTACCTCTCCAGGCCTCAGCCACTTCAATCCTGAGCCGCTCTACAAATATTTTCCAGAATTTCTCAAATTCTTCATCTGGCTGTAGTGCCCTGGCCAAAGACTCTTGAAGTGACATCTGGTGCAATTTTGGGAGTGAGTGAACCAGGGGGCACGATGTGTGTGTATGTGCATACATAGTGCTCAGGAAAGGGTGGGAAACGGAAAGGTAGTGTCGGTCAGAGGTAGGTGTGGTTGTGAAATGAAATCCTGTCCTTTTTTTTTGGCCTCGCAGCCCATTCCCTTTCTTTCCCCCCCCCCCTTCCTTCCCTCTCTGCTCCCTCTCCACTTGAGCTTGTCTTCCGTCTTCTTAAATGGCTTGGCACTAATGACGAAAAATGGCATGAAAGATCTTTGATCACCATATACTTAAACACAATCAGAAATATATAGTAAAGTAAATGCGTTAAAAAAGTCGCCTGACAACCCACTGAGTAGTAATCCAACACCTATTAGGATGTCCCTATAAACAAAGTAAGTCCAAAACGGCTAACCTTATTGTCAGGGTAAACATTTTCAAGAGTTCTGCTTGAGTCTTTTCCGTCAGTAAGAGCAGTCTGAGAAATAATGCACAAAAGTGCTCTTGATGAATATCTAGCTTGGCACAGAGGAAAAGAGAGGTGGAATTATGTGGGGGGGAAAACATGACAGTGTACCAAATCTACATGAAGTGCGCGAGCCAAGCAGCACTCATTTGTTGTTGTTGTTGTTGTAATCAACAAATCGTAGCCATTAACTTGTTTGCTATAGGTTCCAAGAACGACCACGTGTATAGATTGAAGAGATGTTTTGGAAGTTGTTTGCATGCCAATGTTGTCTTGTCTATTCTTCTATTAGGTCAAAGGTCAGGCAGAAAAGAGGCTGATTGATCACACACAGCCATGGGCTCGATGCATGCATTTAACGGCGTAGAAGAAAATGTGACATCAGAATCAGTTCTGACTATAGTCGATATATGGTATGGTATTTACTGTGTGATTACATCACTGTATGCATGCCTCTGTGTTATCTGTGGCTTTAGGGGCGGCCTGTGGTGCGTTGTGGTGTGTTTTAATGTTGTGGCTGCAGGACGAGGCGAGGTTAGGGCTCTTAAGAAGGTGAGGAGGGTCCTCTGGCAGAAGACCATCATTGGATTATGTAATCGGATATAGATCAGCTGATGTTTATTACAACAGTCAAGCCTCAAGGCTACTAGTCCTTGAAGAATGTATGCAATTTTAAGTGTGCATTTTTGTGTTGAAATATATTTTGTAGTGTTGGCATTGCGGCCAGACATTTTCAGCCAGTTGTTGTGAAATGTGACTGCTGGTGCTGGTGCATCAGTTAAAGGACAAACCCCTGGGGTTTATGTCTGCGCAGGGCTGCGATTAGAGGTCTGTGTGGGTGTGTGTGTGTGTGTGTGTCCCATGGGGTTTATGAGGTAGAATGAGCGCCCAGAGCTGTCATTAGATGGACTGTATGGCCTCAAGGGTGAAAGAGTGTGTATATACGTGCACGCTCAAGTCTGCAATGCATGTGTGGGTAGCATGTGTGAGGCATCTGTGGCTTTATGTGTGTATGTGTGTATCGCATGCGTTTCCCGTGGGCAAGCCAGAGGGATCATGTTGACGGATGTGACTGTTTCTCTTTATGTTGGTACACAAACCAGACACATTCATCTATTTATACTCTTTCCAACGTCTCCATCCGGTCAAACAATTGAATTACACAATCAAAGACAAAACTTTGACAAAAGAGATGAGCAACAGCTTGTAGTTTACTCTTGTCCTGTCTCACTCCACTCTCATCCCTGATTATATCCCTCTTCAGTAAACACCCTCAAACTGCTTATTTAGATAAAGCAGGATTGCTGGGCTGTTCCCTACCATAAACTTTTGTTAGCAGTCAATCTTGCATATGTTTAAGCTTGTGTTTGAGTTTTTCAGTGGACGTCGGAAATGAATATCTTGTGAAGTTGTATGTGTTGCGAATGAGCTCATTGATAAGCTTTTATTTTTCCATTTCATTGAAGTTTTTCAATTTGCACACAACTGTTTTTTTAGGATCATATGAAGGAGGAATCACTCAACATGGCCATTCTACTTATTAACATAGGATCAGCATTGTAAAAAACATTAACATCAACACAACTAGGTTGAATGTAAATGAGAGCAGAGGCAGCATGATCTAATACAGCCGTGCTTCGTCATAGCCAACAGGCTGAAAGCTCTCTGTTTCGCCACACTGTCCTGGCCTGGGCCTCCTCCCTGCTGCTACACAGGGCCCTGTCTGTCACTTTCTCTTACTGCATGGCCCACTACAATCCTCTGTATTTGTGTGTGTGTGAACATGCTGTGCGCATCCAGAGATTGGGGGTTGGGGGTCAGGGAGATTTCACTGTTTCACTGAGAACAATACCCCTTTTGATGCATCTCAGTGCTCTTTGTGTCGTTAACGAGGGCCAATATGCCAGTGGCAGACAGAAGGAGGATGACATGGAGGGAGGGAAAAAAGTGAATGAGGTAGAGATGAGAGTGAGAGACTCCTCTTGCTGCACACTCAAGGCCACTTAATTATCTATCAGTGGTTTATGGGTGCTGCTGTTGCTTCCAGACGCATTGTTGACTGTGTTGTGTAGTACTTATCTGCTCAGCTGTGGCCAGCGCTGCACAGTAATCAGCTCAGCAGCATCTTTATTGACGCATGCCTTATCTGTGCTGTAGCCACTGAGCTCTATCCTGTTTACATACAGAGAAGAAGCTCCCTTCAATACTTAACATTACGGAATGTATACGGAACATTCACACTGTTGGGTCAATTCAACACCTGAAGTCTTCAGATAAAGAAAGCCAAAGATGTGCTCAGAGATTTGCAGGAAATCAAGGAGCAGGTGAGGGGAGGGAGGGCAAGAACATGAGGAATGTATTGAATTAGGTTTAGGGTAGCATTATCCAGACAGTGGCGTCAGGTTTCAAAGACTCCACGGCCCTCTTCTTCGCAGCCAGGCTTTTGTCCCAGGGGTAATAATGCCATTATGGCAACAAGAGAGAAACGCCCAGCCAGCCAACCATCCAGCCAAACAGCCTGATCTGGCCTCTGGGCACTGCTCAGGTTTCCCTTCACTGGAGCAGCTGTGCGTTTGTCCTCTCTCAACTGACAGTGCGGCCAAGCATTAGGAATATCTTGATGAGTTGTAACTGATATTTTCAAAATGCATTATAAATATCCTCTAGTCGCTAATGTGGACCAGAGTTGATTTTCTACAAAACAGTGTTGAATCCAACATCTCTTCAAATGTACCTACAGGCCAGCAGCAGCATTCAGAGGCTGCCCTCGCAGGTGCCTGCTGGTCAAAGTCCCCTAGAGAGTGTCCCACAGATGCCTGTGTGTAAAGGGGCATTTATTCCTGTGAATAAAATCTCTCTGAGTAAGCACATGCTTCAGCCAGCGGCCCCCCGGTCCCTGCAGCATTCACACAGAGGGACAGGGATTCACTCTGCACCACTCTGCTGACCTCAGCCACTCAAATGTGTGTGTGAGTGTCTGTGTCTGTGTATTTGTGAGCTTTGTATATGTGTGCAACTCATCAGCAGCTTGTGGAAACAAAGGAACTGATATCTAGGGCCAAACATCTGTTTACATGTGTGCATATTCTAAATGTATATTTTCCTAAACAGTGATTAGGCGTAAAGAAAAAAACCTGGGTGGTTTTTATGGAGCCGAGTTTGTTTATTTGCATTGAGCAAGCATTATTAAAGCCTTTTGTGGCTGACAACTCAAACATGTTTGAGAAAGGCTTTGCTTAAGTTGCCAGTGGAACCACAGTAATCCACTTTAACACCCACATAGCCACACACAGGCACACACTCTTAGATTTAATAGGCCGTTTTAAATGGGCTGCTCTACGCTGCAGTATAATCCTAGATATATGTCACATCCCTCACCTTTGACCCTTGGCCCTGTGGATACTTCCAGGGCTGGTCGTGAACCTCAGCCAACCTATGCACTCTGTTCCCAAATGTCTGGAAGGCCACACATACTCCCGGCTTCAGTGACATACAGAGAGGGGGAACTGTGAGGGCTAACGGCACTGTGTAGTGGTGGATGTGTGACAGATTTCACAACATCCAAGGCATCTGCTTTGCAGGCCGTATTTAAAACCGAGGTCACGGCAGCGTTATAGTTTGATACTAATAAGCGTTTGTGTGTTCTTCAAATTTAATTTGTTAAACATAAAGCGTATGTACCAAGTCTCCATTAAAACAAATTCATTTCAACTGCCACTGAGGGAGCCAGCTTCCTGCTCACCTGCCTTCATTTGCTATAATAATGTCTAATAAAATAATATACCTGGCACTGAGCCACATTCTCTCTGATCCCTTGTTCTTATCAGATACACTAAACAGCACACACGCTCTCACTGTTCGCACACTCAATGCTAATCTCCTCCCACATGCAAACACACACTGCAATTACACGGTGGGAGAGGGCCTTTATCCAAATTAATGGAGAAGAGGGCTGTGCTAATTCACCTAATTCAATAAAGACACACTCTCTGTCGTTCACTCTCTAGACACTGAGAGAGTCACACACATTACATAACAACAACATATTATCTACTTAGGAGTGTCCTTTTGCGACAGGTTATGTTGCAGGGTGTGTGTACCTGTGGAGCTTCAACTGAGTGAATGTCAAAAGATTTCTTCAGAGACGGGGATTGGGATGAAATACACCTGTGAAGGTAATTGATCTGTACACATAAATCAGGTTTCTCTTTCATAACAAGACACAAACACATCTAGTTTCTTAGTAGAAATATTGGTTCCTTAAGATAAATTGTTATGATAAAGAAGGTAAGAAATGTTTCTTGTTTGTATTTAAGTAGTTCATCAAGTTAAGAACTGCAACTGATGTCAGAAAAAGTAAGTAATGCCCCTAACAATCATCCAGAGCCCAATGGGGGTGTCTTAAAATAGTTTGTTTTCTAAACAATCCCAAACCAAACCTCCTGGGACCCAGCCCATTGAAAATGTCCACTGTAGTGGACATTTTGTTAACATGCATATCCTTTTACTCTTTTGAGGTACTCTATCAATCCCTGATGTACTGTACAGAGGACATCCTGGTCTTTCCAGTGATATGTCATTGGTTAACATTGCATGCTGGGAAGTTCCTCTTTCTTTTCATCCAAAATGACTGGCATACGAAAAACAAAATTGTATAGAAGCAGGAGGAGAAGTCAAATATTGTTGAATAATTGTAATTTTTACCATGAAAATCATATATATTATTGTTTATTAACATGTGAGGAACTATATAATTAGTTCTGAAAGCAATTAAATAATTCAAGTTTTCAAATAACAGCCCTTTTATAAATGTCCATTCTAGTGGACGTCAGGACTATCTTCATGGACTTTATGACTCAATATTGTTGCAGGAGACGGAACCGAAGCAGACATTTTCTGTACCAGAAAGTTCAGGAAGATTAAGATTTTGAGCTCTCAGATGATGAGAGAGATGAGGATTTCACACCTGGGATAGAAGAGGGTCAAGAAGAAGGGGGGGGGGGGGGAGATGCAGGAGGCTCCATGAGCGCACAGATAGATACATAGAGACAGACGAGCTGGAAAGACATGGCCCTCTGTGGGCCAAGAGTAGCACGTATGTCTTATTGTTGTTTTTATTTGAAGTGGAGCCACGAAAAATGAGAATTGCCTCAGGAATGCAAGCTTTGTTTCTATGAGCAGGTCAAATGGAGACCACATCCATCAAACTAGTCAAGATGACCCTACAGACCGTGCTGACTGGAGTCAATGAGGTACTTTCCCACTACATTGACTACAAAGTCTTTGAAGATCTGGAAAGATTCACCAAAAAACAAACTAGTTTTGTATTGACCAAATAAACAGCAATGTTCAGATCAATTACTTATTCATGTTTTAAATAAAGGTGAATGTATTATTGTATTAATATCACTCTATAACCATAATACGTTACATAGTCCATCTGTTAATTTTGGCTGTCTTTTCAAACTAATATGGTCCCGACGTCCTCTACAGTGGACATACTGTAACATTTTAAAATTAAATTAAATTTAAAAAAAGTCTAAATTGCAAGATGTTTTTTTAACCCTAAATAGGTAGGAAATCACAAAAAAAAGGAAATTGGAAGACACTTTTTTTCCTCGGTTCCCAGGAGGGAATATGTACAATTCACAACAATATCAGTCATTTAGCAGGTTTTTCTAAATAGATCACTGGAAAGATTGTCTTCACAGTTTACAATATTTTTTTTTTGAAAGCCTAAATGTTTTAAAGGAGTTAACAGTTTCAAATGTTATTAGGCAAAATCCTAACTTTATCATATGACTTCTTAGTACTTGATACTAAAGAATAAGCAATCTAGAAGATTTGCAAAACAAATAACATGAATATACTCTGGGCGGAGCTGAGCCATTAATTTTCTTACAGCTGAATTGTTGTAGAGCAGTGAGAAAAATCATAGAAGAAAAGACATTCGGATTGATGGACTTGCCGGTCTGTGCAGACAAGTCCCCCTCAGCCCTCTCTAACCTTCCTCTGAATTCTTGGACCCACTTCTTTAGGACGGGTCACATGAGGGGCTTGAGAGACAGGAGGAGGAAATCCTCCATTAGAGCAGGCTACAATACCCCTTCCTCTACACCGCTCCGCCTCCCATTCACCTCTCACTCTGACTGCTGACGCTCCAGCTCACTCACCATAATCACGATATCTTTCTAATTCTGTCCCCGAGAGCCATGAAGCCCATTAAAATGTCAATAGAGAGCCAGAGAGGAGAGAGAGTCATGGGAGAAGCTTGCCACTACAGTCTCAGCAGATACGCAGGTGTAGCTCTATGGAGAAATTAGTGCAATGTCAAAGGGAATTAACCTTTTGAACGTCAAAGAAGATAAGCTGCCTTAAGAATAACCATTGTGTCATTCTCTGAAGTACAGTTGGTATTAAGATGAGGGGAAATAATAGATTGATTATCCTTAACCACGCAGGACAAAGAAACGGATATCAAGTAACTCTGTTAAGATGCATTAAAAAAACAAATTCTTACGAAATAGAAAGCTGATAAAGAAACACACGGTTTTTCTGCGTGAAGTGTAAAACTCAGACTTCATGGTGTTAGCCCTGCTAATCTATTAGCTAACTCGCAATACCAAATGTAACTCCTAAGCCAATCAAACGAGTGCTTGCTGGATAATCTCTGTCACACAAACAACTGGTGCATGCACACTCACACATACATACATACATACATACATACATACATACATACATACATACATACATACATACATACCAAGCTACATACAATCAAACGTAAATACATATGCAGTGCATAGCAAACCATATATAAACATTATTTTTGTTCCATAAATTCTAGCAGGCAGTGGAGCGTGAAGTTGTAAGTGGATTTACGGATGGAAAATAAGTACAGTACACGCACATGCACATAAAGCACCGGCATGACCTCTGCATCAGCCAAATAAATACCTCTCTCTCTATCTCTCTCCCCCTCTCCCCTCTCCCCCTTCTCCCCCTCTCCCCCTCTCCCCCTCTCCCTCTCTCTCTCTCTCTCTCCCCCTCTCCCCTCCTCTCTCTCTCTCTCCCTCTCCCTCTCCCCTCTCTCTCTCTCTCTCTCCCTCTCTCCTCTCCCTCTCCCTCTCTCTCTCTCTCTCTCTCTCTGACCTGTGGTAAGTAGTGTTTAGTGGTCTGCAACGGTTCTCCTCGTAGACTGAAAGAGAGAAATGCATGACAGGATCTGATAAGACAAATAGAACTGTTCCTCAAACTCGCCAAGCCACCCACGTGTTTTTTCCGCCTGTTGCATTCTTCATACTTTCTATTGCTCCCCCCTCTCTCCTTCTCTAAATTGATTTATCTTTTGCCTTAAATTATTCTCAGATGCCTGTTTGTGCCTTTGAAAAGCAGCTAAGGGCGTTGAAGGCTCATAAGGCTTGTTGGCTCTAAAAGCTCAGAACTCACTACCGCTCCAGCAAGACAAAACAATCAAAACAACTGGTGAAAATAGTTAGAAGACGATAGATCCAATGGATATAAAACGTTTAATTTAGGTTCTGTGTCAAAAGTGCAGCTGCTTTCCCCTTCTTAGTGTCACTGAATGATCTTATCTTGTAAAATAGTTGTTTTTAATTCACTGACACACCACAGTCCTTTGCCAAGAGCCCAACCCACCTCTTTCTCTTCTCCCCTTTCTGTTTTTTATCTCTCCATCTTTCTGACACTCCCTTTCCTCTCTCTCTGGGTCAGCAGACCCTGTGAAGGTCACCCGCTCTTTGTCCTATTGCCATTAAACAGGTCATATTTCTTCTCAACACTGATTGCAGGAGACTAGGCTCAGACGGTCTGTAGAGTTGGGGTAACTTTGTGCTGAGATGTTCATGTGCTAAATGTGGTATGCCCACATACCAGGATGTTTTCAGGGAGATTGCATGGGGGGGGGCAGCACAAAACAGCTTGGCATTTCAAGGCTGGGCGGTGTGCGGACAGAGAGGCTTTCTTTCACTCTCAATAGATAGTGTTGAGGTGCTGTTTTTCGATCGGTTTAGGGTTTAAGCACACGTTTTTGTGTGTGTGTATGTGTGTGTGTTTCCCATGTCTGTAAGCCCATGACCTCCTTTCACTTCTCCTCATTAGCATGTGAATCCCCCCTCCACAAGTAGGACAGAGTGGAGGGACGGAGGGAAGGAAAAAGAGTACAAATTGGAAAAGCAGAGCAATGAGAGAAAGAGAGATTGACGTGGAAGAAAGCATTTTTCTATTTCAGAAAAAAAAGTGTGTGTTTACCCAACAGAAAGCATTTTTTACATGGACTTAATGCATTGGTGTTCCCTTGGTTTTCAAGGTGTTGACTGTACCCAATTTCACAGGGGCATTAAGCAAAAAGACAAAACACCCGTTGCCCACGTAATTCTGTGTGAACAGGCTCACCCAGAGCTAACCCTGCCTGTTGTGTGGTTCTCAGACACCACTGAGCCTGGCCCTGTGTGGCCCTCCAGCAGCCTGTCCAGCCCTGGCACGGCACCATGTTTGTGCAGGTGTCTGCCTCTGTGACCGGCCCATCTGCTGCCCTCTGCCAACCCCTGGAGAGAGAGAGAGAGAGACAGTCTGTTTCTATTACACTGAAACTTCAAAACAATAGAAAAATGCTTAAAACTCTTTAAGCTTTTTAAGTGGCTCTCTGCTGTTTGGAAGTATTGTTTAGTACAGATGAAAAGAAGCTTCTAAATTCTCAAGTTGTTTTTACTAAGATGATTCTTAAATCACCAGTTGACAAAACGTTCTCACCTCAAAGTCAATTAAGCCTTTGTTCTGGAGCTTTAAATGTATCGTGTGAATCAGCAGTTGGAGTAACCTTAGTGTTCATGGAAATGTAACATTGTAATTACATACAAATCTGAAGGCACTTATGTTCAAGGACACCTTGTGTGTGTTAAAAGTTGAGTTGTAAAGTTCATTCTTGACCTCAAACCCTCCAAAAAAAAGCATCACTTTTTTGAGACAGCTTTCAAAATGATAATTGCCTATGGTCAAAAACCACCACCACCACCACATATATTAAACCACATATATGCAAAAAGAAGGAGAAAATGAAGAAAAATGGCTATTTGGCCATATTGGTGTAGACATGGACTCATTGGCACCCGAGACCACACTTTCTTATTTCAAGTGAGGGCAGATGTCACACCTGTGGGAGCCTCGAGTGGGTAGCATGCATAAGAAAGTGTGTTTTGAGGTCTCGTGTGAATGGTTACCGATGATTGCTGTGTTGTTCAGGACAGACCAGTAACATGAGCTCCTTCTCCCATCACTAGTGAGACAAGAGCCGCGGTTCTCAGCCGCATTAGAAACATTCATGAGTAGAGTTCTGACTTTGACCCAAATGTCAAAAAATCCCTGTGATGTGAGCTAACCACACAAACCACATGTGGGAGTAGTTTCTGTGCAGTCTGCAGATGAATGTATATGTTGGTGTGTCTGTGTGTGGGTCTTCAGGACGCCTCCATGTCTTCAGCCCACTCTATTTATGAGCTACTACAGTCAGACGTACACACACCAAACATGCTCTTGTGCGAAAAATGTTCCAGAGTTGGGTGGGCTTAGTTATGTTTTTCTTGGTATTCACACATTTTAAAGGACAGTGTCAACCAGAGTTTGCATGCCTGTAGTACTTTAATTTGGAGATTTGTATTTTAGAGTTCATTGAACATCTAGCACTGCTCTCAGGTTGTGTATTTGTTGTTGAGGTCATTGGACAAGCTCTTTCAGATCCTCATGAAGGCTGTTGTTAAAGTAGTTGTTTGTCATTTTGTGAAATATGTTTTTTTATTATAGGGAATAAAAAGGAGATTGATATCACTCTAGTTGTATGGAAAATATGTGGCCACTGCTCGACTCCAGTTAGCTTAGCTTAGCACAAGACTTGAAGCAGGGTAAAACAGCTAGCCTGGCTTACTCCAAAGGTAATAACATCTTGCTTTAACATTAAATGTTCCTTCTTTCATACATCCAAACCTGGATTTTATTACCAGGCTAGCTATATTTTTGTCAGCCTCTATGCTAAGCTGTTTCTATCAACAACAACACTCTAACTAGAATGGCACTCTCTTTCCCTGCAATCTATAACACTAAAGTTCTGGTAGTATTGACCAAGTACCCATGTTGGAAGGTTTCCTTTGTGTCCAATAATGGACCCCTAGTCTTGAATGTCAATCTGTATTTGCCCTGTCAGGAGGGGTCTCCTAATGCTAAAGAATCACCCTCAATTCTCTATAGCCGTGTGTCACACTGTCAACAGAGGCAGCAGGAGGGCGTGTGCTGAGTAAACAACCTGATTATGTTAGCATCCAGACACCTGTGAAGGATTGTTAAAGTGTGTTTTTAATGGGATTTCTTTTCAGCTTACAGGTAAGTGGAGTTATCTGTATGAGGCCATATGATTCCATGTTTTAATTGTGTGCGTGGGTTCATACATCCGTTCATTAATGTGTGTATGTGTAGCTATGCTGCCCAGCCTGGTCCTGCATCGTACCTCTGTGCGCCCGTACCAGAGGGGTTTCTACTGCAGTGACTCCAGCCTGAGATACTCCTACAAGAAGAGCACCGTGTCCTCCTCAGTGCTCACTGTCGTTGGGTTGACACTGCCCTCGGTGTCCGTAAGTCCCACACACAAAGAGCACTCGGTGTTGGGGAACATTGAAGGCAGAAACGGGGATGGCTGACGGTTCATGGTGGTGGTTGAGAAGAAAAATACTCTTAAATCATAGCTTATCATTTATGGTGTCAGTCTTCTGATTTTACAAATTCATCACTCTCAGATGACCATACATGAAAACCTTAAGCAGCACCCTTTTTTGCCTTATCCCATGATCCCCCGGTTTTGTGTGCTCCTTGTGCCCCCCCTGTTTCTCCTCCGTTTATGTCTGTGTCACTGACCTGGTGCTTTTATGCTCTCTCTCTCTCTCTCTCTTTCTGTCGTTCTCTCTCTTTGCTCCCCTCTTTCATGTGTCTTTTGTAGCTAGCCTGCCTTTCCTGATCATTGAGACTAGCACCATAAAGCCGTACCAGCGCGGGTTTTACTGTTCGGACGAGTCCATCCGCTTCCCCCGAAAAGAGGGAGACACCATTAGCGATGCCGTGCTTTGTGGTGTTGGCATTCTTATTGCCATCTTCTCTGTAAGTCGACCTTTACAACTCCCTTTGTTTACTGCTTGTACTCCAAAGTCACTTCTTTTCAAATCTTGGTTACCTTACTCCAATAGATTAGTCTCACTAACATAACCCCTTATTTGAGAAGTTTGAGTGATTTCTATCATGCAACATTTTCCCAAAAAACTCCAGTCTTTTGCTTTAAATGTTCTCTATATGTCCTACCCCTTTCATCCTACGTTTTCTTCATCATACTTTATTCTTCCGTATCAGCTTCGCCTCATCCAAACCATTTGTAATGGTCTGTTTAATGACTTCTCTAAGCAAGTTAGTGGTGGCGAGAGGCCCCCCAAGTTTGGGTTGACACATGCATGCCAATGACCAAAGAGATTTTACTAGCCTTTGGTCCATTCCCAAACCTCCGACTCGTATCCCTGCGCAGTGACACCATGCCCTTTCTGCCCTGCACATCACCCTGGGTGAATGTGTCAGTGCTCTCTCCCATGCCTGCAGTGCCTCACTGATGGCCTGAGGCATCTCACCAGTTAGAAAACAGCATGAAGTCCTCATTCCCATCATTGACTCCTGCTCTAAAGAGGGAATGGCCCTAGTCTAGTGCCAGCAAATTAGAGGGGGGGTCAGGGTGAGTGGAAACATGTTATAATGACATTTGGTGCGGTATGTGTACGTCAATTAGTGCCACGTGGTCAGGCTAGATGATCTTTACAGCCCCCAGCCTCTTTGTGGCACAGCCCCCTCATAAGTTCCCAGACTAAGACGTCGCTGTGCCGCCATCTCCTCGCCATCTCTTCGCCATCAGCTTGGTGGGCACACACACACACACACACGCTTTACCACCTCAGCTGTTCTGCTTATTGGAACCAGGAGACTGTGTTAGTTAGCTCCCTCACATGTTCACGTGTGGGCAAAGCTGGCGTGTCTCACACAGCTGTGTTTCATTAGTGGCGTCTACTGCCATGCCGACACCATTCCTTCACCACACATGCACGCTCACTCATGCAGGCACACACACAGATATGCACACATATACATAAATTGGTAGCGGATTCCAGTTGGGTCTCTTGTTTATCTTCGCTACAAGGGAAATCCCAACAGTCCTACTGGTCAGACATATCAATGTCTAAAAGGCCACGTTTCAACTGTGAAAAGCAGAGTTAGCTATAGCTAGATAGAGATCAATAAGCAGATCTATCGCCGAACAAAATATACCCTCCAGGCGTCTATTGAGCCCTCTCCTCTGATCAGAAAGTTCTGCAGTATTTATGACAGGCTCTGTCTGCACTAAGATAAACTCGACACATACCAATAACCCAAGCCAGGGAGATGAAGAAGGGGCGGAGAGGTTTGAATGCAAATGGCGACAACCCAAATAAACTTCTCTGTCCTGTATCAGCCTCCTGTAGTTTTAATCTCAAGCTTAGATCAAAAACAATCCATTGACAATAGCACACACACACACACACACACACACACACACACACACACACACACACACACACACACACACACACACACACTAATGCGACACTATGTTTGTTTCTTCTGGCTCTAAGCCTGCCAGCTGACCACCCAATAGGCAGGATAAATGTGTTTATCAAACCTAACAGCACACAAACAATAGATGTAAATACGCAAACATTATGTATCTGTATTAACTTGGTAGGGTGCCTGGGAAAAGGCTGATCATGCAGATGTGTACACATTAAAAGTCTTAATGCTATTTGCATTAAGAGCACTGAGTGTCAGCTGGCTTAGAGATAGGCAGGTAAATATTTTCCTGAGAGAATGTAGGCCGAAGACTGGAGCCTTGTGTGGGAAGGAGAAGGAAAGGGAGATGTGGTTAGCGGTGGAGAGCAGCCGTCCGTCAGTCAGATACCCCAGGTGGTACAGATATGATTGACATCTACGTGCCCTGGGGGTTGGCTTGGTGTAAGCCCCCTCAGTGTAGAGGAGGTCTTACCTTGGGCCCCAACACTACTTAAAACCTTCTGGCTTGAATACCACAAGATTCAGGTTAGCCTACTCAACTTAAGCCTTAAAGCAGACCATTGCCCTGAAATAAATCCTCTTTTTTTTTATCAAAGTCAGGTCAATCGGACTGAGATATTAACCCAGTCTAGTCTTCATGTTTTACTTTTCCTTTGCCTTCACTGTGTCATTATCCTTCATATCCCACGTAAAAAGCATATCATTGAGCATTGATAACCACTCATTAATACTTTCATATCACATCAAAACTGCCTGAGGGAAAGGCAGGCCATGCTCATTCTACTTGTTTGTGTGAATCACTCATTCTGTCTCCCTGTCTGTCCTTTCCACATCCCTTCAATCTGTGACTTCACCCTGGAATGAAATTAGATTTTCCTGCTGAATAAACACTCAAACTTGTTCATGTTTAATGCATGGTGATAAGTATGTAAACCTACTGTAAAACTATAAGATTCAGACATTAAAAAACCTAGAATTGTTCTTGTGTTTGTGATCTGTGCCGTTTGTTTTTATCTAAAAACGATCCTTTCTTTTAGATTGTTATTGGAGAATGCTTCAGGATTCACCAACTTCATGAGGGAACCAAGTCTTTTGTCGGAAATCCCTACGTCGCAGCCCTCTACAAGCAGGTCAGCCATGAAGAATTGTGCTTTTTAAATCTATTTTAATAAACACCTTTTACTGAACCTTACAATGTTAAAATGTCTAAGCTTGAAGCATGAACAAATCTGCCAGATAGTTTCCAAACAATTTGAGGTGCTAACATTAGCTTAATTAGCCTGCTTGTTACAGTTTTTTGTTTTTTTTACAGGAATTTGTTAGCAATAGCTGTCATTAAAGCAACACTGACTGTTGAAATTGCTCATGTCTACCACTGTCTAAAATCAAGGACACATTTGTACAGAAATGATTATAAACTAGCTGTAAACACCACCGCTATCACAGTAAACTGCACATGTACCATGTAAGAACAGACAATCTCACATGTCCTTCCAACAAGGCTTAGCTCGGAATCAGTTATAGACAGCTACATTGATATCTTGTCTAATATTATTGTGCGGTCTTGCAGATGGGCGTGTTTCTCTTTGGATGTGCCGTCAGCCAGTCATTTACAGACATTGCCAAGGTGTCAGTGGGCCGTATGAGGCCACACTTCTTAGATGTTTGTAAACCAGATTTCTCCACCATCGATTGTTCTATGGGATACATCACCAACTATACCTGCACTGGTGACGAGAGCGATGTACAGGAGGCCAGGTTTGTGTTAACACCAAATACATACACAACATACATTATTTATTGTGTATTGAAAAATACTCCTAGAATTGGAAAAACTAACTAAAGATATCTTTCTCTCAACAGAAAATCCTTCTTCTCAGGACATGCCTCATTTTCAATGTTTACCATGCTCTACCTGGCTGTAAGTAACTATTCAAATCTATTCCACATGCATCACAACACACTCACATTCTTGCAAGCACACACATGCTTAGAGCAGCAGAAACAGTGGCTTACAGATTGTGGAGGGAGTTATGGAAAGAAGGCAGGGCAGTGATTTAGGGATTTAACGCCTGAAGAAAAAGCAAGGCATTGTTCTTATCCACTTCTCCTCACTGGGTTTATAAAGAGTTTTATTCTCCTTTTTTTCTCCTCTGAGAGTTGGATGGATGCACTCCACCTGTTTTATTCAGAGCAGCTGCGTTTGCACTTCCTGTCCTCTCCCATTTCCCTCAGTCTCTCCCTCTCACTCCACCTGTTGTGGGTGTCTGGTAGGGCTTAGCATCCTGGAGGCATTTCTAATTACACATACACAGAGAATTGCCATCTCATAGTGCCCCAATCATCCTCCCCCGCTTCCTCTAAGGGGAAAATATTCAATGTTTTGGGTCTGGCTGACTCAACCTTGGTGTCCTTGGTTCTCACGGTGGGCTGAGAGTTGAAGTTCTGATGTGTTGTAGTGTATTGTCATGGACTAAGAGCTTGCTGTGGGTATTTCCCAGCCTCTTGGTGAACCTACAGCTGCACTCTGGACCAGGGGGAAAAATGAATTAAAAGCAAGTGGAAAAGCAGAGAGGGAATGGACATGTGATGCTTCCAGACCACAGAGTGACACACTAGTCAGAGACCAATGTTCCAGCTGTGGCAAGCTCAAGACCACAGCCAGAGGAAGTTGGTGCAAACAGCGCAACAGAAAGAGAGAAGAGAGGATGTTAGGTTTGTAGTGGATGTTTTGGAATACTAAACCATCCTGAAACAAAGCCCACAGTTGAGGCATTCCTAGTGGAAAAAGGAAACTGTGGCATTTTTTGTTTACTCCAAGCTGAACGTCATGTGACATCACATTTTCAGTTATAGAATCTCCCTCTCTGTTGAGATGTGCTTAAAAAAGTATATTTGTGTTTGTGATGTGTCCACAACAACACATGATGCTAAATCTGAAGCCAAATAAATATAATATAAGGACAAATAATGACTGCAAGTTCAATTGATAGATGAGGATACATGACATAGAACATTTAAATGAATGCAAATGTGTGTATTCCTCAAAATGTCAAATTGATACTTTAAATGACACAGCAATCTAAATCAGATATTGGACAAATTAAAAATAAATCGGAATTTCTGCACTAGATTTAAAAAGAAAAAAGCATAATTTTTCTGTGATGCTTTCCCTCCCATCGGCCCTTGTTTTTTCACTGGGTGAAAGTGTCATTTCCACACTGGCTATCACCTTACCCTCATTCTCCCTCTCACAGCCCCCCAGTTATCTACTAATTGTCACTCTTTGATTTTGAAGCACTTCATTTCCTGCCAAGTGCTGCGAGTGTGACTGATGTGGTTTTGTGCTTACATTTCTAAGACGGCACACAGATAACTGCAGCAGACAGCACGGCACGCTGTACAGATACACCACAGCCAAGGAGAAGAAGCCTATGTGTGCATTCATTCGCCTACTGAGCTATCTTTTGTTTTGTCTAATGTGAACACAAACAATCCAGATACAAATAGCTGGGATCATTCTGTGGGTTATTTGTGCCTTCAGAGCCTACTGTCACTGAGGCGGATAACATGTTGTTTGTAAAAAAACAACCAATATGTTTGTTTGTGAAGTGGTCTTAACCACAGCTATGCTTTTGTCTCACAGCCTGGTGTGAACCGGCATGGGAAGGGGGTTGGCGTGTAAAACAAGCCCTCAAACTCATTCTTTCGCACTTTGTTGTGTGTTTTCTTTTATTGAACACTGAGTCAGCGCGAGAAAGAGAGAGGGAGAAGATCTTACTGGAATGAGCTGGATTCCTTTAGAAACCACCAGACTTTGTGTCGCTCTTGTCTCCATCTGTCATGGGAATCTTCTGGGACTCGTTTTGTTGTTGTGTTTTATTGTTGTTTTCTCAGATCTAACTATTTGAGAGACACAAAACTAATTTATGGGAAGACAGCTAGGGTCATAGGTGTCTGTTTTTGTCTGGGACAGATTATAGAGGGGAAAATAATCAATTTCAAGATTATAGAAGGTCATGTACCGTCTGTATCGGTTAACATGACGTCATGTGCTCATGAACAGGTTGTTTGGGTTTACCCTTCAGTCAGATATGGCCATATTACGCAGGTTGTAACTCTTTCTTTTGGCTGAGCCCTTCTCCTCCAACCTCCACCAACGTTTGCTTAAACTGAGAGGTTTAGGATGTTGTGTGGAGGCTGTTCGGATGTTGCATTCATGACTGCAGGACGTCAGACAAAAGTACTTATCAGTACTCCTTGCCCGTTACCTGAGAAACGCTGAGAAGGAAGCCTGAAGTCTAAACATCCCTGCCAGGGAGGAGAGAACTGTAAGGGATGGGAGGGATCGCTTCCTCTGCTTCCGTAAGGAGAAGAACAATGATAGTGTCGTAGAGGAAGTGTGAGGGAGCTTTACGTCCACACCTTCAGGGGCTCGTAGTGGACTGGGGTTGCTGGGAGGCACTGCGGCTGTCTGTAGGTATTGTTAGCTTAGCTGATTATAAAACACAGGCTTTGAGGTGTGGTCTGGGTAGACCTTGGCTGAGGCCGGCCCCTCCTAAGCCCTCTGTCTCTGGGTGTAAAGGACCGGTAATTGAGGGTATGAGTGGTGTTGAAACACAGGATGTCTGAGGGACCTGTGCTGATCTCACCACTGTACGTGTATGTGGATATAAAGAGAAAGGGGGTGTGAATGTATTTGAAGTTTTAGGAGTGACTGTAAGTGGCCTTGGACCTACTTGTTCCTGTTTTGACTCTGCTCAGTCTTTATCTCGACCCAGGAGATGGTTCATGGCGGCTGGCTGGGTTGGAGGTGCATCCGCTTTGTCTTCTATTTACTCTCATCGAGGGTAGACAGTTCATCCAAACTGTGTGTGTGTGTGTGTGTGTGTGTGTGTGTGTGTGTGTGTGTGTGTGTGTGTGTGTGTGTGTGTGTGTGTGTGTGTGTGTGTGGATGTGTTGGGTTGTGTGTGTGTGTGTGTGTGTGTGTAGTGTGGTGTGTGTGTGTGTGTGGTGTGTGTGTGGTGTGTGTGTGTGTGTGTGTGTGTGATGTGTGTGTGTGTGTGTGTGTGTGTGTGTGTGTGTGTGTGTGTGTGTGTGTGTGTGTGTGTTGTGTGTGTGTGTGTGTGTGTGTGTGTGTGTGTGTGTGTGTGTGTGTGTGTGTGTGTGTGTGTGTGTGTGTGTGTGTGTGTGTGTGTGTGTGTGTGTGGTGTGTGTGTGTGTGTGTGTGTGTGTGTGTGTGTGTGTGTGTGTGTGTGTGTGTGTGTGTGTGTGTGTGTGTGTGTGTGTGTGTGTGTGTGTGTGTGTGTGTGTGTGTGTGTGTGTGTGTGTGTGTGTGTGTGTGTGTGTGTGTTCCAGTGGCTCTCTGTGGTTGTGTTGTTTTTACAGCTGGGATGTAAAACCATGAATCATGTCCGGGTCTCAGGCAGTCAAGTGTGTGTGTGTTGTGGAAGAGAGGGTTTTTCTGCGGTTCTGGCCAGCCTGCCTACTTGGATTTGGTCTAGACCTCTCAGACAGTAATAATACACTAACACACATGCTGCAGGTGTCCAGCCCAGCACCATCAGTTACATGATGTGGAACTTTGCATCTTTTGAACTCTTAGTTAAAGGGTTTGTATGTCAGAGCTTGTTATCAGAATACCTTTATTAGTCCCGCAGAGAGGAAATGTACAAGTTACACAAAAATGTTGCATATTGAACTCTGTATGAAGACAAAATAAATAACAATATCTCTCTCTCTCTCTCTCTTCACAGTTCTATCTCCATTCAAGGTTTTCCTGGCGCGGCGCTCGTCTCCTCCGCCCCCTGCTGCAGTTCACCCTGTTGATGATGGCCTTTTACACCGGCCTGTCACGCGTCTCCGACCACAAGCACCACCCGACCGATGTCCTGGCAGGCTTTGTGCAGGGAGCCCTGGTGGCCTACTGCATAGTGAGTGCACACATGTCAATCGAAACACACTAGCTTAACCAGCAAACTGCATGAAAACATGATATGAGTGCAAAGCATGAATGCTTACATCTTTTTGCAATTTAAATCCTTTCTATAATTGCCTGGGGATCCTGCAGGCGCACCAACCTTTAAATAAACCTTGACTCCATGAAGCTCCTTTTTTCACTTTTCTCCTCTCTGCACTGCAGGCAGTGAAGTGAGGAGAATCTGATTCCCTTTAATGAATAACATATTGCTTGGAGTCGAGCGTGTGTGTGTGTGTGTGTGTGCGTGTGTGTGTGTGTGTGAAAAAATGCCATACACTCTTCACTACTCCTCTGACATCGTGACAGCAGTCGCCAGATGATTTTCGTAACCCTCATCATTACACTAAGCTACATGGAGCCAAGTAAAATTGAATTTGGGTCAAGAGGAAAGTAGAGGGAGTGTAAAAAGAGAGCGAGAGAGAGGATTAGCCTTTGAAACAGGAATGAGGCTGTTAATTATTTTGTTTTTTTTTATTTGGCGGCTCTGGTTCTATCAGCCCAGCAGGTCCCTGCCTAACTCTGCTGCCTCTGGGAAACGTATGGAAAGACACACTGACACACACTTGCACACATGCAGACACAAACAAGCCTTACCTTTCTACACGATCCAAATCATGAACGTGGAAAGGATTAGGTTCATAAAATTCAGCAAGACTGTAGTTGTGGCGCCTAGGCAGACCTTGGCACAGCCAAAATGTAATCTCTCACACACACACACACACACACACACACACACACACACACACACACACACACACACACACACACACACACACACACACACACACACACACACACACACACACACACACACACACACACACACACACACAGCACACCAGGGTCCTTTGAAGCCATGATCCAAAATGAACCCCAAGCAGAAATCAGCAAGTAACAATAGAACGTAATGCTCTGGCAAAATCAGCACTCCTCCAGCTGGAAGGCGCTCCTGGATGACATCAGCTTTGACAAGGATAAAAAAAAAAAAGGGGAAGAATGTTTCATAAATATCCTCAACATATGAGCTTGACTTCTAAATGGGCAGAACTGGCTGGAGGAGTGTAGGGAGAGCAGTGACATGAGAGAAGAGCCTTGTCTACATCTTGGCTCAGGATTTGCGTGGGTTTAATCCAACTTAGCTATCCCACTACCCTCAGAGACATCTTAAAACACACAAAAACACTTTTTGTATCCACTTGCATACACATATATATTAATAATACACATGTGCATGCACACTCATTTTTAAACCCCTGCCGATCAAGGCGCTGAGGTTAGTTTAACAATCCTTGACGCCCGGTCTCATTTGCCCAGTCTTGGTAGAAACACACATCTGTGAATGCTTAAACCTGGCTGTGTCAGTCTCTCAATAAGCAGCAGAGCAGAAAGAAGCTGACAGGAGATGAGTGGAGGCAGACAGAGGACGTATGAAGCCTGTGGGCTTTGGAGAAGCCAGCAGAAAGTCCTCAAGTGTTAGCATCCTTAGATCTTAAGTTAACATGTGGACAGTCGTTATTCTTGTTCTCGTTAAGTTTGAAGTGCAAGGATAAAAGACTGAGTTTACACTCTAAAGTCATGTCTCTTAGATGTTAAGAGCGCTAACAGTCTTAAATGATTTTGCTTGGATATACTATATTTACTTTACAAATGAGTTGCAGTAGCAGCTCTGTTTTTGGAGAATTTGTCCTCTCATGAAATGCTTTTATGAAGCATTTAATATTTAAAAACCCCGTAGCAGCTTGGGTAATGTGGTCCATGGATCTGAGTTTGTGCATATAATGGAGAGGGCACTCACTCACAGTGCACTTCAATACAAAGAAAGGTCTGATTTGGAAGACAAAAGAACACAGTAGTCATATTGGTGGGTCTGCACGTCAGTCCCAAGTGAGTGATTGTGAACAATTGTTCCGAATGTAACATGGTGGGTTACATGGCCTTGTGGAAAAGTGTCTTCCTTTTCAAATATATTTCTGTATTCGCAAGAGACTTAGAATGTCATGTTGATCTTGGACTAAATTGTTTTAGCTTTCGAAGGTTTCCCTAGACTACAGTTACCTCTTTATTCCCAGAGCCCCCCCATTGAGTACCAGTAAATGAACAAAACAAACCTGGGGTGAGAATGAACACATTTATTTGTAGTGGCGGCTGTGTCTTTGTAAGTCAATTGCAGCTTTAAACCATTTGTCTGTCCTCATAGTTGAAGATGGGTGGTCGAACTCAAGATTTTTATAGAATATGTAGATAAATGTTTGTTAGTAGTCCATCGCGCCCAGACTATGTGTTCAGGGCTGTGGTCCAGAAATCATGATCCCAAAAAATTAGAAACCAAAACAGGAAGTGGTCAGTCTGTCCTACCTGGCACTTCCTATCAGACGCAGTGACCTACTTCTCAACATGTGTGGTAATGAAGGTCGAGAGGACCGAATCCAGCAGGAAGCAGCTGTGAGAGAGAAAGCTAAGGCAGCGTTTTTCGAGGTTCATTATCACAATGGAGAAGAGTTGGGTCAGACATTGTAGGAGTACAGGTCAGGAGGATGCTATCACTCTGATTTACATGCTGTAAATCAGTGACCACCAACTGGCGGCCCGCGGGCCACATCCGGCCCGCCAGACATTCTCATCCGGCCCGCACGACGGGGGTGACTGTGGCGTTGGCGGAGTGGTTACTGCGTTCGCCCCCCACTAGGGGTGGGCGGATCGATCCCAAAATATCGATACCTCCGATATTACGTTACGTTTCAAAATATCGATACTAGAGCCAATAGGATCGATACTGTTATACTTTTTTTCTCGTCTCCTCTACTCGTCAATTTCTTCAAAAAACTATGTGCAGACGAACACAAGTATATGCTCTTTTCTTCTCTCTCCACTGCTGTCCTCTTCTCCTCGAGGCTCCCTGCCTGAACGCCGATTATCAAGCTGACTGACAGCAGCCAGCAGGGCAGTCAGCAGCAGCCAGCGACTCGCGAGTGCAACACACACACGCGCATGATGGCTGAGAGAAAGAGCAGCGTTGTGTGGAGCAATTTCACAACTGGCAATTAAAACTTAGCGAACTGTGATGTGTGCAAGAAGACAGTTCGCTACTTTGGCCACTTTGTATTGTTATTTTTCATGTTTGCACTTTAAATTAGCAAAAGTAAAACGTGTATTTGTCTATAAAAACTGTCCTGTCTTTATTCATGAAAATGAATTCAGATTTAGTCTATTTATGATGATTTCAGCTCAAAAATCATGTCATGCAGCTCTCCCCTATATGAAAGTACATAAGACGCTTTTCATTAAAAAAAAGTATCGGTATCGGCGATACTGGCCCTGAAATACTTGGTATCGGATCGAATCCAGATTTTGTGGTATCGCCCACCCCTACCCCCCACCCATTTATTTGTTTACAACGTCTCGTGAGTAAGGTGCAGTACCGGAGTTCAACAGAGAGGCAGCAGCTGCGGGACAGTAGACTGCGTACTGCGAAACCTTCCCTCCCTTGAAGAAGAAGTGATCCTTCGTTGTGAAGAGTCTGGTTAATGCGCTCCGCACCACAGCAGTAGCCCCGCTGCGACAGAGTCCAACAGAGAGGCTGGAGCTGCGGGACAGTAGCCTAGAAGCAGGGTTGGGTTGTAACGGAATACATAACGGCGTTACGTAATCAGAATACAAAAATCAAGTAGGCTAACTGTATTCAGCTGGCGTTACATTTGAAGAACGAGTAATCTGATTACAGTTACTTTCGTAAACCTGAAGTGAATACATTTTGGAATACTTATTGGAATTATTGGTGGAAAAGTTTCCTCACAAAATGTAATATTCATTACCGGCAGAACTGTGTGCACACTGCACAGCGCTGCAGAGAGAGATGCAGTGTGTCTGTGAGGCCCCGCCCCCGCACGCAGATGAGAGAGATCTCTTAAAATATATTGAAAGTTAGAAACGGAGATGGTTAGATAAAATGTGCAAGATAACGTTTATGTAGCGTTTCTTTATTGTCGAAATTATGACATTTAATAACAGGATGAAATCAAAGTGAATGGCCTGCTGCTGAATGCATGGGGCAAGTGACTGGAAAACGTTTTTTAAAGTTATTACATCGTTTCAGATAATAATAATAATGATAATTAATTCTATTTAGGGGCGCCTTTCAAAGCACCCAAGGACACCTTACAATTCATAACATATTCCAAGGAAAGGTTTTAAGACAGTACAAAGAATGCAGTCCGGGTGATGTTTTTTATGTGGGGTGCAGATGAGGGAGCTGTCCAGAATGACACCAAGATGTTGTGTTTGTGTTCTTGATAAGCCATGCAAAGAGTAAAATAAGTGTCTCCTGTTCACCAAAACATACCCATCTGTTATGGAAAAAGAAAGTATTCCAAAAGTAATCTGAATACTATTTATAAAATTCTGGGCTATATAAAAATCGCTGGCCCGCGATAGTGTCTATTGGTTACATTTCGGCCCTTGGACAAATGTAGTTGGTGATCCCTGCATACTCAGGGTCTTAAATATTAAAAGCAGCGTCTGAGTGGTCATTGAACTGAAGCAGGAAGTCATATTTTATCCCTCCACACACAAGTTTCTAAATTTAATTTAATCTACCCTAGCAAAGTTATTTTTTTATTTATCCAAGGATATAGTAAGAGACTTAATTTACACTAATGTTAGAATTTGATAAGTATTTAAGTATTGCACAATTGAACAATTATTGCACACATTATAAGTATAGTCATCATTATATCTTATTCAGTACCATCCTCTAACTTACATCTGTTAATTTGAATGAATTTACTGACTTATTGTCGGGATGGCTGCAAAAATATAAATAGTTTCATGTGCGTGCAGAACATTTCAGTTGTATCCTTTGACATGAGGCAGATGGGGTCTAGTGAGTAATGCAGTGGTTTTTTAGACTTTCACAGTTCCTGTAAATGAGTACACTCACTTCCTGTGGGATTTACCAGCTTTATGTGTCAGGCTTGACATTTCAATAGTGGTTAAAGACACACAATTGGAGGTAAAAAAAACACGCATGCACACACACATCCATACATTTATATACAAGCCTTTAAAGAATCTGCTTTTTTTCCTGTATCATGAGCCTAACTGCTGAGTCCGCAGCTTTCAACACAAAAGGTCCGGAGGCTCTCTCTCTCTGTGTGTGTGTGTGTGTGTGTGTGTGTGTGTGTGTGTGTGTGTGTGTGTGTGTGTGTGTGTGTGTGTGTGTGTGTGTGTGTGTGTGTGTGTGTGTGTGTGTGATGTGTGTGTGTGTGTGTGTGTGTGTGTGTGTGTGTGTGTGTGTGTGTGTGTGTGTGTGTGTGTGTGTGTGTGTGTGTGTGTGTGTGTGTGTGTGTGTGTGTGTGTGTGTGTGTGTGTGTGTGTGTGTGTGTGTGTGTGTGTGTGTGTGTGTGTGTGTGTGTGTGTGTGTGTGTGTGTGTGTGTGTGTGTGTGTGTGTGGCGCAGGAAGTGGTGAAGTCGTGATAAGCTTTCCACCATGGCAGGTTCAGAGGCGATAGGTTGGAGGTCGGTTGACACGACAACAAGGCCCGCTGTGATTGGACGCTGAGCCTCCTGATGGGAAACGAGCCTAAAATGTTTCCCATGACGACTCGGGTTATTCCCAGAGATAATAACATCACATCCCTCCACACTCCCCTATCATACATAATATACCATATAATGATGCCACTGAAGACACTGCGCAAACTGATGGCCATACAGACAAAGAGCCCTTTTCTCTAACTCTGAAGGCAGCTGTGTGTTATGGAGATATCTATACGTTAGTGATGTCATCCATCAGTCAAAGGTCACCAGTGAAGGTCATTTTATGGTCAGTAAATGTCAAGCTGTAATAAGAGAATGTCTTTGTGTTGAGCCCACCTCTCGGAATAAGACGGTCTTTGTCATACAAAAAGATAATTGACTGTATGTCGAAACATGGCCAAACTTAAATATGAATTTCCCATATGAGAGCATTTTCTCAGTTTCTTTTTTCCCAATGACGGTTATCCATATTGTTTTCCCAGTGTGCACGATAGGCACTCTTTCTCAGAGTTTAGTGTTGAATGGCAGCTTCCCCCCTCGGCCCTTGTCTCCCTGGCACAGGCTCGGACTCCACTGGCAGCACGGAAGGAAAAGCTGCCCCCGCCAATTGTGTGTGTGTGTGTGTGTGTGTGTGTGTGTGTGTGTGTGTGTGTGTGTGTGTGTGTGTGTGTGTGTGTGTGTGTGTGTGTGTGTGTGTGTGTGTGTGTGTGTGTGTGTGTGTGTGTGTGTGTGTGTGTGTGTGTGTGTGTGTGTGTGTGTGTGTGTGTGGCTTAATCGGCAGCTTAATCGGCTGTTGCTCATGATTGACCCAAGACCCTTGTGAGTGGAAACGGTAATCCACTCTTACAGTGGACAGTAGTTTCCATGGTCCCACTTCCTGTACGCCCTTGCCCATTTTCCTGTTTGACATATGATGTCATCAGGACCTCAGGAAGAGATTTCCTTTCTGCCTTTTTTTTTTTCTTACATCCTTTGCTGCCAGACTGACCTCAGAGATGATGTGAACGGGGAAATTCACCCCTGGCATAATTTAATAAAAGATTGGGCTACTATATCTGAATGTCAGTTTAGGGTGAGCTTTACTAACATAACTTCCTTCAGCCACATTACTCAGTGCAGCTAAAGTAGGATTTTTCAAAGTGTGGAGGAGGGAGGTTAAGGGAGTTTCTCATCATGGCATCATGAAGTAATGCAACCCTTCCTTTTATGCTTCTCGCCAGCTTACAGTGTATTAACACTAGCCCTGTTCAGACCCGCGTTTTATTTCCAAACTGCTTCCAGATCTGCTATTAAATCAATCACATTTTCACTTGCACAATTACATTAGATTTGTTTTTTGTTTGAGCCAGGGCTATTAGCTAAGTAGACATGTTGATGTTATCTAGTAGCATTGCCATGGCAGCTGTCTGGCATAGTCAAATCAACTGAGGTTAGTTTAACATGTTCTATCTAAATGACTTTGCTGGCATGCAATGTGGTACATTTGCATTAAAACTGAACTTCAAAATGATACATGACCAGCCAAATAATCTCCATATTTAGTTTTGGCTAAGAAATCCCATCTTTATTTAGTGAGGAAACTTTTATCCTTCCTTATGTTATGATTCCCATGTGGTCTCTGTTTCCTGTCCTCACCCTGTCTCCCTCTGTGTCCACCAGGTGTTCTACGTGTCAGACCTGTTTAAGCCCAGAGTGAAGCCCGCCACGCCTCCGCCCTCCCCCATCAAGAAGGAGCTGCTCCAATCGTCCGACATCATTGAGAGGAACAATCACCACAACATGGTGTGAGAGTGGCCGCGACTTCTTCCTGTTACTGAGGAGCCAATCACATCGCTGCTCTTCCCATTGGACAGTAGAATGTAGCGATGAGAGACTGTAGCTGCTCCTCAAACGACACCCTCCTCCCTTTTGCAGTGTCCAGCAAGGCAATTTGTGGATAAGGGTGTCAGATTTGAGATTTGCACAGCAGAGTCCACTCTCACTATCCAGACTCATTATTTACTATTATGTTAACTACTAATCAACATTTGAGCCCATCGTTTTGAGCACAAACAGAAAAGATTTGGAAGACTAAAAGACACATTTAATTGAGAAATTGACAGGCAGAGCTGAGGGTGTGGAGGGTTGATGGAAGTGTAACCACATAAAGGGAAAACACTTTTGAAGAATAACAAATGAAGTAAAGACAAACAAAAAATGACAAACCCCCTGCCTAGGGAGAGAGGGATTTCCAGTGATGCATCCTCTCTGAACTCTCTGTGGCCTTGGAACGCCGTATGACAACAACTTCCTTAACTATGGGAAGGATATTACTGCAATAACTAGCAGCATAGAAATATTAACAGTATAGAAAAATATAACTTATAGCACTGTTTTTAAGTCCATTGTCCATTATCACCACTTGCTGCCTGAGATGTCTCACTGAGAAAAAGAACTTGATGATGCTGACGCACATGAAACTGAGGAATTGACTCCTAGAATCCAACAGAGCCCGGCGTGGTGGTTTCACCATGCTTAGCCAGGATAGAGTTAGCATAGCAAGGGTCATATAGCGATCTTTTTAACAGGTTTCAAAGCAGTTATTTGACTGCCTTTTATCTTTCTGATAAGCAAGACATCCTTATCTGAATAAACTTTGTTTTAGCATTAGGAACTGAAGCCCTCCAACACAACTGTCCCAAGATCAGCACATCAAGTTTTTTGTAGAGGACTCTTAGAGCGGCCCAAACCCGGGATGTTGCATTTCTTGAGAGTTAGATGTAGTAAAGGGGGAATATTTTCTGTGGAAGGAGGGAGGCAGATCTCACAGCCTCCCAGCACCTGTAAAAGAGGCGTGGCTGTGCCATGCCACTTTCTGGTGTTGGGGCCATCTGTTTGGCTTCCTTAACAGGAAGGGGATGGGTGCAGAGTGAAGGGGTGCGGGCTGTCACCAATGCGAAGAGGGTGATGAATTACAGCTAAACTGGCACATTGTTTGGGATGATTTGGGCTCTTTCTGCTGGAAGGGAGGGGCTCTCACCCACCCAATCACTCATTGGCAATGGATGTTTGTCTCTCGATGTGTGTGTGGGTATGTGTGTGTCCTATAGACTCTTGTGTTTGTGTGGGTGTGCTTGTACATGTACATCTTTTGTGTGTGAATGTGTGTGTACATAGGTATGAGCGATTTGCCCTGTGAAAACAAACCCCCTCATGATAAACTAAGTGTGTGTCAAATGAAACACACACTGTCAGCTGTGCCAAGTGTGTGTCTGTGTGTGTGTCTGTGTGCATGTGTTTGCCACTGTGTGTCAGAGAGCAGGTGAGCGTTCTAAAAACTGTGGATCTATTATTTGTATTCTCTGCTGAGAAGCATCTTTAACCGTGTGTGTTTTTAGCATGTCCTGTATAATCACTAACCGTTGTACAGTACACATACAGAAACCCTTTTTATTTACAGCCTACTCAGATCCTCCTCCAACAACACACTCCGCCATGTTGCACATCTTTTTCATCGTATAGTCCGTCCTATTATTTCACAAAACCGTTTTCACTCTCTTTTTATAAATATATAAATAATGTATAGATCACTAAAATTAACTGTAAGATATTGTTTCTTAACATGTTTAGATATATCCACTATGATTACAGACCTGTGTTATTTACAAAATGCTGCTTAAAAAGCATCGATTGACAGACTTTTGTATCTAGATAATTATCAACTATTGTAGATTGTAATAGTTATGTTTGTAATATGCATTCAAAAAATACACCCACAATTGTATTAAAATTCAATATTAGTATTTTTGTATTGTCTCGTTTTTTGTACAAAGACATAGTTGCAATGCTGTTTTTCTGCTAAATGTACTTAGCTCTAATACATGTGCTTTCAAATAAAAAGCTCAATATGAACACAACTTTGGTTTGTCTTGACTATTGATCCCACACTTCGACTACACGTTTTGAATATGAATATGTTTTGTTTGGCTTTATGGATTGTTGTTGTAAATGTTTGCTTTGTTTATTGTGTATGAGGAAAGTCCTCTATATTCCCATACACAAGAACATATAAAAACTGCACAAATAAGAAATGTATGCATTGGTTATGCATATAATTTTAAAAAAAACGTTCCTTATATGTATGTCTGTTTTCTGACATGGTAAAAAATATATGTTGTGATTTAGTTACTTTTACATAGTATGGAAGCTGAAAAATATCTTATTTGCAGCGGCCTCTCCACGTCCGTAGTTCATCTTGTCAAAAATGGCACATGCAATACACACAACAAAGGCCCTGATGTGTGTGTGATCTCACACTCTGGCAGACACTAGACTGGTTTGTGTGTCATCACGGTTTGTGATTATCACTAAACAAGAAGTGTCATTTTCTCCACCACAGAGAGTTTGAATCAAGAAGAGAAAAGCCTGAATGACACTGTCTGTCTTCTCAAGTGATTATCAGTTTCCTCTCAAAAACCAAAAGCTACACTGTTATCATGCACAGCACCTCATATGCTATCACATAACAATGTTCAGAATAGCACTTTATAAACATATTGTTAACTTCTAAAATGCTCAGGCAACAACTATTAGATGTATTTTTATTCCCAATGTGACAATAAAAAGAAGAGGAAAAGAAACTGATTGGGATCAGTGAATGACTGGTATTTGCTTTATAAGCTCAATGAGTAAAAAGGCAATCTCTTTGGACAATCACACTGATGCTATCATTATAGTAGCATGCAAGCTTCCCCATAGTGTCCTGTAAAGTTAAGTCTTTTATTGACAGTGACAGTTCAGCTGGTCTGAGGTCAGTCACAAAAAAACCAACAGCACCAAAGTGAGATTTACGGTGCCTGTGAACAGCTGGTAGGCCTGGGGTCAGCCATGCAAGGCTGTAATAGTGGAGGGCCTGCTGCTGAGGCAGAGAGAGGCCCATGTTGTGGTCTTGTTTGGCAGCAGACAGAGCAGAGCTGGCATGAGGCCCTGCAGCGAGGCCAAGGCATTACAGCGTACTGCACCTCTCAGTGTGCTGGGTGTGTGTCCTCCATCATCACACACTGCACAGTACATCAACTGGCACTGTTGACTCTCATGTATTCCTTTAAATGAAGCTGATGTTTCCTTCATCTCAGTGCCCAAACTTCTTATAAAATATACTAGTTACTGTTGGCATGTGAAATCCCTGAAGCTTCGATGATGGTGATGTTGACATTTTTACACAAGTTGGATGGATTACGTCCTCCTCTGAGGGCAGAAGAATTCCCTCACCCTCGGTCTTTATAAAACTGTTTCAAAACCCCTTTGGACAAACTCAAAAATACCTGGTGGTCACATTAAAAAGAATGTAGTTTTTCCTCAGTCAGGTTTGGAGATTTCCACCGCATATTCGCACAACAATGTTTTTTCAAATATGGAAAAATAATAAATTTGATATGCAACAGTGAGCTAATTAGACTACATTTTTGATACAATTGAATGTAAATAAAGTGTAATTTTACAGCTGGTAAGCGTCAACAGCAAGTTAACCCTGTTCTGCTCAACTGCACTTTGTTAGAGATTCCAGTGTAATTGCTGTGGAAACCTTTGCTTTCTGAGAAGAAGACCGACTAATTGATAACATATGTGTGCATATGCCATATACTGAATGTTAATATTACTCTCTGAAAGGAATATGTCTTCAAAAGGTTTGTCACAAGCAAGAATGCAGCAGCTAGAATTGGGTCAGAGTAATTTCAGTTTGTATTTAACTCAACACAGTAGCAGTAGAATCAGTATGTGTAAAAGTGTATAGAGTGGCTCTCAGCTGACGAGCCAAAACAAGGCCGACTTACAGACTTCTTTCCATGCAGTGCTTGTAGTCAAAAAGCCCTGAGTGAAATGGCCCACTGGCACACATGATATAAAAAGCATCACGGATTAACAAGAGTGCTACTGTGGGTGGTTCTGGTTTGGCTGGAAAG
The DNA here is from genome assembly GCF_902827175.1 of Gymnodraco acuticeps. Lineage (NCBI taxonomy): Eukaryota > Metazoa > Chordata > Actinopteri > Perciformes > Bathydraconidae > Gymnodraco > Gymnodraco acuticeps. Next base: position 1,631,798 of record NW_022990673.1, read on the forward strand.
TTGTGAGTGTGTGTTAGGGAGAGAGAGATGGAGCTGGGTTGTGGTGAGGGTGGCACCTCCAGGAGAGCCGTCTGGATGCCTGGAGCTCTGAGGGTCTTTCTCTGCAGCTCAGGCCAGAGAGCAGAGAGGCAGCTGGGCCAGAGGAGAGCCTGAGGAGAGGAGAGCACTCTGAAAAAGGTTCTGCACTACCTGAAGGGGAAAAGGAGTAGACAGTATGGGCAGTTAACTGTGTCTTTTTGTATGGTTTTAACACACATGAGATGTGCAGTCATAATACAAACCAACTGCAGGACAAAAAACAAAAACGAGTGAGCAAGAAAGAAAGAAAAAGAAACATTTCAGTTTCAGCTTTAGTGCCAACATCACTAATGCTGATTCAAATGGTTTCCATCTTGAACTCAATGACTAAAATGAAGAGATGGATAAATTAAATTAGTAAAAAAAGAACAGAAACAGATGCCTCTACCGCTTACACACCACGCACTGCTGAGTCAGAATGATTTTTACAGAAGGGATAACTCATTTACATTTACTCATTTAGATACATTGTGAAAACTGAGCAGCTTTCAAATAAATGAAAAGAAGACGGATATTTCACTATTAACCCATGCAGTTTTTAGTCAATCAACTGTTTTAAAAGCATATGAGTGATTACAATAAGGACATGTGGGTGTGGCTCTCATTCAATGGGCACATGTGTAGGCAGCAGGAGGATTTAGATCAAGGATTAATTTCATGTTGTTGATGATGATGATCGGGCATGAGAACAATGGGTCTTTGTCTGAGCTAGAGTGATGTTTTGAGCTTTTTTATATGAATGAAACATCAAATCCAAATCCAGTGAGCGTAAAGGGGTGTTAGACATCAATCTCATGTTGGTTTTGACAGACTGGATTAACCTAATTCTTGTGTTCTGACCTTAAAGTGGACCTATCATGCTATATTTGAATAATATATTGTAGGGCCATACCTATATAAAACATGTCTGTGAAGTTTTTTTTTCAAAATACCAAACAGATCATGCAGTTTAGCCATGCCTCATTTAGCTCTATTTGCTCTTTTCCAGCCCTGTTTTTGCAAGGGCTGATTCTGTGAGAAGTCTTCTTCGCTGCTTTTGTGGCAGACTACAGCGCCACCTACAGGCCTGGCATATGTACTACAGCGTCTCCAGCGCTTTCGAGCGGCAATGGCCGTGGCCCAACCCCCCATTCCCCTGATAGGTGGAGAGTTGCCCATATAGGCGGAGCACCCCTTTTCTGACGTCAGAAAAATTCAAATCTGTATCAGCTCCATTGCAGCCCTGTTTTTAGAGATTTTGGTATGGAGGAAAAGAGAGAGGGTTGTGTTTTCTGACACTTGGTGAGTTCCCTGATACACCGGGGACACATATTCATGTATAAAAGACGTACAAAAGTGCATTTTGCATGATAGGTCCCCTTTAAGAGTTCATATTTCTGTGTGTAACAGACAGTTGGTATAAAAACTGTTCTCTATCTGCGTGGCTATACACAACTTTGATCTAGACTGAAATATCTTAACAACTATTTGATGGATTGCCATGAAATATTGTGCCTACTTTTTATTGTCCATAGAGGATGAATTTCACAGACTTTGGAGATCTCCTTCACAGATATTCATGGTTCCCAGAGGATGAAACGTCATGATTTCGGAGATTTCATGACTTTTCTCTCTGAAGCCATGAGGTTCATGTTTGTGGTTTTAGGTGAAACCTTGACTACTGGATTGCCCTAAGACATGGTTCACACAGTCCCACCTTTTCCATTCGAGAGCCTTTTTCTTAAATTGCTTAACTTTGACAACAGCGTGAATATCAAAACTAAATGCCCACTTCACCCGCAGCAATACTATCCCTGTATGACATGGAGTCTGTGCATGTGTGGTGAGCTGCATGGAAAAAGAGAGCGAGGGATAGAAAGTTAATGCATTTCACAGATGTTGGCTGCTCGTGGGGGCAACAGGTGATTATGTCATCTTCACATAAATAGTGAATAATACTCTTTTGCTTTCTTTCTTCTCACATTTTGCAAAGCCCTATTTACCAACTTTTCTACAAACAGAGTTAAGGTGTGTGCACTTAAAGATCCAGCTTTATTTACTAACCTGCATCCTTTTCTTCACAAATTGAACATCATAAAACCTGCATTACATTTCCCCTCCTTCTGTGAGTCCCTGTATGGGAAATATATCACCCTCCCATCAGTCCCCTTGTGGCCCATATGGACAAAAAAGCAAAGGAGTGCAGGGATATGGTTGCTCTGAACTTTTTTACTAGAAATGTTACAGATGCAAAAACTTTTATTGGTGGTTATTTTCATTTCTTCAGTACTGACCCAGAGATCATTGTACCAAACATCAAGGTAAAAACAGAAACACAAGGGAAAAATACGTAATGACATCTCGACCTTTAGGAGTGCATGCACACATACACAAACACAGTCATCATCTCCACTGATGCATTCAGACAGGTTAAGTGAATGCAGAGTACAGATTTATACTGGTGTCTACTTCTTTTAGATGGCAGAGGGAGATGGAGAAGAAAGGGGACAGAGGATTAAGGGAGAGCAATGACTGGTGAGGAGGAAATGGTGTTAGACGCCTGCGACCACAGGCCTCTTTGATCCTTTACATTTACAAAATGGAGCCAGGCAAGCATCTTTCACCCTCATCGTTCTCTGCCTTCCTTTCTCTTCAAGGTTGCCAAAGGGATCTCTGTCATACAGCCAAAGCTGATTAAACCCCCATGGATCACCTGCTCACACAACACTGCACTCAAACCCCCAAACACATATTGCTCCCACATACACACACATAAACAAAGCCACTGGGTGATTTTGGGGAGTAGAATTCAGCTCATTCGCTCTGGATGTGATCCAGAGGCTGCTGCCTGATTTACTGGACAGCCCTGAGAGTGTGTGTCTGCGCAGCGTTTGTGTATCTGTTGTGTCATCCTGCAAGGCGCCAACTGTGATCTCAGCACTTAGGGACTATGCATCTGCCCCGCTGACAACGGGCTGAATACCTGCTCCAGACATTTGGCCCATCCATCAGACTCGTAAAGATGTGATGTTCGCTCAGAGGAATCTACTGGAATTTGTGCAAATTTAGGTTGAAAGCTGTATTTTGATCATATCCAGTAAAGTAGGAATTATAGATTGTGTAGAGCTCGATTAAGTTTTGGTATCAGTCTTGTCTTTGTGGGAGTCAGGGGGGAATGGAGGAGTGTGCAAAGCCCGTACATCATCAGCTAAAATCTGGTCGACGTTCATGTTTATGTATAAACAATCATCCTCAACATTTTTACGGAAAATGTAGAAATATTATCTTGATACATCTCTCCCCACATGTGATTCAAACTTAGTTTAATATGCAGTACATTGTCCTCAAAGCAGCTCCTAATGTCTCTGACTTAAAGTGTTTTTTAGTATGTATGCACATGCACACACACACACACACACACACACCACACACACACACACACACACACACACACACACACACACACACACACACACACACACACACACACACACACACACACACACACACACACACACACACACACACACACACACACACACACACACACACACACACACACAATTGGCGGGGGCAGCTTTTCCTCACCTCAGGGTTGAGTAAGCTGTCAGATTGAGTGATTCAATGTAGGTAAAAATGCCATTAAATAGATAGATAGATAGCAAAGTTGTAGAACGATGAACAGACCATCATTCCCAGCTAGCTAAAAGCAAATAGGGGGAGGACTTCAACAAAGAAAATTAAAAGAAAGGAGCAGACAGACAGAGGAGTGAGTGTGAAAGATGACATACAGAAGCAGATGAGTGATACAGACTGGGTAAAGGTCCTTCATGGTAGATTTCACGCTTGTCCCTTCTTGGCCCACAGTTAAATGTTCCCTGGTGTTCCCATGAAGCCCATTCCCACACTCTCGTCTTGTACGTGTGTGTTCGTGTTTGTATGTGGGTTTTTCTCAAATCTATGACCAATCTCCAAAACTATCTAACCACAACTCACACGTTTGAGTAACAGGAATTGCATCAAACCACAAACATTTCAACTCCTCACAAGACACTTTCCATACCCCCTAATGTGTTCTACACATAGTGAAAGGAAGTGAGTCAAACATTTAGAGAAAAGACAGAGACCACCTTTTATACATCTACAGATGACTTTCAGTGAGCACAGCTACAGAAATGCTGTGGTGTGGCTCAGTGCTGTAAACTGTCCGTGGCCAGATGCTTGTTTGTTGTCTTTCTGAGGCCTGGAGAGCAACAAGATAAAGTCTCCTTTGAGAGTGAACAATAACTGTCAATACATGTTTTACAGCCTCTCTGAGAGACAATGTCCATGATGTCTTTATTGCATTCACATGATGAAGAGACTCATTCCAAAATGGGAAAGAAAGTCAGCTGCTCTGACACATTGACACTTAGGAAAATAATAACATTAACAGCTATTTGAGAAAGCATTATTTCCTAATGCTAGCCTGTGTTCAACTATTAATATTTAAGATGCACAACATGAATTTACATGGCTATAAACAAATGAGACAGTATTTACTCCAAATACCATAAAGTAGTTCAAGTTTTTTTTTTCCAAACTGAGAGCCTAATTTATTTCTGTCATAAACAGGATGCTGCTAATTGCTTTGTTTGTGCTGGAACAATGGCATGTCTCAATCTCTGTTTTTCGTTCTGCAGCCTCTCTCTCTTTCTCTCTATTTATTGAGTTATTTTCAAAATAAGTTATGCCATAGCAGCCTATTAAGCACCCTTAGTGAGCTCCCCCTGGGCAGGAATCTCACCTGGGCCTTACTTCCTGCACACCTGAGAGAGCAGCATTTGTTTGGTGTTTGATTTGGTATGTTTCCTCTTAAAATGTTGTGTAAAGCATGACTTTATATGGTTTGTAAAAATGTTCTGTGAATAATGTTCTTTTTTGAGTTTGCTTTTGTTTATTAATAGGATTAAGATGTTAAACACACGTTCTGTCCCAGCAAGTCATGACAGTGGGACAGTGAAAAACCACTTTATCATTATAACAATAACAACAATAACATGAGCGGTATGCGCCGGCCTGTGCCTTTACCTTGGACTTCTAATAGAACTGCTCGGGTCTTGATAGATTGAGTGGGGAAGTTTATGAGATCTTTCTAGAGGGTTATCAAGAATAACTTTTATCCAATGACCTTTTCCCTCTCTGTCTGTGTCTGTGTATTCTCTTGTTCCGATTAACCCAGCCAAATCTTTTTTCTTGTTTTGTATCTATATCTACGCCGGGATCCGGAGTCGAGGCTGATCCTCTTGCTGTAGTCCTGTGTCTTGGATCCTCTATCCTGAGTTCTGGATTAAGTCGTGGACTTCGGGTCGTGGCTGAACCTGTCTCTGCGGTCCTGCCTTGGGTCTCGTCATGCTGCTTCCCTGATGGCTTCCACAGGATTGTAGCTGACATCCTCGTGGATTCATCTTCTTATTACAGACACATGCATTTCCTAACATTCGGTCTATATGCTGTAAAATGTATTATCTCTTCGATTTACACACGGCATCTATTGCACGTCTGTCCGTCCTGGGAGAGGGATCCCTCCTCTGTTGCTCTCCCTGAGGTTTCTCCCATGTTCCCCTTAAACTGTGGGTTTTCTCTGGAAGGTTTTCCTTGTACGATGTGAGGGTCTAAGGATAGAGGGTGTCGTTTTTTCTCATACTGATATTCTGAACAATCTGTGCTGTTGTATTAGCTGTAAAGTGTCTCTACTGTAGGCTATTTTTATTATATGTACAGCACTTTGGCTCGACCAAAAATCGTTTAATAAATGTGCTATATAAATAAAACTTGATTTGATTTGATTTGATTTGATTACTAAAGCAGCTAAAAGAACATTGTCCAAAAATGTACCTTATTTACATCAGTGCTGTTTACAGACATGAACACATTGTTAGAGCCAGTATTTAGTTTTGATAAGAAAGGCCACCTAATTGTGATGTCTGTAGTCAACACACTATAAAAGACTACAACTCCCACGGCGCCTGGGCTCTAAAGTGACAGTGATGGGCAACCTGTTGGCCGTCGAGGCACAGTTTTTAACCGTTCCATTACCTTTTAAGTGTTCAAGTTATATAAGACTTAACAAAGAAAGAAAACAAGAAAGAATACCTAAGTTGTTTGTTATTTTATTTGAGTTTTGTCTATTTGTTTTTGACTATTGTAAAGGCCTCTTCTCTTTGTTGCATGTGTAAAAGTTTGTTATTTTATTTTGAGCAAACACATCGCATAATATCATCCAAACCATCGGAGGCCAAGCAACTATTCAACTGTAAGTAATGTAAAGGAAAGAAAACAAGTTAAAAATGTCTGTTTAAGTCGTCTAGTGGCTTGATAGAAAAACAGGAAAGGAAGCCACGACACATATCCTAAATGATCTCTTATCGTTGAGAAACTTTTTAAAGAGGTCTTTTTTAATTCTGAGATGATTCCTATTATTCATGTGACCTTTTTCAGCGGGGTTTCCACAATTCTACGATGAGAAATATCCCGTTTCAAGCTTTGGGCGAGAAGACCTATCCTCTTGACGATCTCTTTTACTGGAAGACCAACAGTCAAGATATTTCCATGAAAAGTTGTACGAATATCCTGTAGTACAATGCCTCTCTCTGCATTATGTCCTCCTTGGAAGACTTGCTCATTGATTGTTTTCTTCCATGGAAAAGCAAGCCATCAAACCCCTGACACGAACGCATTCCTCTCTGGACAAGCAAATGTCACATCTGCAGTCTCTTTAAGTCGCAGCACTCACTCGAATACATTGAGGTGCCCTTATATGAATTTTCTCTTGTGTAAAGTGAGTGATACAAGACTCAGAAGGGGAAGAAAAGGCAAAAAAGGGAACATGATGGCGTGAAGAAAAGAAAAAGTAGGAAAACAAGGTAAACTCCTGGGAGGTGTGGCATCTCATCTTCAAAGGATCTAAAGTTTCATGTTGTGGAACTTCAACGTTATTAAAGCAGGAAAATGTGCAGATTTACGAGGTGTTGCTGATCTCTCTCAAGGAAAGATGTGGATACTTTTCAAGACTTTAAGCAGGGCACTCAGGGGTTACACATTGCTTTTTCCCCCTCCTCCTCCTCATCTACCTTTAGTACCGCTTCTTTAATTCCTCTCCTCCTGCCTCCCACTTCTCGTCATCCCGACATCTGGATTCAATCTCAGCTGAGATTACAGACGTAAGCGCTGCATCAAAAACAATCCCCCCTCTCAACCGTCTGTCTTCTTGTCATGTTGTGTTGCTCATTTCCAGGCAATCCTGGATGACTGATTTGGTTTAGCAGGAAAAGGACTAGGGATTAGTGGCGCTTTTTTTTTAACAAACTCATAAGCAAAGTAAACTCTAAGGAATACCCCATCTGAGCATGAAGGAGAGAAAATACTTCAGATACTGAGTGATAGACATCAGGACACTGACCATGACCTCCAGAGGTTATAGGTCAGCGATCGGGATACAGGAGATCATGTGTGAGAGGTCAGAGGTTAACAGGTAGCATAGAACACTGGAGGATGAAAGGTAAAACATTTGTTTATGGCTGCTGCTGTGGAGGACAAGGGCATCTTTCTATCTGGGGTGATCTGTGTGTCTGGGCTTCCTGCTGTGACCAGCGCCTCCTCTCTGGGCTCTGTCTATTCTCGGCTGTCAGCTTGTTTGTCTCTTTTTGTGTCCTCAAGATCCATTGACAAACTGATTTTTGTTTATATTGTATTTGAGTGTTGGGTTAAACTTGCTAGCTCTTTGAAGTTCGGTGCAAATCACAGTCAGTATCATAAAATAAATGTCAAATTAAGTATAAATGGAACAGATTACATTCTTAAACATTGGATTTTCCAAATAATGCTATTCTGCAGTGGTTTAATTTCCAATGGCGATGCCAGCCTTCTCACCACATTGTTTTAGATTCACTGTGAGGGCTTGGTAAGGGAATACAGCAAAAATGCATATCCATAAAGTTGTGTGACTGGCAGAATGAAGAGGCAAAAAAGGCAGAGTTTCCAGACTTTTTAGTCCTGCAAAAAATAAAACTGTATCCCCCATTTACAATTGCTCCTAATGTCCAACTTCCTTCAAAACACACTTCCAATTTGTAAACCAGGCTTTCTGTTCAATTGTACATCTTAAACCCAGGATTAGATAACCAGATTCAATCACAATGACATCATCAGGGATATCTTGCCAAACTCTGGAAAGCTCTTACAGAGCCACAAAACACATTTCACAACTCTTTTGGTTGAATGGTAAACCTCATTACCTGTGAGCAGAGTACACGTATTAAATCCGTAATTTTTTTTAAAACTTACTTAAGTTTACAAATGTAAAATCCAAACTTATTTTTGTTTTCTCATATAGGCATTAAGCTAAGCACTACGTTTTAAACTCACATTAACCACTCTTCACCTCAATGTGTGCTCCTTAAAGCACATTTGTTTAATGTAAACTCTAGTCAAGTTAAAGTTAAGATTTACCGGATGCTGCTTTAGAGCAGGGGTGTCAAACTCAAGGCCCAGGGGCCAAATCCAGCCCGTCACTTCATTTTCTGTGGCCCCACAAGAGCTTGCAAATGTAAAGGGTTAAACCAGTTCATTGTTAAAAAAACAAGTTAAGTTAAAAAAGTGTGACCCCCATATTTTGTATTGTTGATGTCTCTTTAGAAGTCATTAAAATGTATTACATTGTAACTGTGTGAGTGATCACTAGAGGTCGATACCACTCGGGAGGATCTAGAACCCTGCAAGGGCAGAAACCAAGCCCCCAGGAAGTGCGCCGGACTCTGAGGAAAATATTCGTTGTGGCCAAACGGCGGTACTACACTTCTGTATGGGCTGCTGGGCCCGGAAGCGTCTATCGTTTTTCCAACCCAGTTTAGATCCCACCAGTGGCGTTGGCAGGAATTATTGTGTGGGTGGGCCTGGAGAAATGTAGGTGGGCCAGGGGGAGACATATTAAGCGTGGGGTCTGAGCTGAAACTTCATTAATGATTTTAATGATTTTTTAATGCACTAATAGAACATAAGCATAAATTAGCAGTGAAAACAAAAAACATAGGCACGGCGGCCTCAGAATGTGTGTAAAACTGACATCCACATAGGGTACACAACGGTACTACTACTTTTATCGATAGCGCTTATGCTTATGCTCCAGGTTCAGTACCAACCACATCATAAAGTACGCGGACGTTACAACAGTGGTGGGACTCATCAGGGACAACAACGAACAGGCCTACAGGGAGGAGGTGAAACATCTGACAGACTGGTGTAACACCAACAACCTGATCCTGAATGTCGATAAAACAAAAGAGATCATTGTCGACTTCAGGAACAAAAAGCACCGTCACCCACCACTCCACATCAACGGCACAGCAGTGAAGACTACAGACAGCACCAAGTTCCTGTGGGTGCATATCACAAGCAGTCTGACCTGGTCCACTCACACGATATCACTATTTAAGAAGGCACAGCAGCGCGTACACTTCCTGCACAGCTCCCCCCTCCCATCCTCACCACGTTCTACAGAGGAACCATAGAGAGCGTGCTGACCAGCGGCATCTCCATCTGGTCGAGAGACTGCAACGCCAAAGACTGGAAGTCTCTGCAGAGAGTGGTCAGGACAGCAGAGAAGATCATCTGAGTTTCTCTCCCTCCCATCAGAGACACCGCTCAGAAACGCTCCCTGACAAAAGCCCAGAACATGTTTAAAGACCCCACTCATCCTCACCATGCTCTGTTCTCCCTGCTGCACTCCGGCAAGAGGTGCTGCAGCATTAAGAGCAGAACAGTCAGATTCTGTAATGACTTTTTCCCCCATGCCATCAGACTGCTGAACAGCAAGTAGACCAGTGACACAGAGATTACATTACGCTGTGTAAAGCGCACATATTTTCTATATAGTATGTCTATTTTATTTAGCCTTTATATTTTAAACACACACTTTGTCTTTAATTTTATCAGCACCACGTCACTATTATTTATTTATATGTACAATTTTAGCAAGTTTTTATATTGTCCTGTTCCTGTAAGCCAGTACAACGAAATTTCGTTTGAATAGTAGGCCTACACTCTGTGTCTTGTTGAAATGACAATAAAGTATGTCTATGTCTTATCGATCCGGTCCTTTAACATTACTTTTATCGGTTCTTTTGGAGAAAAAAAAAAGTAAACTAACTAAACAAATTGTGAACAAAACTAACATTGCTTTTTATTTCAATTAAATACATAATATTTCACATCAAAAGAAACAACAATGTTTTAACAAATCGTATTAAATAATCTGATGACAGAACTGTAAACAGAATAGCTGAAACTTTGACAAAATAAATAACTCAGTTAGCTCTAATCATTAACCCATGTTTGTATAATGTAGTTAACTCCGTGTGTTGCTGCTAGCATACATAACATACCTGACGTGGAAACGTTACTCGTGGACGGGGCTACAGAGCTACTAGAAAGACAGTCGAACCCGGTGCATTCCTCCGTCTGAATGTGGAGCACTTTTGCTAAATGTTTAGACAAATTGCTCGTGTTACCGCCCTTACATGCTAAACTCTTATTCCACTTTTGGTAACGAGTATTGTCCACATCGAGACGGCTATAGTTTAACCACACCTCGGAGCGCGTTCTCTCCGCCATCTCCTCCGTGTGTGTGTGTGTGTGTGTGTGTGTGTGTGTGTGTTGCTGCATGTAGCAGCTGCGTGTGTGTAAACTGCCCCGCCCCCTCGCTCATTCACTCATGGCAAAAGTTACTTTACTTACTATAAAAACTCACGGTAAAAAAATGCACTCCCTATTCCATTGTCATGAAGGTGGAATCTAACTATATCCAGAATAAGTTTTATTGGATCCAGGCTAGAAACATGTTTGTTTTTGCTGTAAAATTGGGCATTTTAACATGGGGGTCTATGGGAATTGCTCCTTTTTGCATCCATCCCCTGTCGGCCACTAGATGAACTGCAGTTTGTGGCACTTCCTTCTGGGCTTCCCGGCTCTGCGCTATGATGCGCTGATTGGCTCCAGACGTGCATGTGGGTGGGCCCAGGCCCACCCGGGCCCACCCACAGCTACGCCACTGGATCCCACTTCCGCATTACGCAAGCATCGACGCGGCGTTACGTCACAGCATCAACCTGGCGTTACATCCCTATGGTTACATCACTGCCTCACGCGGCACACCCGCGAAATCTGAATCTGACGAGCGAAATACCGTCCTTTTAAACGCCGCATAATATACAATATACAATATAATAGTGCTTATTTGTCAATATGACTGACGATCACACTTATGCAGTGCTGAGGAATGTTAATTCATCATTTCATATTAATTCCTGATGGATATAAGAGGGATACATTAGCAAACATCTGTATATATCTAGGTATCATTAAATAATGCTGTCAGATAAATGAAGTACACAGTAATAGTCAAGGTTATATTCAATATTCTGCACTATATAGATATTGATATTTAAAACGTCTTTTGTTTGTCCTGAAAACGACATTTGAGGATACACACAGCGACACAGGCTATTTATAGATGGTAAAACACCAGTAATACAATCTCAGGACTCTTCGATATGGCTTTGATTACAGGATCGTTTACTTTCAGTCAACAAATCCTTTGGAAAGACAAAAAACAACTATTCAATATCCTGCTTTAACGCGACAGCTATAACTGCCGAAGATGACGTCTATGACGCTATCGCGTAGAGCTACGTCGATCCTTGCGTAATGCGGAAGTGGGCGTGGTTCAATCTAAACTGGGTTGGAAAAACGATAGACGCGGCCCGGAAACACTTTTTCCCATTGGCTTACATTGGGAAAGAGTGGTCTGTAAATCGTTGGATATTTTTTTTTAAACTAAATAAACTACCCTATTATTTTATTTTATTTTCTCTTCACTATATATGTAAAGCGTCTTTGAGCACCGTTAAAAGCGCTAACAAATTAAATCTATTATTATTATTATTATTTACCCAGTATGAACATTTGTATAGCCCTTATTAAAAACATTCGGTCCTCAAGTTGTAAAACGTGCTAATAAGTTTAACGTTATTCTGAGAGTTATTGTCCTTGCATTATGAAGTAACGCGCATCTGAGAGTGGGAGCTCGGGGGGCGGGGCTTAAGGGGCGCATGCTCTGTGAGCGAATATACGGGTACTTCTGAACATAGATAAATGCTTTTGTTGTGGATTGTTTCCAAATAAGAAGATTAAACCCTGCAGTTGAGCTACAAACAGCTAACATTTCTGCCTCGTGTGTTTGTCATATACAGAGGTAGAGTCTGCTGCTGGCCCAGGTACCCCTAGGCCTGAGGCCAGTAACAGAAAGAATATAATATGTTTATTATAAGGTTACATGCCGATTTACAGCACGTTGCCCATAAACTACATGTCCCACAATGCATCTCAAATTTGACTTTTTTTCTTCAAAAACATGCCTTTTTTCTTAGTATTCGCCTTTTTCTCAGAATTTTACTTTTTTTCAAAATGTAACTTTTTTTTCAAAATGTCACTTTTTGGCTTTTCTTTTTAAATCATTTTGTGACATTCTCACTGCAAAGACTTGCAATTATTTGCCCTAGACTTCTTCTTTCAGACGTAGTTAATTATAAAGTTATTACCCTATCCGAAAATAATCCAATGCAGAGGCAATAATGTAATATAATACGTTATTTTATATTAAATATTTATATATGTATTTTTATATAGTCTTAAAGTTACAACTAGCCCTTTGAATGCAACCATAATGTTAATGTGGCCCGCGATGAAATTTAGTTTGACACCCCTGATCTACCTGGTCAAAAATGTAAATACAATTAAAGTGTGGTTCTGGATAAATAGTGGACAAAATTATGTTGACCCTGAAGTCATGGCAGTATCTGCATTTGGGTAAGTACAGGTTGTATGTGTCACAAGTTAGACACTTCTATTATTGTTTGTTTGGTGGCTCAACTAAACTCTCCTGTCATTTCAGATCCCGCCTTCCTCCAGGCCCTTGTAATCAGCTCACTTCCCTCACCTGGTCTCCCCAGCCCTTCCTCTCACCTGTTACTCATTCCCTCATCACTCCACAGTATTTATACCACCTCACTATCACTTGTCCTTTGCCAGATTGTCTTGTCGTTTCCGCCAAGCTCTCCAGTGAGTGTTGTATTCTAGCCTAGGTTTTTGTCCTGCCCGGTTTTTGATCCCTGCCTGCCTGTTTACGGATCTCGAGTTCCTGCCTGCTCCCTGTCTGGTTTTGGTTGCCTGTCTGACGGATTTACTGGTTTTGACCCTGCCTGTCCCTGACCTGAATAAACTGAACATTGCTATACACTGGTTGTATCTGAGTCGTGCTATTGGGTTCTGATCTGTACCTGTGATCGTGACAGTATGTATCCAGTTCCAGAGATTTGCTGACTCTGACAGGGGAAAGATTCAGAGTGTGTGTCCAGGTTATGGCTCGGGTCCAGCTGGGTGACGTCCTGTTTCTCTCCTTGCTGGCAGCAGCTGGGGTCACAAACCCACAATCCTTCATTCACACAGTTTCTATATGCAGAGCTCCCATGTCTCTTATAGCTAAAGAGAGAGAAACAGATGAAGAGACAGAGACTTGGAGCAACAAATATACCACTGACTCTGAGAGGCTACAGGTAGGCCAGGTTCCCAGGAGAGTGAGTTTATTTATGTCTTTACATTTCTTTATATTTAGGATTTACAGAAGCACCATTTATACAGCATGACTGTGGGTGTGAAATATGAATGATCTGCAGCGAGCCTGTTGAGTCTCATTTTTAACACATCTCAGTATCATTGCCTTTTTACTAAAGCCACCATAACAAAATCAAACGATCTGTGCAAAATTCTTTTGAATTTTTTTGTAAAGCTGTCTCTGTGTGTGTGTGTAAAATGTGCTCAAAAGTCTTCCTTTTTTCTTTACTTCCCGTTCAACATTTTGTTTCAAAGACTCGCGTGCCTGCACAGTTTACAATTAATTAATGGATTAAGGAAGCTGCTGCCCACATGTGTTGTTAAAGAGAAGTCTTTATTCTTTTTCCATTTACGGAGTCCGGTAAGCTTTTAAGTGTTTATGGTTTTACGGTTACTTTATTTTCTAGGAGAAAATTGTCTTTTTTTTTCAAAAAACAAACATCACAATAAAACACCATAAATGAGAACGCAGGTGCAAACATAAGAGTTAGATAAAACAACTAAGCAATCAAGACTCAAAGCCCCCTTCACTCTGTAAATAACTACCAACATTCAAAGGCACTCATCTTGAAAACATACACGCCTTTTGCTGCGTCGAAATGTTCCCAGTTGAGACGTCCACCATCTGACCTACAAGCTTACTAGATGTAAAACGCCAAATGTAAACAAAAACCCTTGCTGATACACATGGGCGCATATACGTTTTAATTCCAGGGTTACTACCTAATACTCAGCAAACATCGGGATTATCACTTGCCAAACAAAACATTAAGATGAGATGAATTCACAAGTGGAGACAGTATTTGTCTAGGGAAACTTATGATTACAGTGCCTCAAATACACACATAATGTACTGATCTACACAATGAACCAAACATGACATAAGTGATTGATAATACTAGTTGTCAAACCTCAATCTGACAGAATTGTTTGATCTTGTATATTTGTGATACATTGTTTTTCACACTGCAGATAGTGTTTTATAATTACGTCTTCATTTGTGTGCCCATCAATGACTGACACATGAAACCACTTTGCTGTAAGTGTTCATACACTAAGTGTTTCCTGCCTGAATAGCGGGTTGCCACAGAGCAGCTTGAGAATGTGCGGACAGAGACTGAGGTTTACTCTTAATTGGGTCTGGTAATCTTTCTGTTTATGGCCTTATTATAATAGTAGGAGGAGCTGTCAGTGCACATTCCTCTAACTGTGTGAGTCTGTTGTGTAAGTCTGCTTTTTTGAAATTGTAAGTTTCCAAATGAAGCATCAGTGCGTTCTTGTAATTAGTGCTTGATGGTTCCTGTTGATAAGAATACTTCGGTAAACACACAGAAACATTTCTCATCAACCACTCTGTGGGACACCAAATCTCTGAGGCTAAGACTATTCCCTGTTTCCAGACCCCATGAGTTCACTACCCCAGCGACCAAACATGCTCCATATAAGGAGGCATTTGCACAGCGACCCTCAGCAGAACATAATGCACTCAAATTGATTTTACAGCATTAAACATAACTTCATAGCTCATTTAGAGCTATGTGTTTGTTTCTGTGTATGTAAAGTACAGTGTGCATGCCTGTGTGGATGAGAGACCAGAAGGTTATTTCTTCTGGAACTCAGAGCCTGGGAAAACCATGTTTGTGTTCACCCCTCTGTGTTTCTCTGGCTTCACTTACTGTACGTCTTTTTGTATTATGTAAAGTTTTCACTGTAATTTTCTCTCTTTTCACTGATCCCTCTTGGAGAGTGCTATGCTCGCTCAGTGTTGAATTAGAACTGGCACAAACATGCTTTCCAAACACTGAAGCTTAATTCAGGTGCCCTCTCACGTAGTTAAACCGAGGTAGAGAAAGAATAGATGAGATGGGAGAGTAAGAGGGAAAGAAAGAAATGCGGTTCTCCAGTTTCGGGGAAGTGTCTGCTGTTGTTAATGATGAAGAGAAGATGGGTTCCTCTGAGAGCGGACTAGGTCAGGAGGCAGGGAAGGGTTTCTGGTCGCTATCCAACATACACAGTCATACAGATGTCAGATATTCCCAATTTACTTAAAGCCACTCTAGTTTTGTCTAAACAGTATAATGAAAAGTATGGGCCATATCGAGTGCATCCTAATGACGACCAGACAGGCAAACTAATGGCGCGTTTCCACTGCAGCGGGTAGCTCACTTTAAGCGTGCCGAGCCGTGCGGGGCCCGTTTTTGGTTGCGTTTCCACTTGGCCTAGTTTTGGCCCGGGGCTACTTTTTCACATTTTTTCTGGCCCGACTAAATCGTGGTTCTAGGGCCAGGAACAACCAGTCTGAGTATGCTAAACTAGAGAGAGAATCGCTGGCAAGGGGGCTACAACTACAACAAGATGAACATATTTGACCGTGATTTAATTCTAATACACGTTTCAAAATGATGCCGAAGTAACAACATACTGATACCGGTTAGTAAAAACCATGAATTAATGCTTTGACAAGTCTGCAGACAGACGGCAGGCGAAAAACCCTTTTAAAATGCGTGTTTTCTAAATGTAGCTTGGCTAAGTTAACGTTATATATGCTCCGACCGTCCACACTCACAACAACGGCCTATACAGACATAAATAAACCAGCGACTGTATTCGCCATGACACAGGCAGTCTGTGGTTTGTACTTGTTTAACTTTTATCTAGTTTCTGAACAGATATGAAGAGCTGTGAGCTCTGAGTGCTAACAGCTAACGGCTGTGTTGTTTTTCTGGGGCTCTCATTGAAGATGATGTCACGGCTCCGCCTACACTGCGTTACTATAGTAACTGCCCCAGTTCCTAAACTGTAATGGAAGCGCAGCATTAAAGTGAGCCGGGCCTAATGAGGCCTGCAGTGGAAACGCGCCATAATACCCTGGAATGAACCTGGATCTGCAACATTAGTAGTCGTCTTGTGAACACGAGGCTTACAGTTGGGACCTAAAGTAGGCCAGTATACTCAGGAGAGGTGCCATGTTTTGTGTAGTTTTCTGGAAGAGCCTCGGTTAAGGTTATGACTGTGAAAAATCTGAACAAAGTTAACACGCAAAAGCATCAATCCATGCACAGTTGATGATATGGTTAGAGAATTTTCCAGTTTGGTTAAAAGACATATTTGTCCCTTTAGTGTTCAAGAAAAGTTCATAAGCACGCTTGGATAAAAGAAGCAAATGCCAAGAGCAGTGCATCTGTCATCATGGATTGTTTTTGATAGAGCAGAATTCCTGTTGAAGATCAAGTTGTTGTTTTGTTTAACTTCATTTGAAAAAAAACACCCATCAGCGGCCGCATCCTCCTGAGGATGCATTCGTAGACCGCATCCGTCACTTCCGCCGAACGAAGGCTGTCCCAATTTTAAAAAAATACAAGACTCCTCCGAATGCGGCCCACGAATGCAGCCTTCTTTTCCCGGATTTGGAGGATCTGATGTATCCTCCACGGTTTACCAAATCCCAGGATGCAATGGGCGACGGTGACGAATTCGTTTTTTAAAAAAAAAGAAAATGGCTTCTAACGTACCGGCAACGTTCTTATTATACATCCATGACCGGCAACGGCTGAAGCTTCGGCAGGAGCTGGGTTTGTTTTTAAATGTAAGTATAGGGTTTCAACCGTTTCAACTCACCCACATAGTAAACGACATAAAACAGTAAACCGAATTAACTTTTTTATTTAAAGATACAGGCGATTGGAGATGTCTTCTTTATATTACATACATAAAATAATATGAAGCGAAAATATTACGACAGGTTGTAAACCCTGTTTGGTTTTCATATTGTTGGGATTCATTATAAAGCGAATTTATTTATTTAACTGCTTTTGTTATACAAATCTTACTGCAACAATTTGTTTTGATAGGGAGCAAGGAGCAGACTGCTCAATTTATACAAATGCGTGGGGAGAATGAATCCCTCTTCACCGGGGCCACATTCTCCGCAAACATTGCTTGGAGGTAAGGCACAATATCCAGTTTGTATCGTTCTTATTTTTTTAATCATCCCTCATTTCATACAGTCCATTCAAATAAGACAACTAGTATATTGGGCAATACCTTATTTTCTTTGTTGTATTTGTGTAGGGATGTCTCATCATGCTAGCATTCCAAAAAAAAAAGGATGTCTTCCTAAGTGTGTGCATCCTTGTGACATTGTTATTGTTTTATTCATAATACTAGATTTGTTACTATTCTCCCTGTGATTAGGACGGTTTTGGAAGATATGGGCCTGCAGGGAAGTGTAACTCCGCTGCAAGCTAAGAAGAAGTGGGACAATCTTAAAAAAAGATGTGAGTTTTACAAGTTAATAAACACATTTGTTGACATTTGTTTATCTGCTGGTGTTTTTTTTTGTACTGCCATGATTGTTTTACTCTGCCTTTAGGATTGCAAATACCCAGGGTCAGGAGAGGGAGTCGGTGGGAAACCCACTGCTGCAACTTGGCCATGGTTTATCCAAATGGATGAGATATTAGGACAAAGGCCCTCCATCTGCCCGCCTGTCCTAATATCCTCTATCCCAGAGGACACGCCACGGCCAAGTTCAGCAGTGGACCAGGAGGACGAGGATCAGGTTGAGGCAGGGCCATCACGGCCTAAAAGAAAAAGAAAAGATAGGCTAATGGACCTCATCAGAGAGGACATGAAGCTGCAGAGGGAGGCAGAGGAGAGGAGAGCCCAGAAGAGCAGGGAGAACCTTAATAGGCTTGTTTCTCTCCTAGAAAAATTAGCAGATAAATAAATAAAATAAGTAATGAGCAATATGAAACTTATGATTTATTTTATGGAACAACATACAAATAAAACAACATACAAATAAAACAACCTTTAAACTATATACACATTCAGGCTGAGTAGGGAGTCCCAGGTGGTGCTGCTGCTGGACCTGCATGGGCTGCCACAATTAGAACCCTGGTGTCCTCTGATGGTGGGTGGGGCTTAATTTGGGGTGGTCTTCAGAGTGTTGGGGATGCTTCTGTCCACTGTACATTGGATTGTCCATTAGGGCTAGGGTTCGCAGGGCGGACGCAATCGACGACTGCCATGTCACTAAGATGTTTTCAGCAGCAGATAAGAACAAAAGATGTATATAAATATTGCACAAGGTTATTTTATCACAGCTCTTCAATTGTTTTACTTATGAAGGAACAAGCAGTGAAGGGGAATCTGGAGCAGATTGTGGAGAACTTCAGACAGGTGAGTCATCAACAAACTCGCTTCTTAGTAGTAAAGGTAGCTTGCAGCTTTGTTTTTACGAGTAGACTATGGGTGTTGTGGCTGCTGTGTAGTGTAAAACAATAAAAAGCTATGTGAGATCAAATCAAATCAAGTTTTATTTATATAGCACATTTAAAAGCGATTTTTGGTCGAGCCAAAGTGCTGTACATGTAATAAAAACACATAACTACAATCACAATAAAAGACAATAATTTACAACAGAAATATAAAAAACAAAAACACAGGGAATAGTCAGGTGTCATACTCCGCTCTGACTAGAAGGCCAGGGAGAAGAAGTGAGTCTTTAGTGAGGATTTAAAAAAAACCCTAGTGTCTGGGCCGACCTCACATGGAGGGGCAGAGTGTTCCAGAGCCTGGGGCCAGCTGCTGCGAAGGCTCGGTGCCCTCGGGTTTTGAGCCTGGTCTTGGGCACTATCAGCAGCAGCTGGTCAGCAGACCTTATCAGTGCTTTTCATGTTTGCATATATTGTACTAAGTACCTTTTCTGTTCCTACTTCTCTACTAAGATGTTGAATGCAGAACGCTAACTTGTAATGGGTTATTTAATTTTTTTAAGTACTTTCACAACTGCACAATAGTACATATAACTCTTCATATGATAATCCTCTGAACCCACTTGCTTCATAAATGCAGAAACGAAACAGAGACCTGTAGTTACTGTAACACTAATCTAATAAACCTCTGGTGTATTTTCATGTGTTAAGTATTGTGGTGAAAGAGTCCTGCCCCTTTCCTGACCTTGTCATTGGTGAACAGTATCACACTACCAGAGGCTTTCTGTGAAATCATTCAGAGCCCAGTTTTTCTGAACTGTTCTACAGTCATCTTGCACACGGCTATCATTTTAGGCCTTTAAGAAAAAACAGACTTCTAATGCCATCTGCTAAGTCAGTTGAAGATCCCTCCATCTTCCACCTGCATGTTTTCTGCATTTACTGAAGTCAGGAGAGTCAGATGATGGCTGGTTGAGGTTGTGGGGGTGCGTGTCTCTTTCTCCAATGAGCCAAATTTAGCGGTTTGTGGTTTCCTGGGTCGATGGAGATGGTGGAATGCCTTAAAGCTGCACTCTTGAGTTTGGTTTATTTAAATGCTTATCAGTTTGAGAGTAGACCTCAGGGCCATGATTCATGAGTTATTACGTCTAAATCATTTCTCTGGTTTATGGTCAAGATAAGGGGGAGTCTCCGAGATAAAATAACAGTTTTGGATGAGTCTCGGTCAGCTCACTCTCAAGGCTTGTTTTTGTTTGCTCGGCCATTCATTACACAAATGTACCCTGCTTTCCGTTTACCTCTTTATCTGTGTGACCTTTCACCTCATTTGGGTCAAAGGTCATAGCTAAAGGCTTAAAGGGATAACATTTGCCTCTTCTGTCTACCTTTTAAATTGTGTACATTTAGAGGAGCCTTTTTAAGAATTAATAGTGAAAAGAAAAGAAAATTGCATTGTTGTACTTTTTAAGAATTAATAGTGAAAAGAAAGAGAATTTTCACAAAATGTGTGATTTTGGCATGGGCTAAATAAAAAGGAAGTAAAGACTGTAAAAAAATATTTGCATCTCACAAGAGAAGAAAATGTAGAACCTTTCTTTAACTCCTGCTCTCACTTGATATGCAGAAACATATCACACACCATCTCTTTTGGTCCATGTACGGGTAAAATATGTGAGGTGTGTTTTAGAGGTGAGGGATAATTTATTAGAAACACATGCTGTGCTGTTCAGCTGTACACTCCACTTTTTGGTTCCTTGTCTCATTTACTCCTTTGCACCTCTTTGCCCTTTCCCTTCTTTATCTGCACTGCTGCCAAACTCTGCAGTTATTTTTTCATTCTTCCTCTTTCATCCCCCTCCTTTCACGCTTTCTCTCTCTTGCTTTGGGACTGCAAGGCCTGCATGGTAGATCTACTTGCACTCGCGAAGTAGAGAACGTTTCTGCTCCCCTCCTGCTTCAGTCCATTAGATCCTAAAAGGTTCAACGACTCGGTTTCTGTTGTGTTCATCAGTAACCCGAACGACAGACCTTTATGCAATACTCACACACTCCTCCTTGACATTCTCCTCTATTTCACTCTAAATCCCTCTTTTCCTCAAAATCTGTCTTGAGTTATTTTCCTATAAATCTAAACACAGTTTCACAATATGAAAAAGATTTAGAGGATAAAATGTGTGCAGGAAAACAAAAAATCACACGCAACATTTCTTAATACAAATGTTATCACATTCCCTGCCAGATATACCGTATGTGGATTATTTAGCTGGAAGACCATTAAAGTAGGTGGAGTGTGTGATGGTTGTTGGATCGCTGAGGGAGTGAGAGAGGTGATGAAGGATGCTTGAGTGGAGGTGGCAGCGGGGTTGTTTTTCACCACCTCTCCCTCGTCCGGCCTTCTCTCTGGAGCTCAGCGGGAATATTATACACCCTGTCTGCTGATCCACATATCACACATTCCTGTGTGAATAAAGAGAGAGGGGAGACGGAAAAGGGAAGCAAAGATGAGGAGAAGGAGCGGGTGATTTGATACAGACCAGTGGGCATCAGCATTGGAGAAAGAATGAGGTTGGCATGCTGTGCATAAGAACACATTATTCAACCAAAAGACTACAAATCAAGCTCAAAACTGACAGGCACTCACTAATAAACAGGTGATATGATACATCAGTTTAAATCTGAAGGCATGTGGTTGTGTTTTCCCATTCGTAGCCCATATTTAGAGCCAAAAGGGTATTGTGTGTGTGTGTGTGTGTGTGTGTGTGTGTGTGTGTGTGTGTGTGTGTGTGTGTGTGTGTGTGTGTGTGTGTGTGTGTGTGTGTGTGTGTGTGTGTGTGGTGTGTGTGTGTGTGTGTGTGTGTTGTGTGGTGTGTGTGTGTGTGTGTGTGTGTGTGTGTGTGTGTGTGTTGTGTGTGTGTGTGTGTGTGTGTGTGGTGTGTGTGTGTGTGTGTGTGTGTGTGTGTGTGTGTGTGTGTGTGTGTGTGTGTGTGTGTGTGTGTCATTGTGAGCTGTGTGTATATTTTATTTGGCAGATTCCCTCAAAGGCCCACCGCTCTGGTGAAATCAGGGCTGGAAACTGGACATATCTCCTCACGAATGAAGTCACTGATACATATATAAGTTGAAGCGTCACACACAGACGTCGTGCAGAGCCAGTCCAGCGTATTCTTCCTGTTTTAAGTTTATATGCAAAGCTAACCAACTGCTGGTGGTAGCTTCACTGCCATATATTCGTTTTAAGCTAGTTTCCCAAAGCGTTCAATTATTCCATTATGTTCCTGCTGCTCAAGAGAGGAATATCATTGAAAATAGATGATGTTTCCGCTACCCATAACAGGGTGGAATACTCACAGTGGTGTGAGGCCAGCAACCTCTCAAAACCGCATGAATTTATGAAATCCTATTATGTTGTCATCACCCTCCCTTTTTATCCTTTTTAATTAGTTGGCAAAGGTTATGTGTGAATGATGTCAAAGTTCATCCTCCTCCTGATTCATGGGCCTGAGAGAAATTGCAAATTCCACTTCACTTTATTATTATTTATGAAGAAATTAATCCTCGGTCATCGCAGAAACCATTTTCCTCTCAGACTGAAGATACATTTTGTATGACTATTTGTTCTGTGTGCACTTCCTGGAAATTATAGAGATGATGTAGACTAGAGAGAGGAGGCATGAAAGAGAAGATAAGTGATGAAGATAGGCTAAGGAGGAGGAAGAGATTGACAAGGCAGATAGAGGCTCTGTGGTGATATCATGAACATCATATCAGTCCATCAGAGCTCTAAAGGGCATCAGTCAGAGTGGGAGAGGTAGTGAGAGTGCGGCCTATCTGCTGGCACAAGCAGAAAGAAATGTCATTACAGATGTTGTAGTCAGACGTTATCTGAGCGAGAGAGAAAGACAACACAGACGGACAGGAGGATAAATGAAAAGAATAGCAGAGTGCGACCTGTGACCCCGCCTCTCCGTGAGTCCAGGGGCGCTGTCAGGAATGGAGCGCTCAGTGCCGTCAGACCATACACAAAAAAGCCATCACTCACACCGTACACTCAGCTTATCTCTCCTCATACTAAATGATCCCATTTCCACAGGAAAAGAGGGAGACTCCCCTGAACTAACACAACTTCATACTCGTTTCGGGAGTGTTGGTTCAATTCACACCGGGTGAACAATAATAGAAAAGCGGAAGGATTTGGCAATATAGTGGAAGAGTAAAAAAGGACAGGAATATTTCCAAGTAGTAAATAGGAAAGTGAGTGGGATTTTAGCAGATTATACGATTTTCATTTACATGAACCAATTTTGCTAGATTCCACAAGTGGGTAGATGCCAGTGCTACATGCTAAGGGTGTGTAGGTGGAATAATGCATTGCACAATACGAGTGATAATCTCCTCCTGAGGGGATAGGATACATATTTCCTGTTTACCCAGTACATTTGAAATCAAATCCTGGTGAAAGACATTGGATAGTCATGGAAGCACTGGATTAAACATGGAACAGATTACATTTTTCCTCCTCAGTCCTAGATTTTATTTTTGGTTTGGAATTTGGTTATCAAGCAATCTTTGAGATAAATACACATGTGAAAAGAAAATGAGAAACACATATTATTTTTGGATCTGCTCACATCAATTTAACATTTGACTTTTAGCTTTCGGATCAAAGATTTAAAGTGAAAGGCCATCAGGCTATCTTCCCGTCCCGGACTTCCTTTTTCCTGTGTTCTAGGAAATGAGACGCACATGTGTCTTATTATATTTCAGAGATGTGGAATATGGTTATCACTTAAATATAGTTGTAATCATGATCGCCCCCTCAAGCTGATATCAGGGCGCCAATCATTTGTGAACTGGCATCAGACAGGATATGAATCCACCACTGACTCACTGACTAGTAAAAGCCTTTATATCTTTTTTGTGACTATTTGAGACCAACCATGACTAAGGACAACACTTTCTTCATGTTGAAACCTCTCACCTTCAAAGTGTAATTCACATACAAGCTGACAGATGCTGTTCCCCTTCATGATTTCCCCTTTACTGTCAAATAAAATGTGCAACAATATTACTAATATGCTGTTGAACAATATCTTACTCCATCTAACTTTGATCAGCTGATTTCACAAGCACATTAAATACATGTGGCAAGTATTGCACCATGTTTCTAAACAGTGATGGATTCCACTGAAAGGCGTGTTTGTCACACTGGGGCAAATTACATGAAATCTTAAATATGTATCTCAAAGAAAAGCCCTCAAAGCCATCCTCCATAGTTTAAGTATATCAAAGTATATAAATATAATCCATATTTTATATTAAGTGTAGATCAATCAATTACTTGTATTATAAACTTGGGTTGTCAGTAAGCTCTACATAGATTTTATAGCATCTTTTAACTTGTTAGCTTTATGGTCCAAAACTTCATTGCAGAAATCTGTTTGAAGGGAAATGCAATCACAACCTGCCAAGCAGACAAAGGGAATATCAAACTTAAATTCACCAATAATCATGACTACATATGAACGCTAATGTTTTTCTGTATCTTCTTGGGTGTGTAAATAAGTAACTTGTTGCTATAGCAAGTGTGTTTACAGCCTGTATCTGTTTACCCCAGTTTCAGCTGAGCTTTCTTGTAGTATGTCAAAGGGGTGAGAAACATTACATGTTACTTGTTGTTAGACACTTTAATCCAAAGCGACTTACAAACTCAATACTGTGGCCAATCCCGACAGGAGCAATTTGGGGTTTGAACCTGTGCTCCCTTGATCCGAACACCAACGCTCTATCCACTGCGCCACACGCCTCCCACACAGAAACACTTTTCAGATTTGCCCCATTTGATGTCTCTGTTCTCATGACATCATTATATATTTGGGATACACCATGTTGTATGGTCCCAATTTGAGGCCCCAGCAGTGAGGGGAGCAGGGTCTTTGTGGGATGGACGCCAGATTAAAGTCATCACAAAGCTCTGTGTTAGAGTGAGTTAGGATCCTCAGTTTGATTGTGGTGGCTAATACTAGGCTCATGACTCCAAGACTGTTGGTATACAAACTTTAGATGACTTGAGACAAGGGGAACCACATGCTATAAACACAATACACCCACAGCCAAAAGCTTGCATCACATAGGAACACACAATGTGCATGCAGGCATAAATTAAAGGCTCATACCCTGACTCTCGCATATCTTTGCCTACACATCAGACATGCTATAGCTGCCCCCACACATACACACACATGCTGAGATTGTATACATACAAACAAGCTTCCACTGCGTTTTTTTGACAGTGGAACGTCTCATAGTTGTTGGCAGGATACTGGCTCCCACAAACACCGCAGCCCGAAGCGAGCCTCGTCCCCGGCCTCCAAGAGGAGCCAGGCTGGAGCTCTTAAGAGGGTTTAAGAATCTCTAAGACCCCTGACTCTTGTTGGACCGGAGCTCCATTTACATACAACAACAACAACACCAGTGGAGAAAGGGCTCAATCAAAGTTTTCTGAAGTTCACACAGACAGAGAGAGGCAAAGGGAGGAGTGTGTGGTTTAGGAGAATTATAATAAATGTGGCAGTAATTTCGATTGCTCATTGCGCCACAAAGCACTTTCAGCTTCAGGGAAAAGAGCTATTTTCTTAGAATGGGTCAGTGTCTGCTTGGTGAGAATTTGAAAGAGAAGGTTTCACACTCTTATCACTATAATTTATCAAAATCCAGTTATTGCCAATGTTTTGATATTGAGCCTGGAGGATGTAGTATCTGTGGGCACAGTGCATCAGAGACCCAGGGGATCACCACACCCCATCTAGTGGCAGAACTTATAATTACATGAAGCAGTACTCAGGAGCCACTGGCATTGTACAGGATGAAGGAAACTAATTAGTGCAAGGGGAAATTCAATGTCAATAATGTCTAGCAAACAGCCATTACCCTTTCCCTGTGTACTCTTTCTAAGGAACCCTGAACAAAACCTAATGGACGGCCTGATTCTTAAGAGCTGCCATTAAGACTAATGGGAAAACAAAGTATGCAAACTCAGCTGTACACATTTGGCAATCATAAAAGAGAGTGTGAGATGGAGTTAGAAGAAAATGTACTTTTAAAAAGGATGACAAGCATCCGGTAACAGGGCTTTACGTTATGAGTTGTGCTGTAAACTGCACAGTGTAACATCATCCACCTGACCCCGTGTGGAAGCATCCTGTGGACCAGACTGTGTCCCCTGTCCTGTCTCACACTACCTCCTAAAACTCCTCTCAGATCCACTTCCCGCCCCACCTGTAGTGCAGACGCGCTGTCGCTCCCAGCGCACAAACACTCTACCAGTCAATGGGGTGAAAGTGTGTTCTTCCCCTCATGTTGGTGGGAAGGGGGGGGGGCATGTGAAGAGCCTTCCAGGAACAATAGAGACATAGAGGGGGTTATTTTTAGTGAGCGGGGACATGGCGATGGGATGACCAATAAAGGCTGTTCCTGGTACAGCGAGACATTTGATGGCTGTGCCAGGTGACTGTCGGGGGACGCTGAAACATCCTCTTCCTCTTCCTTGATGGCCGACAGCATCCTTCCCATGTCTCCTTCAGATTTTCCTGTCAAAGTGTTCTGTGAGTCATGCTTGATATGTGTGTTTAGGGTACATGTACAGCCGCCACATAAATCATCTTGTTGCCTGGGATACATCTCTTCGCCTTGCTGCATGTGTGTAAAAGTGTGTGTGAATTTACTGTGGTTCTTTACAGCTTACATCCTGTACTCAGTGTTGGAATAAGGACGCATATTTATCAAGCTGTCAAAAGGAACATTTTGACCATCAGTGAAAGATAATAGTAGCCTATCTAAAACACAGTTTCTTAAGTTTTACTTTTCTACATGTAGCAGAGTTCTGCTATCTTGCTGCATTTTAATTTGTCAATAATTCAAGAATAGTTTGCATTTGAGTACTTGCCATAGAGGCTGTGACACCAGAAGTGCAAATAAAGAACTATTTTTGAAGCAGCGAAGCTGGAAAAATGAATTAAATCACTCCTGAACAGGTGTGTTTGTGGCCTGCCAGCCCTGAGAACAAACAGTGTCCATTTCCCTCAGACAGACAGACAGTCAGGAGGAGAGAGAGCTTCATGATTTCTGTCTGAGAGTCTCCATGAGGGTGTATAGGCGTATTAGGTCACATAATGGTCACCTGTCGTATCTCAATCAGTGCTAACCTTCTAACTGTCTTTATATACAGTCCTGTAAAGTGTGTGTCTTGAGACATGGAGGTCCAAGAAACAACTGTCTGAGCTCAATTGATGGTAACAAAATCAATCAGAGGCTCAAGGACGTGCATGCTAACATACAGTTAACATGTTCAAGTGTCATGACGGGGGACACAGAGCTGGGTGGCCAATGTGTGGGCGAGTGGCATGTCCTTATGTTTACTACCAGAAACATACATCTACTGGAGATAAACGACAGCGACTCACTGGCTCCAACGACTGTGACTCAGTATCAGACCATAGTCCAGCTGATTTACTGCTGCTTGATATCAGTGTCTCAGTGTATATACAATATTTATACAAATATCTGGGAGTCGGTGTGAGTGTATACTAAAGTGCATTATGTCCTTGTATGAATGTTGTTGACTTTGCTTTTGTTTTACACAATTCCTATGCAGCGACCACTCACTTGCATCAGCTCCATTTGTTTGTTGGAATGTCCTTTCTAACTCGTCCCAGATCGTTCTCTCACTTTCTGTGCTGTGGATCTTTTCCAATGCATGTCCTTGTTTTTTTCCTCTGCTTTTATAGCCTTGCTGTGCTCTCATTTTGAAAGGCGGAAGGCTCCTTGGGTGTTTGGGTAATATTTCTGCACCCCAGAGCAAAGAGCATTTGGCAAGCACCTGATAGGGCCATATCAGCCTCCAAACCATGAATTGCGCAAATCTGCAAAAGGGTGTTGGGTGATTTGGAGGATGTTGACAAGGACACTTCAAGTAGAAAAAAGAAATCACCTTGGAGGGCTTTCAGATTCTTCTGTGGTTTTATGTTTCACTTCCACTAAAATCAATCATTTTACATCAAAAATGTTCTTTGAATGTCTAAAAACGACCGACCGCCAACCCCGAGCATAAACACACTTGTGTTTGCTCAGCCAAAACATCCTAAATCCTCTGGGAGGACTGGCATGCTTCAGCCCATGTGTGTTTGTTATCTGTGTGTACATGTGATGTCGTGCGTTCTGTTTTTGTGGTGTCTTTTTCTGGGTCCAGAGGGGATTTCCTAGAAGTGGAGACCTCCCTAAAGGAGTCAAAGATCGAGTCCTTGGAGAGAAGAAGAGAGGTGAAAGAGGGACGAAGAGGGGATCGGAGATTGAATAAACAGAGGTGATGAAGGCTGCCGTCATAACCACCCGTCTAATCTCTCAGGTTTATGGGGGCCACATAGTGATGAACCCCAAGACATGCCACTGATAATGGAGAGTGATAACGGATGGGTTTGAAATGATGGCGTGTAGTGAAGTGTGTGAGTGGTTGATTAAAGGTAATGATGCGAAGCGAAGCTGCTAATGATGTGCAGTTTGACAAAGTGGCAGCGGATATGCATTCTACATGACTGTCTTCTAAAGGGACTTCGTCCAAAACACAGCTTTTAGAGATTAATCTCACAGCACGAGGCAGGGATTACATGGACACCTTGTGATGAATGTATTGCACACAAATGCAGCATACTTTTCCTCACAGCAGCGTGTCCTGTAAATCTGTATGTTGAATTTGATAAGTCAACCTGGGCCCCCGAAAGAGTGCTCCTGGAAACGTCCGAAGGGAGAGAGCACTTGTTATATTTCTCTTTTATAGCCGTACACTCTTAACCAGGCTGTCGCCACAGATGATGCAAAGCTCCACCACAGAACTAACTTACCCTCTCGCAGTACGTTTCTCTAGGTCAGTGGTTCCCAACCTTTTTTGTCTTGTGTACCCCCTGAGCCTTTTGTCATACCATGAGTACCCCCTCACTCATACGTGCTGATGATCCTTCACAAGTAGAACGTAACTGATTATTGAATGAAAATAACTTTATTTCATCTCCTTAATTTGAACATCTAATTCTCAGGCATTTTCTTAATTTTAACTTAAATCACTCAATAAAAATGAATATGTTGCCTTGAAAATAAATAATATAATCAAATAAATACATATGAAATCAAAATAATCAACTTATCTTTGCTATATATATATCTTGTAACATTTAGGCTTAAACCATGGAGCCCCTTTGAATAAGTCTCCTTTAAACAGGCATTTAAACTTTAATTCAGGAACAAAACACTTAGCAAAATAATATCCAGAATCAGTATGGCCTAGCAGTTTATTTTCACCAGTCATTTACAACTTTTTTTTGGGATGGGGGGGGGGGGTTAAGCACAGTTAGTATATGTTTATAAAACGGACAAGTCAAATCAAGCAATCTGATGTTTCTTAGCCGTGATATAACGAGCGTAGGCCTATATCCAGGGAATAGTTGTTGTTACTTTTCACAAATCAGTATCCCTCCGCGTCTGAGAACCGTTATAAAATCCTAAACTAAACTTTATATAGTAAACTAACTAACTAACTAACTAAGCTTAAGATGGAAACATTTAAGGTTAACTTCGACCTCCGGGGTGGGCTTACTATGGAGGAGTGGATTGAGAAGTGCCTATCTCCAGAAAAAAAGCACCTAAACGACGACATTCGCTATCTGTTATTGTTGTTGCATAGCAACCACTTCGCACTATGTGCAGAAGGCAACGGAGGGACGATTTTATTTTATTCCCGGGCTGATTTTTAGTCGCAGTCCGCCACTGAACGTAGCTATTATGTAAGGTAGTTGTAAATCAAACAAGTGCAGTACATGCTATGTTATAAAGCCGTGGAGGGCGGGAGTTTATAAACCAAAGAGTAACCGCCCTTACGGGACGCTGTAATAAGTAAAGCGAACGCACCCGCAAGGACACCTGGCCTCCTATTGGTTGAGGGATTTTGACAGGATTGTTGCACAAAAGTTTCGAGCGCGCACAGAATAAATCTGAGAGCAGAACAAATCTGTAAACAGCAATATATCTGAGTGCAAGCGTACAGTTTGAGCAGAAGCAGAGCTAATCTAAGTGCAAGCAGGCACTATTGGAGTGCGAGGACAGGGTTTGAGGGAAATAAATACATAAAGTATGCTCTCAAATTTAAATACCACGCTCTTGAATAAAGATAGGGAATAACCTCCATAGTTTATGTCCGACGCATCTTTGTAACGCACGAAGGACAGGAGCTGCGCTTCTCCACTCACATCTGTCATTTCATCCAGCTGCAAAGCGAACTGACCGGCTAGTTTTATTTTGTTCACCACTTGTCCAATTATATTCACAGACATATCATTGATCCGATTCCGACGGGGATACGGTGTTATTCGACAGGGGAACTTTCTTGAGTGCTTCGGCTGCTTTCTTGTCTATCATAATTTCGGCCAACGCAGTCGCTGCAGGGAGAATGAGCTCAACAATAGAGTGAGTTTTTTTTTATTTAGCCACAAGCAGGGACACGGCGTAAGATGCCTCGAGTGCTTTCATTGACACATTCGTGGCTTTCATCATTACTGTCTGGCTCGACTTAAATTCCGACAGCTTTCGTCTGTAAAATTATTCCCTTTTATCGACACTTCCCGAGTGTTTGGTGCTCTGGTGTCTCTGTAAATGCGCTGGCTTCATCGCACTATTAGCCAGGACTTCACCGCAAAAGAAGCACTGAGGCTGCGGTGGGTCCGCAGAAGTATAAATGAATCCAAATAATATATATGTTTCACTGTACTGCCTTGGTTTCAGTTTGGCCTCTTTCTTACGTTTCTCGGCGGGCTCCTCTGAACTCTGGCCTGAATCCAGAGCAAGCGGACGTTTCAGCCATTTATCCATAGCGCAGATCTACCAGTATTTTTCTGGCCGCAGGTAAACAGCTGTTTTTCTTGTGGGATTTTGGCGCGGTTGTGCGTGCCACAGACTATTGTTTCCCTAGGGAAACAAATCGCGCACTATCATTTTTGACGGGATTATTATTTGTTTTACTTGTCACCTTGGAATTCCACGTACCCCCTACAGTTCCCTCGCGTACCACTAGGGGTACGCGTACCCCCGGTTGGGAAACACTGCTCTAGGTGATCTGTTGCTCAACATACTTTTATTTTGTGTCGACCTTTTTAAATAGAGCTATATTTCAAATAGTAAAAAGCCACTTCCTCTTGGAGAGAAGTGAGCATCAGTGGAGAATGCAGCCTTGGTGTGGCCTCTGGTGATTACAAAGTAAGAACACTTGTGCCAACAGCTGGGAATGCTATAGCCACGGCACAATGAGTCAACATTATGAGAAGGCATTTCTCTGTATGACACAACCGTGGAAATATGCTAACGCCTTTACAGATAAAACAGTGATGTATGTAGTCGAGTACTTATGCCCAGTATCTGACTACCATATGATTAAATCAAAGACTTTCGCCCAAACACTTCAGTACAGTGGTGTTTTGGTTTTACTAGCTTGGTGACTGTTCTTTCCATACATTACATTAATGATTCATAGTGACTGTATCTCCTAGTTTTCCAGAGTTATTTAGAAACTTCTTTACTTGTTAACAATTAATTAATTATCAAGTATTTTCTAACTCGTTCCTTAATTACTTCTCACACTTTTGTAACCTGTTCCCATTTGCTATTTAGCACTACATAACAGCTGAGGCTGATGAGGTTTGCAAGTATTTGCTCATAAACCAAGGCATCGGACATGTGTTCTGACCTGATTGTATTGACACTGCACACAAAATAATCAGTGACCATTGTCCTGCTAAATTGGCTACCTTCTTTTGTAGTGCAAAAGTAAAAAAACAGTTTTCTTTGCTTAACATGTTTTCTCATTTCCAAATCATCTGGATGTCAGCTTAAATTAAGGCCTTTATTGTAACATTACTACTAGTTTAGATTATCCTGTTCTCTTTGTCTTGTTTGTTGTTACCTTGTCTTTCAGATTCCAATATGCCCTGCCAGCTTGCTGTTTGTTGTGAAAAGCTCATTACCACAGCCTCTATTTATGTAATTTGCAAGTCATCTCAAGTAAGGACTAAAGTTATTGGATTGGGACTGAACCATTGGATACAAATGACCTCCCAATTTCACAACTTTTATATATTTGGCAAATAACGTTCAGTTTGAAGCAGGGAAATGGAGAAAAAGCCTGAGTGGACTCCATTAGAGGTAACATGTTGAAACTGTTGTTAAATTAGGTACTCTAGTTCAGTTTTAAGACGTTGTTCTTTTTGGACACACTTACAAGAAGTAACTGCAATCAGCTGTAAAATATAAAACCAATGTACCGTGGCCGCGTGCACATGTGCATGTCTTAGTGTGTTGTTCAAATCAAGAGCAGAGACGTGTTTTGGCTGGGAGCTATATATCATTTCAATTGTGTTGGGAAGTCTCTAATTCGAACCAGGACTTGAAACAAAACACACACACTTACACGCATACACACGCACATTCATCCGAAAACGTACAAATACATTTATAGCGACATATTCTTGCCAAAAAGAACAAGATGCATAGAGTAGCAAGCAGCGCAACACTCCCACATCTATCATTGAGTGGTCCTGCAGGATTCACAGCTCTCTGTTGATCAATCACATGACTGTCTGGTGTTGTTTAATGGACGTGGAATCGTTCACATCAGGAGAAGCTGCTGGAATAAAGAAGAACAAATTATGCCTGTGCTTCGTTTGCTGGTTAAATCTGCTTTGGTTAAGTCTTTATCTCTGCAGGGGTTAAGGAGGTTGTGAGACTGTAGGGGGGATAAAAGCCTTTTGGATGGTTGTAATACATTATGTTTCCCATGAAATAAACCTCCTATTTATTTATATTATTTTAATATTTTTGGCAATACTGCTTTAACCTTATGATACAGTATTAATTGGAACCGTGCTGGTTGTTGCAAAACCTCAAAATAACACACACACACGCACACAACCACACTATAACACTACACAACCACACTATAACTTTACACACACTTTTACATGTAGTTCTAGCCTCTCTGTTTGCATGAATTAATTCATTAATGAGTGATTTAACTTTGTGGGTCGTACTATGGTCGTCGGCTACTATTGAAACATTGAGTCCCACATGGGAATACACAATAATACCCAGTACTTCCAGTAGTTTACATCATGTTGCAAAGAAAAACAAACAATGGTGCAAACCACATACGGTGTGTAACTAATCCGTGTATCTACCGTCCAATTGTTTTTCTTTATTAAACACGTAAACGGAAGAGCGTCTGAGAGGCGTTTTTGCTTTTTACCTACTAAATGGTCATTGGAGCGAGGGGCGGGGCGAAACTCAAGGAAGTGATTTCAAAACAAAAGCACTCATTTGCTAAAATCACACTTTGAATCACTGCAGTATCCTGCTGAAGGACCGGTGATTATTATAAACAAGGGGAATTTAGCGATCACAACGAAAACGGCCAAGACACATATTGAGCCCAGAAAATGAATGTTATTAAGGCTGTAAATATAATAAGCCTCTGTCTAAAATGGACAACATTGTTAGGAGATTTAAACTATACAGCGGTTCCGCCTCTCGCGTTTGTTTTTTCAAATCAGCTGCTCTTCATTTTTCCTGCTATATTTGACGAGTGATACAAATATGTTTTACCACAAGTTCTTAAGAAAACTGACTCTGTTGGACTCGGTTCTAGTTTGACTTCTACCAGAAATAAAATGAAGTACTTTTCCAGTGTACTTTGTGAGTAATCCTCTGTCAAAGTCCCCTCCATAGTACATAATGCATGTTTTTCTGCTATATCTTTGATGAATGATAAAAATATAATTTTACCATTAGTTCTTAATTAAATTGATACTGTTTGACTTTGTATACATTTAAGTACTTTTACTGTGTATTTTTTGAGAAATACTCAAAATCCCCTGCTGAGAACACAATCAAGCCACTTCTGCTAAGTTTGATGAGGGAATTATTTTTTGTTTTTCCATTAGTTCTTCGTGAGATTGATCCTGTTGGACTCAGTACTACTGAAACTACCCCCACAAGTACTATGAAGTACTTACTGTGTACTTTTCCAACAATCCTCTGTCAATGTCCCCTCCTGAGTACAAGAATGCATGTTTCTCTGCTATTTTGAATAAGCGTTAAAAAACCTTTCTTCATGAGACTGATATTGTTGGACAGAGTATTTTAAGAGGATGGTAGACTTCACAATGACACACTCTGTCACTCTTGTTGGCCTCTTATGATGCTGCTGTCTTTTATATATGATTATTTCTCAGCCGCTAATTCGTCACAGATTCTTCAGTCTCATCAGCCTCATCCTTCCATCAGTCCTAGTCAACGCATCAGCCTCCAGCACACTTCCAGTGTCTGACTCCATATGATATTGTCCTGATGCTGTAAGGGTGATGCCCCATGATCACACAGTGCCAAGGACCTCATATTATGTCATTAATGTTACATCACCCATTATAACAATTTGCTTTCCTTTTTCTCTTCTCTTAACTGAATAGCCCTGTCTTTAAGTATAACCCAATGTAAAGTCCTTTTCCTGCACCATTTTAAGGCTTCAAAACAGGCATTTTTACTGTTGGAGAAATGACACAATCAATGGCCCAGAATTGTACTTTATAAACTCTCTTGTGGTGCTTGAAAAAATACACACTGGTTAAGCCGGCCAGGTTATATATGCCTTTTTTGGAGCCCTTTTTTGCAATATTTATTAAAATGTCACTAGTTATTTAAACAAACCACTATCTGAGGATAACACAAGCAACCATAACACACCCTTTACTAGAGCCATTGAAGCCCATGAAGAATTTATCCTTTCACAAATCTTTTCAAGTTAAAATTTAAAATATTCTTCATTTGCAGTATTTTTTTTAAAAAAGTGTTCAGAAAGACTGCATCAATTATATATATATATATATAATATCAATATTTTTATTAACTAACCAAAGTCAATTTAAATAGCGGGCAAAAATGGGTTAATTGCCATGCATGTGATGTTTGATATAGTTTACGTTCAATTTCAACTATTTTAGGCAGAAAAACATATATTGACCAAACCTTTTTTAATAGTTTACCATAATTTAGAAAGGTTTTTGTGAGAAATCATATCAAAAGTAAACTTATTTTTCATTTTATATTTAAATTTGAAATGTTTGCACACAACATTATTAATTTATACATTTGTATCAATTTTTTTAAAATGATGAATCCATTTATTTTTAATGTATTTCCTTGAGGCTCAGAGGTTGGGGGAAGATATCATGTAGTTTGTAGTATAAGTATAACATGGAAAAGGAAATAAAATACGTTTCATAGGAGGATGTGGATTTATTTTCTCTCACACAATCAAACAATCTATAATTTAGCTCTGGCCTTCACTCACAAAAAAACATTTAGTTGAATTGGACACATTTTTCAAAGCTCAATTGACTGACATGCAATGACTGGGACTGAAGGAAGAATCTGAGAGGAATGAACTAGGAGCAGAGAAATAATCATATTTTAAAAGACAGCAGCTTCATAAGAGGCCAACAAGAGTGACAGAGTGTGTCACTTTGCTGAAGGATAGACCAGCTATCCAGACTTTCCAAGGGGTACAAACAGTACTCAAGTTGTAAAAAAAAATCAGGGGGGATGGTGGATTTTATCATATGGGGACATAATTTGTGCTGATAACCCGCAGAGGGTGGGAGACCAACCAGCATAAAGATAATTATTATACTCCTAAAACAACATGCATGTTATGGATGTTCAGATACTCCTTTCATTGCTCTTGACCAATGCACCTCAGAATTAGAGTCGGTCCCCGGGCTGCCATGGCACCACTAACATTTAGGGTCAAATGCAGAGGACAATTAGTGCAAAATCTTTTTTTCACTTTAATTTAAAGGGGGGGAGGGGATACAAAAATGTGGTTATAATGGAAGTCTATGGTACAAATCTTGTAGGTTAACAGTCCCTCATTTATTATTCAGAGGGATCAACTGATTATACTAATAATAAAGTCAAAATAGTTTTTAGAATATTGAATTATAGTGTATTTTTTCAAAAAAGCAGTTACTGGTAGACGATCAAAACTGGTATCTAAAGGGTTACATTGGTATCGTAATTAATTAAATCATTATGTAAATTCTTCATGAAAAATGTGAGGAAAAACATTTGAAAAATATTGATCCGTCATCATTTGATTGCAGTTCAAATACAAATATTTTATGTTAACATTCCCAATGTTACTTTTTTTAACAGGGCATTAAGTGCAAATTGAAATTGTTTACAAAATATGAAAATATATTAAAAGATTATACAGATAATACAAAATAGGACCAATGTTGTCAATGGCTGCCTGCTCCACTCTCCCCCATCTCATAGAAGTTTCCAAAGATTTTCATAATCATGCTTTTTGGTCTCAATTTTTCTGGCTCTTGCTTTCGGATTGTTAGCTAAGCAATGGCTTTGAAGCCAAGTCTTGACATACCTCTGGTCTGAACTTGTTCAGTGGAGGGCCAACACTTGATGAAAAGCAAGGCTGACTTGCTTTTTACCTCTAGGGAGCTTCTAGTTGTGGTTAAAATGTTCATCTGACTAAGACTAAACCCACGTTCACACTCAGCTGTGGAGATGACCAGAGTGTTCACTGCTTGAAGGAGGGGTTTCAGCTCTTCTGGTGCTGGTGGTATCATTTCATCAACAGTTTTGAGTCTTACCAGCTAGCTAACACGAGAGAAAAACGTATAACTCCAAACTAAGTTGTTATTGCTGCTTATGTCCATAGATTCCACCTTTGGTGACTAAAGTAGTGAGTAATGACTAAGATTACTGACTCTTGACTTACCTGAAATGTTATTTTTAGTATTTTTAAATATGAAGTCCCTCAGATCGCGTTCTCCTCCTGGTCGCTTGGCCATTGTGATGACCGTT
Organism: Gymnodraco acuticeps; assembly: GCF_902827175.1. Classification (NCBI taxonomy): domain Eukaryota; kingdom Metazoa; phylum Chordata; class Actinopteri; order Perciformes; family Bathydraconidae; genus Gymnodraco; species Gymnodraco acuticeps. The sequence continues at coordinate 1,668,751 of NW_022990673.1, forward strand.
ACCTGCGCTTCTGGCATCGATCAAACAGGCGCATCACGGCGCTCTGGCGCCCTCTAGGGCAGTGGTTCCCAAACGGCGTGCCGCGGCACACTGGTGTGCCGTGAGGCAAGTGGGATTTTGTGACAACCATACGTTATTATTGCAATATACAACTACACAAAAATAATAATTTTTTAATTTACTATAATATCAGTACTTTGTAGGTTTATATGTACGTAATCTGCGCGACTTGCGCGTCCACATCTCCGCGTGCAGTGCTGCATAAACATGGCTGAGTCAGCGATAACTTTCGAGGGGTGGAAGTATGCCCATTATTTTTGAGTTCGTCCGAAGAATAGACAGGAATGTGACGGTGAGGTGCAAACTGTGTCCAGGCCAGAAGCTGTTATCCACTGCTGGAAACACCACGTCAAACCTCAACAAACACCTGCAAAGAACACATGCTAAGGTGAAGCTACCGCACACGCTATTCGTTGTTTGTTTATATCACGTCGTCTATTCTTCTTCTCTGTTTTCCGGTTGTTGCCTGTTTTGAATGACAAATACACACTACCGCCGCCTGCTGGTAAGGAAAGTTATTGCCACTCAGGCATGCGCAAGTTCGTACGTGCTCGGCGAGTAAAGTAACGAGTTACTTTATGTAGATAGTAACGAAGTAGTGTAATATATTACTTTTTTTAAAGTAATATGTAATATATTTTTAAAAATTAGTAACGACCCCATCTCTGGAGTTGGCGTTCTCTACTCTGATTTACATGAAGAACAACAGGAGGTCACGGGACTCACGGCTCTCTGTTGAACAGGACTTGCGAGTGGCCCTCTCCTCAGTGCCACCAAGGATAAAAAAAAATCTGCACGCCCCGACAGGCACATGTATCTCACTAATTTGTAAGATGGCAAAAATATTTACAATAGCACATGTTTCAATGCTGATTGCTGAAATGTTAATTTTGTGACCTGTCTGGTTTAAATGAGTGGGTTGCTGCTTTGATGAAACCTAATTTGATAAAGTTTCAAATTAATTTCTGAAATATTTCGTTAATAAATATTTCATGAGTAATATAGTTGTCTTTGTCACATTTTATTTGGCATTAGTAAATAATTATGCACATTTACAGATATTTTACATGATATGAGTGATAACACGTGTTATAAGGGCTATTTTGCACAATAGGTGTGCCTTGAGATTTTTACTTGTCCTTTGGTGTGCTTTGGGCACAAAAAGTTTGGGAACCACTGCTCTAGGGCACTCGCATAGTATAGCGTCAGTGACTTGGTAAAAATGTCATTGCATGTGTGCGTGCTCCCTCGCCCACAGTATTTTACTCAAAATGCGCAAAATGTATGTTGAAATAGCAGCAATACCAGTGCCACGTTCATTGATAAAATTACACAAGGGATGGAAAGGGGGGAATGGCAGTTTTAGAAGGGGGATGATTTTGACCGTTTTTATTTCAGGGGGGATGCCATCCCCCCTCATCCCCCCTCAACTCGAGTACTGGGTACACATGCTGCTGCCGGAGTACTGACTGGAAGTATTGCTGATATCAAGTCTACCATCCTCTTAAAATACTCTGATCCAACAATATCAGTCTCATGAAGAAAGTTTTTTTTAACGCTTATTCAAAATAGCAGAGAAACATGCATGCTTGTTCTCAGGAGGGGACATTGACAGAGGAGTAGCCTACTGGAAAAGTATACAGTAAGTACTTCATAGTAGCCTACTTGTGGGGGTAGTTTCAGTAGTACTGAGTCCAACAGGATCAATCTTACGAAGAACTAATGGCAACAAAAAATAATTCCCTCATCAAACTTAGCAGAAGTGGGTTGATTTTGTTCTCAGCAGGGGACTTTGAGTATTTCTCAAAAAATACACAGTAAAAGTACTTCAATGTATTGTAAGTAGTATTTGTATCATTCATCAAAGATAGCAGAAAAACATGCATTATGTAGCCTACTAAGGAGGGGACTGACAGAGGATTACTCACAAAGTACACAGCAAAAGTACTTCATTTTATTTCTGGTAGAAGTCAAACTAGAACCGAGTCCAACAGTGTCAGTTTTCTTAAGAACTTGTGGTAAAACATATTTGTATCACTCGTCAAATATAGCAGGAATGAAGAGCAGCTGATTTGAAAAAACAAACTCGAGAGGCGGCTAATTGACCGCAGTGCAGAATCGCTGTAGTTTAAATCTCCTAACAATGTTGTAAATTTTAGACAGAGGCTTATTATATTTACAGCCCTTAATAACATCCATTTTCTGGGCTCAATATGTGTCTTGGCCGTTTTCGTTGTGATCGCTAAATTCACCTTGTTTCCCTTTGTTTATAATATTATCACCGCTTTTGTTTTGAAATCACTTCCGTCAGTTTCGCCCCGCCCCCCGTTGCACTGACCATTAGACCATTTAGTAAGGTGAAAAGCAAAAATCAAAAAAGCCTCTCAAACGCTCTTCCGTTTCCGTGTTTAATAAAGAAAAACAATTGGACGGTAGATACACGGATTGAAACTCAAAAATAAAAGTTAAATATGTTTTACACGGAAAAACTATATAAAAGCGTATGACCATGTGTTGGTATAATCCGTGTATCTCCCGTCCAATTGTTTTTCTTTATTAAACACGTAAACGGAAGAGCGTTTGAGAGGCCTTTTTGCTTTTTGCTTTTTACCTTACTAATGGTCATTAGAGCGAGGGGCGGGGCGAAACTCACGGAAGTGATTTCAAAACAAAAGCGGTGATAATATTATAAACAAAGGGAAACAAGATGAATTTAGCGATCACAACGAAAACGGCCAAGACACATATTGAGCCCAGAAAATTGATGTTATTAAGGGCTGTAAATATAATAAGCCTCTGTCTAAAATGGACAACGTTGTTAGGAGATTTAAACTAGGCTACAGCGATTCTGCACTGCGGTCAACTCCGCCGCCTCTCGAGTTTTTTCAAATCAGCTGCTCTTCATTCCTGCTATATTTGACGAGTGATACAAATATGTTTTACCACAAGTTCTTAAGGAAACTGACACTCTTGGACTCGGTTCTAGTTTGACTTCTACCAGAAATAAAGTACTTTTACTGTGTAGCCTACTTTGTGAGTAATCCTCTGTCAAAGTCCCCTCATTAGTAGCCTCCATAATGCATGTTTTTCTGCTATCTTTGATGAATGATAAGAATATAATATTACCATTAGTTCTTAATGAAATTGATACTGTTTGACTTTGTTTTAGTTAGCCTACTACTTACAATACATTGAAGTAGGGGAGACCAGGGACAGTTGCAACACTTTTTGGGTTTTTCCCCAATAAGTAAAAAACCATTTACAATAGGATAGCCATTTTGCTATATTATACATTATCAATATGTCAGCTACTGAAACAATGTATTTAAGATGTTTTTATGAAATAAGTACAGGTTGGAAAATGTATATATATTTTTTTAACTCAACTGTTACAACTGTCCTTGTGTACAGGGACAGTTGTAACACATGCCAGGCACGGTTGTAACATGTTAATAACGGTTACCTTTTTCACACTGCATGACAACACATAGGGAAAGCTGTCAAATTCTAAGGCAACAAGATTTGAATGGGGTTTCACACATCCCCCAACAAATAATGAGCAATGAACAGGATAACAGATAACACACACAGCATCATCCTCTGTGAAGGATTAAACTGTTCTCTGAGAGGTGCTTCTACCTTAATTATGTGGACCTACCTCCTTTGAGCTGAGACCATAATATAAATCAGCTGCCTCCATCAGGTAGTCTCTCAAAAGCATCTCCTGCTCTGTTGAGAACACCTTCTTTGGTGTCTAGTAGCCTACTCTTGGGGGTGTTTGTGATCCCTGACTCTCCAACCTCAGCCTCTTTGTATGGAACCGGTACAGGATGACATGGCATATATCCAGGGACTTTGCCACTTCCCTGACAATTTCAATATTTGTGATTTCTTTCTTTCAAAATCTCTCAACAATGAAGCTCTTTTGTTTTGCAGCCTCCTTTTTTAAATCATGAAATAAACAACATTTTGTTTAAATAATACAAATTGTACTCAGCAGCACATGGACCTTATACAGTATCTCTGTGTCCCACATGCAGAGTCTATTAAAGTCATTATTAAACACTTGTTTTTTTCCACTGTAAGGGTCCCACCCATAATCAGGCATTCTAGGGGGAAGTGGGGGGGCCAACCAAGAGCCCGCATTTACCGAGACTCCAAATTAAAAAGCCCATTACATCACACCCTGCTTTACGTTGTATTTATCAATTCGACTATATGAATGAGTAGCCTATATAAATAAGAATATATTTGCCAGCCGGCAGTATTTTCTTCAAGGATGCATGGTTTCACAGTCTACAAGCAAATCAACTACTGCAATAATGGAACAAACAATATATTATGACATCTGGTTCACAAACACATCAAGAAAAGCTTATATTTAACTGGACATAAACTTGTACCTTCAAGATTTTTCTTCTTTATCTTGGAGTTGAACTTAGCATCAATTACAAGTTAGCAAAACAAAATGTGTGTGCATCTGTGTTTGCCAGAGTCAAAGTAACTTGTTTATTGAAAAAGTTAGACCTACTGCTTGAAGTTCCCTTGGTACTGAAGGGATGTTGGTTTTGTTGTTGTTTGGCAGATGACTGTGTTCATTATTGCCTTGCACAATTTGTTTCTGTGTGGTAAACATTGTGAAAATGTTAGGTACCCAGTGCTGGGTGCTGTGATCCTGATGTTTGTTGAATAGTCTCTCACGTTCAGCTTTGGCTGCAGCAACCACCACAACTATGACTGGCAGACGTATCTCTTCCATGTTATTTGTTTCTGACGACAGAACGCATTGACAACCCAATTCTTATAATATGATACCATAAAAAGTGATGAAAAACTTTAGAGGAATGTGTGTTATTTTCTTCCATAATAAGACTTATACTTAGATCATGTTGGGTCCGCCTCCAATTAAAAAAGGGTATAAATAAAAAATAAATGTCCACTTTTTCTGCAATGTTGTTCAGAGAGACAGCAGTTTCTGTATCCATGAACATTTGTATGATGCTGTAACCACTAATCATTACCACCAGGCCCCTCTCGTCACAGATGAACAAATGTCACTGTATTAACTGTAACTCTAGCCTACCTCAGGATTGTTTTCTCTCCTTTAACTGGGACATGGAGATGGAGGTTTCAGGTGAAAATGTTTGAGGGTGGAAGACTTGGATCAGCGATGGGCTGTGGGGGGTGGATGGATGATGTGAAGAGACAGAAAGCAGAGAACCTCGGGCGATATGGGCCTGGTGCCATGTTGATGTAAAGGTAAAGTACCGAGCAGTGGGAGTTGCCAAGGTTGGTGAGCCAAGAGAGAGGCCCAACATGTATCTCAGGCAAAGGCCCTGGAGCCAGACATGCTGTAGGATCCCTCTCTGAAACATATGGTGGCAATCTTTACAGACTGTTGGGGTGCAGAGAGGGGAAAAAAGGGGGAACATTTAAGTCAAAGGACATGGAGTAGAAGATGAAGTAGTTTTACAGGGTAACGGCATATTGGGGAGAAGGGGGTTGTCGGTAATTCACTTCCAAGAAGTCTGTTTTCCATCGAAGTGGAAGTTGTTTTCAATATAACTGCAAGATTAAGATGAGCTCTATAAAACATTTGTGTGTTGTAAATCATCAGAAGTGAAAATCCACCATGTGACTGTCACTATTTCTCTTTATTGGGTTAAAATACTCGTGCTTTTCTTTCATTTTCAGATGAAACTATATACTTGAGCTGCTCTCCCATACGAATAACAACATTAGCACCATTGCAGATTTCATGACATTGTTTAAGTTAGAAGGGGTCTCTTTACCCTGGCAGTGGATTGGCCCGGAGCCCTTCCACTCGACACACCCAGCACTGCTTGGCTCTCACACATTAAAACGGTCGTCAAGCTGTCACATTAGCGAACACGCAGCATAGTTTAGTTCACATTAATTAGGTGATGTAATGTTCAACATAGGAACCTCAAGCATGAACCATTAAGCTGCACTTAAAGTATTCGGACTATATAATTTGACGCCATTCATCTTCCTCCATTCGGCTCTGCTCTGTGGTCAAAGGTCAAATGGTTCCTGCAAAGGGCTAAAGTAAAAAAATCAACGTGTGCCAATTATCCACTAATTTACAGCTTCTATTTAATCAATGACATGGGTCAATGCAGATATGTCTGAACACCAACTTTACATCTGAAAAAACATTGTAAAACAACATGAGGTATACCTGCAGTTAGGAAGGTCCTAAGGGATGTTTTCAAACCTTACTTGAATACATTTTGATGTAATACATGGAGTGAAATGGTCATATGCTTTATAGCAGAATTATGCAGAACTGTAGACTGTTGTAAGACTCACGTCTCCAGGGTTGTAAAAAAACATGAAGCAGAATCTTGTTCTGGGTTCTGTCTGTGTGTATTTTACCCGTAAGCTGCGACAACATTGAGATCAAAGAGCGACCCTCCTGGGAGGATTTGTTGCTGTGCTGTGGTTAGACTGTTTGGTTTAATGTGGGAGAGTCAACCGCCAGGTAAGAAGCCAGACTTGGACAGAATGTGTGTGAGTGTGTGTGTTTAAAGGTAGAGAGGGAGAGAAAATCTTGTGGAACAAACTAAGGATGACAAGAGTTCACAAGTTCACTTTATGTTGAAAAATCAGTGTTGACTTTTCAGAAATGCTGTCCAACATTATGCTAATGATGCTGAGTTCAGGAACCGGCTACACGGCTCTCAACCGCTTACACACCATGAAACACTTGAGAGAGCACGATCAGAAACTTTCCAGTAGTGCCCAACTGCTTGAATGTTTTCCAATGTCTAGAAACTTTGATAAAAAAACAAAACACATTTTAAATAATTAAAAAGTAATTGATGACTTAATTGTGAACACAATAGAGCATGTAGGAGTTAAAATAACAATTGAAAAGAAGCTGTTTAGTATCCCTTGTCGTTAACTAGAAATAAAATGGATTCCTCAGCCAGTTATTTGTATAGTGCATTGTCCCTTAAAATCTAAATATGCAACACAAATCCATCAATTCATTCATCATTCATCTGCTCAAAACATTAATTGTAGATATATATATATACAAATATACTGAGACACAGGAAGAGGACATATACCGACATGTCAATTTATTATAGTTAACAAAGTTTTCTGGGCTGCATTTTCATTTATTTTGACATTTCTCAAATTTTGAAAATGTACTTTAGTATTTAAGTAAAACTTCAGTCAATAGGTCGTTATATTTTATTTTACTTTGAAAAAACAATATCAGGTCATTCAGTATTGGTTAGGCTTCACTGCAGAACTGAATGAATACAGCTGGATGGATATACTTTCTAGGTCAGCTGAAAATAATAAAATCTCGACGGACAAAAGGCTGCACAATTACCTGAATCTTTCATTATGAACGCATATGGAAACAAGTGTAGTGGTTTAAAACCTATGTTTAAAACGTAAGCACCCACGCACGTACACACGCATGAAAAAAATAAATATTAGAGATCCAGCTCCTTTATCCTTCACTGAGCCTCTGTGTAATCAGGCCTCCCAGGAAGAGGCTTTTTGGACGATAGGAGGACCAACACTGGTTGTATACCCAGGGTCTGAAAGAGGCTTCCAAGAGACGTCCCGAGGGCTCAGGACGGGGGGTCCTCGTGGGGGTGCACGCCTGTACATTTGTCATAGCCAAACAACTGGTGTCCCTGAGTTATTGAGTGATTTCTGGATGAACTACAGGAGGAAATTGCCTTCAGGTTCCAGCAAAGTCTTTGTGTGTGTGTGTGTGTGTGTGTGTGTGTGTGTGTGTGTGTGTGTGTGTGTGTGTGTGTGTGTGTGTGTGTGTGTGTGTGTGTGTGTGTGTGTGTGTGTGTGTGTGTGTGTGTGTGTGTGTGTGTGTGTGTGTGTGTGTGTGTGTGTGTGTGTGTGTGTGTGTGTGTGTGTGTGTGTGTGTGTGTGTGTGTGTGTGTGTGTGTGTGTGTGTGTGTGTGTGTGTGTGTGTGTGTGTGTGTGTGTGTGTGTGGCAAAATACAAAGTGTTCCTCTCCAATCTGGCCTCTCTCACTTTCTCTTTTTCCTCTCTTGTTTCCCTCACAGTTCTGACACACTCAATAGTCAAGGCAGCAGGGTCTCCTCCAAAGCCCTGACTCCATCTGAGAGGAATGCATGAGCTGGATGCTCTGACACACACATGCACAACACGCAAGTGCACATGCTTGCTTGCAAACATGAGGGCAAACCCGTGCACGCACATTCACACAGCTGTCTCTGGAGGGGATATCTGGCAGCAGCAGGTGGTTTCAAAACACTTACTGGAATCACAGTCACTCCCTCACCAAGGCCGCGTCGCTGACAAACTTGCTGTAATGCTTGTGAAAATAAGATCAAGATATAAAGTTTGCCGAAAGGCAACAGCAATATACATGGTTTAAACTTTCAGATTTAACTTTGGGGGCTCTTTTCACACTCACTTTTACACCTACATGACATTTTAGAGTCTCCAGTTCACTAGACTTGCTGGTGGGAGGTGATGGGAGCAAAGAAGAGCCCTATGGGTCTATGTTTTCATCCTATGATAGACTGGACGACACCTGATGCATGCTGGGATTGGCTCCAGCTCGACTGCTGACCCTGACCAGGAGAAGTGCATGGGTGTTTAATAATGGATGGGCTCAATTTAAATGCACATGGCAGAGATGATGACATCTGTGATGCTGAATTGAAATAGATCCACATGCTGAATTCAGATTTGGACTGCTGGAGGACTTTAGGCATTACTTTCACTTGGCTTCACTCAGATCTTAAGCTTCTTTGTCCTCCCCTCCTTATTGTGGAAAACTGTGTCATGAACTTCTCACCTGTTCATGTTTATGTGGTAAAACGTTGTGGTGAAGCATATTTCTTCACTTATGGTGCCTGTATTTGTACTTTACATATTATGTATGCTTGTAATTATGCTTAAGTGGAAACATGCTTTTATAACAGCTCCCCATTGCCAAAACACGACGTTCTTAAGGAGAAAATTGATCCACATACTGTACTTTGGCTTGGGCTGAGGATGGATGTTATCCAGACTTTGGATCAGTTTACTGTATCTCTTCCCATTTACCAGAAATAAATGGATTTATAACTATAACCTTCCGGGAGTAGGATGCTAGGGAACGAGTTTGTGCAATCTTTGTCTCTGACATTTGCTCTACATACATCACACTCTGAAATGAGTGACCTAGATTGGGGTCATATAAGTATAAATGCAATATTGGGTTAACTTTGGCCAGTCTGCATGTTTCCCTACATACAAATATGCATCACAGAAGTATGGTCCCTCCATCATTAATCACATACTGTTGCTACCTGCATGTACACATATATACTGAGACATAGAGTGAGAAGACACATAGCAGTATGTCTCTCTATGTCTGCCACCCTGCATACAGCATGTCTGATTCTATCATTCCAAACCTCTCAGTTTTCCTTTGCATGTCCTCAGCCTCTCCCCCTTAAAAATAGACCCTACCAAGTTTGGCCCTTCAGCTGGCAACCACATACAACATCCTCTCTCAGTGAATGAGCAGAGAGACAGGTGTGTAGTGATACGGTATCACTTGTAGCAGCCAATGCCAAGGGCTACAGGATATGGAGGAGTCGTTGTCACTATCATTTATAGGGACCGTGTTCCAGGATCAAAGCATTGCCTGCGTGATTGAACCTTAGCCCAGAAGTAAGAGGAGAAGGTGTGCATGCCTGGCGCGCAGAGTCCAGGCTATCCTGGAGCTTTACTGTCTCTGCTTACCGCTTCCAATCAATCTACCTGGATGCAATATCACACCAGCCACACCATATTTTAAAATATACCAGCCACTGAAATGTTTGTGGCGTGTGTTATAAAGACATTTTTGTTATGCGTCAGTAAAAACAGTCATAGGCAGATTCTTCATGGGGTGACTCACGGAAGAGTTAAAACAGTTCTGTTCCTCTGGGTCTGACCCCGAGTCCAGCGCCCCTCCTCTTATTCAGGCACACATTGTTGTCATTACACTCATTACACAGAGGGAAAAGATGAGGGAAATGGGTGTGTCTGAAGCTCTGCATTACGCATGCATGGACTCTAGAACCCCCTAAGTGACGGGGGATTTATGAGTTTGATGACCCACTTACAGCAGAATGGGGTTTGAACTGCGTCAAACCCTCGAAGAGAGCGATCCAAGAGTGACTTGGAGGAGTAGAATGCCTCCTGTATTTACTCGCCTGTTGACTGGAAATCCACTGCTGTAGGCCAGCCTGCAACAGCTGTGTGTGTGTGTGTGTGTGTGTGTGTGTGTGTGTGTGTGTGTGTGTGTGTGTGTGTGTGTGTGTGTGTGTGTGTGTGTGTGTGTGTGTGTGTGTGTGTGTGTGTGTGTGTGTGTGTGTGTGTGTGTGTGTGTGTGTGTGTGTGTGTGTGTGTGTGTGTGTGTGTGTGTGTGTGTGTGTGTGTGTGTGTGTGTGTGTGTGTGTGTGTGTGTGTGTGTGTGTGTGTGTGTGTGTGTGTGTGTGTGTGTGTGTGTGTGTGTGTGTGTGTGTGTGTGTGTGTGTGTGTGTGTGTGCAGGAAGCAGTTTGTGTTGCATCCGATTCCTCATAAATAAAATAGTGGGCTTTTAAACATACATTACATATACAGTAGGGCATCAATACATTCTTTACATCTTATCAGGGTCATTGGACACCAATATTGTTGCACAGCTGTTTCGTTTTTTGACATTGAGAAGAGAGATTGGGATTTATAAATGATCTGGGACTTTGTTACCCAGATAGAAGTTGTATCACTTCATTGATTAATAACTTGAACTATAATATTTTTTTAATCTGGCATCAAGGAATTAAATAGGAATAGTAATTCTTCATATTAAGCATATTTTGGAAGGTTTTAGAGCCCACATGAATTGCCAAAAGTAATAATCGTTTGGCAGATAGGAACAAAATGCAGGCACATCTGAAAGGAGGGAACATTTCTGCACAATTTTCTGGAATCTGTGACCAATCATATTAAAAGTTCATGTTGGGTGAAGCTCCATTCGCAGGCTGTCCTCATTCACTGTTTTTACTTTAAACCATTAGTCAAATGAATACACTATTATTCACAAATTCATTCATCATTACTTGGCAAAAGTACCACCAACAGTGCATACATTGATTTGACTTTATTTTTGTGTACTGTAGACTTTTGTTACAACACTTGAGAGTTTTCCTATAGTTTCACAATAGGTCCGCTTTCTAAACTCAGGGACATCCATCATCGTTGTTGCCAAACATCTCAGAACATCTGGCAACAGCAGTGCAGTGAAATGAGAGCGGGCAATTAAACAACCTACACTGGAATGTCTCATTTGCGTCCTAAGACTTCCTCACTGAGGTTTTGTGTTTGGTTATCCTTTTTTTCCCAGTGACTCACACTATAAAAACAAATATTCCCCTCAATTTCCCAACACAAAAACACAGAATATATAAACCAAATCAAAGCAGGGAACTTGAATACTTGCTTACTGTATGTTCAGTTTTAGTATGAGAGGGCTTACGGTGTTCAGTTCATTGTCAGCATTACTCAATGCTGCAGCTCAATCAGCTCTTAAGTGTAAGTTGTTGTTTTTGCAGCGCTGCTTATGTGCAGTTTATTTTAACAAGAACTTGAACTGGTTATGTTAATGCCCTTAGCACTGTGGGTATTTAACACATCCAACCACTAATCCTGATTTTTAGGCAAACATGTCATCATAGATAATTCTATTAACTTTCCTTTCACAACCCTTCAATACTGCGTGATTATAATGACGAAAATCAATGTGCAGGGTGAGAAATCATGACTGAATTATTCTGAATCAGCATCTTGACAGATCTTCACTTGTATTCCCTCTAGTGAGAAGTAAATGCTGACAAAGCAGGAGAGAAGCATGCAGCTCTGCCTGACGTGATGACAGCGGCATACCGCACACATACACAAACATGGGAACACACACACAGATACACACATACACTCACAATCAATGTTTCCTCTGGGTACAGGAAAAAAAAACGAGTTTAACAAGGATTTGAGGCAAAAGAAGTAAACAGGAATAAGCTGAATGTCCCATCAGTTCTGGAAAACTTCATTCTCAAACTGCTTCTCAAATATCCAACCAAGCAAGTGGCTTCCTGCAGAAACCGATCTGAAACTAAGGGCCTTTTTTGACATAAAATCACTATGATCCAAATCCTGGAAAATACAAGACTGGGAGTTTGTGAGAGTGATAGATGATCGTTTGAGCTCCTTTTCGTGCCACAGTAGATCCTTTTTTGACTAATGATCACGCTGCTTCTGGTCCAAAATATAGTTTCCTCCAGATACACATAAACGCTGCTTCTGGTCTACAGAGGACATAAACGCACATATTCTCGATTCCAGCGAATTGGTCCATCAGACTCGTGTCCACCAGGCGAGTTGAAATAGAAAATGAGAAATGTTTGTCTGTCCTGTGTTTTCAGACAAACGCATGCCAACAGGAAGTCATTTAGCCCCATGGCCTTCTGATGTTCCCATGGCAATGTTTCCCATAGCACAGGTTGTGACCTCACCCCCTTTCACCTCTGACCCGAACGCCCTTTCACCTATCGGAGACTGTCAGGAAGTTCGTAGTGAAAATGAAGCACATATGAGCAAGCACATGGCATTAAATCTTTACCACGAGACACATTCTTATCTATGTGTGACGGCATAGACAGACCACAAGCATAATAGGTTGCTTTATTTCCCTCAAGGGCAGATATAAGTGACAGACATGGAGAGTACACCGTCATCAATGACTGAAGATTTAATTACAGTTATCTGAAAGCACACACACATCATTTTGAAGGCCTTTTGTATTCTGTCAACAAGTCTAATATGGCAAATTAAGGGACTCAATATCATAGTTGGCAAGAAAAAAAGTGCCACACAAATGTAGCAGTTCAGCAACAAAACGATTTAATAATACCCAGGAGAGGGAAGCCGGCTGTTTCTTAGCGCAGGATGGCACTGATTTGGCACACTACCAAAGCCACACGAGGAGGGACAGCAGCACAGGCTCTCGACTCAATCTTAATTGGAAGCGGCGTTTTGTTTCATCTCACAAAGCTCCCACTGTGCTGTCTCGTCTCATCCTCTGAGCTCTCAGCTAGCCTTGCCTATGAGAGCTCCAGGCTGCCCATAAAGCCAGAGGTCAGCGGCTAATGGCTCCATAATGTTGGATTGTTGTGGTGGAGGTGGTTGGGCAACATGGGCCCAATACGGCGGGAAAGCAGTGATTACTCAATACCAATAGGAGCTTTGTGAGAAGAATGAAGGGAGGAGACACACAAATATGTCTGAAGTGCCACATTATACCTGAGAGATGTTTTTATTTGAGTCCTGACCCCAATTTCATTTATTTTCTTGAGTGGATTGCACATCCCACAGACGGCAGGTTGCCATTATGCAACCCTTCGCCAGAGGGAGAAGTCTGTTTTTTCACTCATGAGGATTGTTATCTTTCCCATTAGCCAGAATTGCGAATCTCAGTGTCTCTGAGTGTATGTGTGTATATGTATGTGTGTGTGTGTGTGTGTGTGTGTGTGTGTGTGTGTGTGTGTGTGTGTGTGTGTGTGTGTGTGTGTGTGTGTGTGTGTGTGTGTGTGTATTTAATATATACACAAAAACAACTGCATGTTGATCCACGTCCAATGCCTCTTCCTGAACATCACTCATAAAAGGAGGGTCAGGATGAGAGTGTGGGATTGAAGTTTGGAAGACTGCTGAGTAAGCGGTTTCCCTTACACCCTGAAGCTTTATCTCCCCTCCTGTGTTTATCCTCCCAATTCTTTCTCTCACACACACACACACACACACACACACACACACACACACACACACACACACACACACACACACACACACACACACACACACACACACACATACACATACACACACACACACACACACACACACACACACACACAGCTGACCAACTAAAGCTCTGACTGTAATCTTTGAGGGTCATAAAATGTCACATAAGATGTGAGACCTTCCTCTGCGGGGCTCGCACTTGCATTTCTTCAAAGGTTTTTAAGTGTGATACGTGTGTGTGTGTGTGTGTGTGTGTGTGTGTGTGTGTGTGTGTGTGTGTGTGTGTGTGTGTGTGTGTGTGTGTGTGTGTGTGTGTGTGTGTGTGTGTGTTTGAGACCAAGGTGCTGATAGTCCCTCTCAGGCCCTGCACTTCACACAATGACCTCCAGCCGCATGTAATGACTTCACTCCTCTTCTGTAAGGAAAAGCCACATTACAGTAAGTTGGACATTAAAGGGTTCCTGGGGCCGCAGGTGGGAACTGTACAGTGTAACACCAATACACACACACACACACACACACACACACACACACACACACACACACACACACACACACACACACACACACACACACACACACACACACACACACACATATATAACTCCTGACTCCTTTGAAAATATTTTGCCAGGCTGTAACTCTGAGCTGTGGATGCTGAAAGAAAAGAAAAGAGGGGAGGGAGGAAGGGGGCTGAGAAAAAAGAGACGAGGGGAACGAGTTGGACTTCCCCTAACTCCCTGACACTCTGCTCCATGTGATTTTTCTACTTATAACCACGCTTGACTCACTGCATAGCACATTCAAAGCACATTTTGGAACGTCCCATGACACACATTAACTAATAACTCTAAATCACATTTTCTAAGGTATGTCTAAGCGAGGTTATAAGTGCTCCACTGTGACTCTAGGGTGGTCATGAGTAATGCTTTTTGCACAGCTCTCTCCTCTCTCCAGCCCTGGACATTGATGCTTTCAAAACAGAGCTGGTAGTTTTGTCTAAATTGTTTGGATTGCCTAGTAGATAACTAAACAGGAATTCATCTTAAGGGAGGCCAGGTTATTTTTTGTGCGCTCATTTGTGTAAGTGGGTTAATGTATAAGTCAATAACATTTGGCTATTTAAGGATGCTATTTGGAGAATTCATTTAGGAAAAATATTTTTGGCAAATTAACACAGCTCCAGTATATAATGGTCAGAGGATGGCCCTGGCTCAGACCTCAAACATCCAGAAATTGTATATCCAAGCCAACGGTGCTGTTTACTCTGGTTGCACTGACATTGAATCCAAACACCATTTGCTTCCAACTTGGAGAACAGGAGAGGATTTGAGGAGGACAAATTGGTTAAAGTAACAGAAGATGCCATGTGTTCGTTTAACCCTGTGTAATAGTCTACTGTGTGCGAAACATATCCACAGTTTTAACCTACAACGTAGCAATAGTTTGGGGTGTAAATGTGAGAGTCAAATGTGACGAAGTGCAGGCTCCACAGAGACATGTTGGGAAATAGCAGGAGACGGCAGTGCAGGGGGTTTGTTTTTCTGTAAATGTTGTAAAAACAGGGCATTGTGGGGAAAAAAGACAACAAAAAGTCTTGGCCAACTCAGTGAAGCAACCATATTGTGAGAAGATTGGGCAGTCATAAATAACACTACTCCTTCAGGAGTGGTATTTCATTTTTTAAAGGATAGAAAAAATCTTTTGGCAATAGTTTGACATTTCTTGAAAAATGTGTATTAACTTTCTTGGTCGATGTTAACAAGACAGTAAACTTAGATTAACTCTCCGGAGGAGAATTTGGTATCGATCTTCTCATCTAAGTACAGGCAAAACTAACTATTATTTTTACTGTAATATAGGCTTTAAAGGGGGAATGTTGGGGCAGGATACAAGTGACACCAGCTTGTAAATCATAATGTGTTCAAGCGCTGTTAAAATAAGCAAAATAGCAGTATTTTTCTGGTCATAAATGTCACACAATACAGTCACAATAAAGTTGTGTTTTCAAAACAGGATTCAGCCAAACATAAGCTCTTCCCATTGTAGTAATGATATACAATAATAAAGTAGGTCTGTCATGTTTGGCAAGAAATAGACAGCCAAGTTGAACTAGCAGCAGGTGGTCTTCTCCTTTAGAGGAGTGGGTGGGTTTTATTACAAAACTGCTAATTCAAGACATCAGACACTTTGCATTTAGACTGAGCAAGACAGCGATGCCTGCCATAATCATTATAGGCATTTAAAGAATGTGCTGCTACAGTGTGCATACTGTTTAGTAGTCATGGAGTCAAGGACTGTAGTGACATGGGGTTAGCCATCAGTCATTTCTAAATGGGTCACTGGGATTTTATCAGACCATCAAACCTTCCAAGAGTCAGAGCTGGATCTGTCTGGAAAATACCTGCAACTCATTCCGCAACGTAGTAAGAGAACAACACAAACACACACACACTGCTCCTCTTGAAAACACAAATAATGAATTTACCATGTCCCAGTTAGCTTTTCAAAACTCATCTCAGTCCAACATATATTTCCCTTACTTTATGCTTGTGTGTGTGCCTAAGATGATGGAAAGTAGGAAACTTTGGCCTAAATAACAATGAATGCACACACACACACACACACACACACACACACACACACACACACACACACACACACACACACACACACACACACACACACACACACACACACACACACACACACACACACACACACACACAGACTTTGGTCCCAGTGACACAGAGTAAAGAGCCAGAGCCCAGTCTGACAGAGGAGCGTCTGAGTGTCTGTACAGTTTGGAAAGGGAACATGGCTCCCAGCGCAGTCATATAGATGCAGGTATAATATATAGGCCTCTGAGATCCCCTGAGAGAGCTGGAGGAGGAGTGGAGAATCTGGGACCAGAGGAACAACTGGTGATTCAGCTGCAACAGGCCTGGAGGGATGAAATCTATAGAAGAAAATACTTTTCTAAATAAAATAAAACTTAAAGGTAAAATGGATTAAACAAAAAGTTACCTTGGAACCGAGCTAGTCCAGCCTTCTCCCAGGCTTTATGCAAAGCTAATTGGTAACTAGGCTGTAGGCCTTTGACAAACAGGAAATAGAGGGGTATAAAACTCCATGCAGCTTCTGACAAGAAAGCAAATACACAGAATTACCAAACTCTTTTTTAACCTGATGTTTATCAGCCCTGACAACGTCTCTGGTATTGTTTTCAGCTTGTGGGTTGGTGTTTGTGTGTCGTCATGACAAAAAATGGACTGGACAATACCAGTCTCCAAGACATTTGAAATGTGTTGACCAAGATGGGACAAATAGCTAATGTGGGATGGCCATGGCATAGCAGACCTTAAAGAGGCCCTATTTTGCTTTTGGGGGTTTCCCTTGCTTGTATTGTGTACACAGTATACTGTAGGTTTGTGTGCACGTAAATGGTCTAAAAGGTTTCTCTTCCACTACCCCCCCTCTACCTGAAACGCCACGATTGTAGTCCTTTGTTTACTTCCCTAATAGTGACATCGCTATTTAACACCCGTGCTTTTATTTGCTAGCGCTCTAACACATTTTACGTGATATGCTAAGCAGTATGAATAAAATAAAGAACTTTTTGAACATTAAAGCATTTAAACCTGTTAAAGTATCGGCACAAAATACAAACATGAACCTGATAATGATCATAATATGTCTTCTTGATGAATGGCAGGTGATGTTTAAATATGCATCCCATTGCCTTGAAGAATATATTTGTATACCAAATGTCAAGTTAGCATCCACTGGAATGTTAGTATTTAGGACCAGGCCGACCACCCACAAAAACAAAGTTGACCCTCCAACCTAAAACAGCACAAACATGCAGCTATCAGTTTTCTATTTCACTTCCACCTATCCCACTTTCTGGCAAGCTCTGGGTATTTAACATGTCTATTTTTTATCAGGATTTATGTTAGGATAGTTCACAGATTTGTGAGTGAGTGCCATTTCCTTGTAGTTGAGTGAATCCTTCATCTTTTTACAAGGTAGATTACGGTAAGAAAACGTAAAAAGTAATATGCTTTTAACATGAAGGTATACTGTATATACAGTAATAATTTGAAAATGTTATAATCGTCCAACTGAATATTAATTAGACTTATTTAAAAAATATCAATGACAACATTAATATGAATTCAATTATTGTAATTATTATAACTGAAATAAACCGATTCATATACATTGTATATATCACAAGGCCGAGACATCATTCAGTCATCAGGTCATCGTCTGTCACCTGTATTGTTACATGTGTTTGCTTTGCACATTATAGCACCATCTTGTGGTTAATCAAAAACAAATCAATCCATCGAAAAGGGGAAAAAGAGATCAAATTAGAAAAAAAGCTCATTATTACCAGATGTTTGTACCACTCGCTGATGAATGACCTCTTCCCTTAGCCTTCATGGAAATCCTTTTTTGCTGAACGTGTGCATGACTGATGCTCTTGACTGTGCAACATCTGAAAATAATAAATAATCAAGTCCTTACCTCGATACCATGATGCTAAGTGTTGCAATTTACTAATGCATCAGGTTGTCATGTTGACTGAAAGATAAAGGATTACAACATATAGTGAGCAAACAAATCAGCGTTGTTCTTGTGTAACTTAATCTGTTATATTAGTGTAGTTTGGAGGTAAGGTTAAAGTTCATATTACCTGAAAAATAGCATATCACAAATCTGCAAAAAGCTATTAAAAACCCTAAGCCGAAAAGCACTGTTTCACATGTGAACTCGGCATGCCCCTGGACTTCTGATTGGTCATTGGCAAAACGAAGCTCTCACAACCTCAGTCATACCATTACTGTAGTAGGAGGGAATGGCATCTGGCCGTGTTGGCGGACCATCTGTCATCATTGATTGACAAGCTTTGTACCACTTTATACTGTTAATGATCTTGGCAAACTACCCATCAGATCTAGGGTGGCAACATAGTCAAAGAGATTTCCACCAATTGCCATTTGTCCTGGAAACACTTTGTGTAGCTGGAACAATGACCAGAGGTTTTGAATACTTCTGTCACCATGATTATGCACAAAACTGTGCAAGATGTATAACACATTTTTAGAGGTGTGTAAAAAGAAAACGAAGGTTGAGTTGGAAAATGGGCGTAGTAAAGTGAGGGAGCTGGAAGTATTGGGAAGCGGCCATTGGTGTAACCTGGGTGATATATTTCTATTTTCTCATATTTGCGACTTCAGAGGTTCAGAACTATACTTTCAGTGCAGCCATATGTGAAAGGCATAATTTGAATCTGACATGTCTATTGATGGACACTAAACTCTGTTGTATATCACTTCCCTTTATTTGAATTGCTTATTAATTTATATTGACTCATACACAAACAGGAAACACATTAACTTCTTGAGCTTTCATAAGTCATTTGTGTGAAGTTTTGTAATGCTGGAGAGTTTTCCCGCATCTTACTCTGTTCCTACTTTGTTTCTATGGATTCACAACAACAACATTTATATGTGTACCACTGTGATGTCACCTAAACACAGAGCTGGAAAGTCACTCTGTGAGAGACAATGGGGAATATAAAGAAGCCAGTAGTGAGTCCTTATATGGGACGACATGGAAGCTGGTGGTCATCACCAGTTGACGTTGATTTACACTCTGCTATGTGGTTGTGTAGCTCATGTCACAGAAAAAATCAAATCAGAGCCAGGTTTATTTAATTTTTTTATATAATTTGTGTCATTAGACACAGTAATCCCAGTTTGACGCAGCAGGGTTCAGTTACCCTCCTTTCTCAACCGCCTGTCTACACCCAGAATGGCATCACCACCATCCGCCCAAACACACTCTGACAGCTCATGATATAATGGCACCATGCACTCTTACAGTCTCTCACTCCAGTCAGGCTTACAAAACACTGTCCACAGCAATTCAGACAGAAGTGTTTCGGGAATTACACATTATGGCGTAACTCAGGCCCCTTTAACCCTATTTCTTTCACGGGCTCAGGAGGCTCTGGTAGCTGTCATCATGCACTTCTCAGCAAGAGACATTTTCACACTATTGTAAGCAGCTCTACTTTTTATTTGTTTTGGGACAAGTTGAAGTCAAGTCTTAGATCAATAAAAATAAGTACTGTAAGAAACTTGTCTCTGTCTGAAAGGAAAAAGTTAAGCGAATGAGTTTTTTAAGTCTTTAACTTTTCTGAATGCTGTCCATTCAAATGCCACAACTTTTCTTCTTAGCTTAACAGTGTTACTCCTGTGACTTGGTTCTGCACTTTTATTAAGTTGGAGTATTTGTATGAAACACATTTTTCTGTTCAAAATTGGTTCAGAAGATTTATATATATATATATATATATATTTTGGAGACAAGTTTAAAAAATACATTGCCCAAAATGCAACCCTCCCTGCTTAATAAATGTCTTCTCATGCCCCCAGTTAGATGTAACGCAGGTCTTCTGTCATACACTGAACAAAAATATAAATGCAACACTTTTGTTTTTGCTCCCATTTTTCATGAGATGAACTCAAAGATCTAAAACATTTTCTATATACACAAAATAACCATTTCTCTCAAATATTGTTCACAAATCTGAAAAAATCTGTGATAGTGAGCACTTCTCCTTTGCCGAGATAATCCATCCCACCTCACAGGTGTGGCATATCAAGATGCTGATTAGACAGCATGATTATTGCACAGGTGTGCCTTAGGCTGGCCACAATAAAAGGCCACTCTAAAATGTTCAGTTTTATCACACAGCACAATGCCACAGATGTCGCAAGTTTTGAGGGAGCGTGCAATTGGCATGCTGACAGCAGGAATGTCCACCAGAGCTGTTGCCCGTGAATTGAATGTTCATTTCTCTACCATAAGCCGTCTCCAAAGGCGTTTCAGAGAATTTGGCAGTACATCCAACCGGCCTCACAACCGCAGACCACGTGTAACCACACCAGCCCAGGACCTCCACATCCAGCATGTTCACCTCCAAGATCGTCTGAGACCAGCCACTCGGACAGCTGCTGCAACAATCGGTTTGCATAACCAAAGAATTTCTGCACAAACTGTCAGAAACCGTCTCAGGGAAGCTCATCTGCATGCTCGTCGTCCTCATCGGGGTCTCGACCTGACTCCGGTTCGTCGTCGTAACCGACTTGAGTGTGCAAATGCTCACATTCGATGGCGTCTGGCACGTTGGAGAGGTGTTCTCTTCACGGATGAATCCCGGTTTTCACTGTTCAGGGCAGATGGCAGACAGCGTGTGTGGCATCGTGTGGGTGAGCGGTTTTCTGATGTCAATGTTGTGAATCGAGTGGCCCATGGTGGTGGAGGGGTTATGGTATGTTATGGACGACGAACACAGGTGCATTTTATTGATGGCATTGTGAATGCACAGAGATACCGTGACGAGATCCTGAGGCCCATTGTTGTGCCATTCATCCACGACCATCACCTCATGTTGCAGCATGATAATGCACGGCCCCATGTTGCAAGGATCTGTACACAATTCCTGGAGGCTGAAAACATCCCAGTTCTTGCATGGCCAGCATACTCACCGGACATGTCACCCATTGAGCATGTTTGGGATGCTCTGGATCGGCGTATACGACAGCGTGTTCCAGTTCCTGCCAATATCCAGCAACTTGGCACAGCCATTGAAGAGGAGTGGACCAACATTCCACAGGCCACAATCAACAACCTGATCAACTCTATGCGAAGGAGATGTGTTGCACTGCGTGAGGCAAATGGTGGTCACACCAGATACTGACTGGTTTTCGGACCCCCCCCAGACCCCCCCCAATAAAGCAAAACTGCACGTTTCAGAGTGGCCTTTTATTGTGGCCAGCCTAAGGCACACCTGTGCAATAATCATTTTCGAACTTTTATCAGGTTTGAGAGACTTGCATATTTTATACTATATGTGAAATGCTCATTATATTCAGTGTTATATATAACAACTTGTACTTGTCAATACATCAAAAAAGGATAATTGTGTTAACTGACATATAAATCCAATACAGATACATATGTTTCAGGTGCTATAAGTTGCTGCTGCTGAGTGGCCTTGTGTGACGCCCTGCTCTGAGCGGCTCTCTGAGTGAGCTGCCCACAGGAACTTCCCACTACTCTGGCTATCAGGGCGGAAAATGAGTGTTTGTCACCCACTTTAGTCACAACTCTCTGTCTGCCTCTCTAACACACACACATACAGTCACACACACAGTTATACACAGACCACGGTTCATTGCTTCAAATCCCTTTTCCCACAGCAGCAGAAGCACACAAACGAGGATCTAACTGTTTAATTGAGCCTGAGGTGCTGGATTACTCTGTTTGTAGTTTTAGGAAGTAGGCTCAAATACCCAAATTATTCCATGAGAACGTTTTTCTTGCTGTCAATTTGATATCTCAGTTATTTAATTGTTGACTTTAATCAAAACCGTCCAAAATATGTCAAATGCAAGACTGAAATGTTGCTTTTAATATATCTATCAGAAGTGTTGACAAAGTGCTTTTCTTGACTTATCTTGTGTTCAACTGTCTTTTGATACAGATGTGCAAAGATGCATTTATAGTTTTTATTTAAGACTGTATAATTATTTAATCAAACATTTTCAAGGACTAGTTTAGTAGCCACTTTTAGTAATCCAGTAATAAAAATAGAAATACGTCTCTTTTATAGTAGAGTGTGACTGCAAAGTAAGTGTATTCATTACTCTGCACTCTTGCGTGCCTTGTACGGTCCCAGTGAGTGTGAGGCACACTCGCTCAATATAAAATAGGTCCAGCTGGTTTACGAGCTTCATTTTATTCCTCCAGTGGAGCCTTCTCTTTGTGGATCACAAAGGGTGAAAAAAAGCTACAGAGAAAACAGAAGAAGGCGATGAAGAAAAGTGAAATAATGAGTTTTGAAAGGGTCATTGTGAGCGTCATGCGTGAAGACAGAGTTTGTCGGGCAGAGAGGATGTATAAATATGTGTGATAAAAGTCAGCTGGCTTGAAGAGTTTTCTTTTTGTGAGGATGACATAATTTCAGCAGAGAATAAAGAGGTGAAAGGGGTCTTGGATCACATAACGTTTAGAAATAGTGTTGAGGGTTCTCTCAGGGCCAAGGAGCTGAGAACCATGGGAAAGAAATGAAAAGTCATGTCATGGTTTAATCCTGGCACAATTACAGTACCATCCAAGACTAAGCAGAACAATCTGCAGGATGCAAGGTGGAGCTGATTAGAGCTGACAATATCTTAAGCAGGAACCCAAGGATCTGCTTTAGTTTACCAGAAATGAGCTGTGTCCTAGCATCTGGGTGGCAGCATAGCAGTACTTTTTTGTTTGTGATCAGACTTCTTTCGGTGTAAACTCAGTGACATTGTTTGTTTTGTGATCTGTTTTGAATTTACATGGTTTTATCTAATTGTTTTCTGTCAATGCAAGCTTTACTTAAATTGGATTACCATTCTGACTCACAAACAAAGCTATACTCTTTCGTGGGAAATGTTGACACACAGAGCTGTCACTGCAAGTTGTGAGGTACAAAATAAACTCTGACAGGGTCACACATTACCTCTTAAAACATTATACAAATGTTTTAGGTTTCATCCTTTCTGCCATTTTCTTCATTGATTTTTTAGAGTAGATACAAGTGTGATGATTGTTCCCTGCAGGCTTGTGTCCTTGGGAGACTGGGAATGGGACTCGGCCCAGTGTGATCACTGAGGAGTGGGCTTTGATCAGAAAACAGTAATGCTGCCCAAAGCTACAGGAACTGTTGGCATGACGCAGCTACCAGAGGAGGAAAATGTTAACCTCACACAAAGTAGTACAACAAAAATGTTAAGAGTAAATACAAAACTTGGTGGTGAAAAGTGAGTATTTCAAAGTGTTTTTCAATTTAGGGCTGCACAATTAATCAAAATTGTATCATAATCGCGATACGGACTATTGCAATATTAAAATCACTGCTTAATATATGTTAAAATACCATTTTTTAAATTAGGTAGTGTAGGGCTTTAAATCATAATATATAGACTTAAAAATACCCTATTATGCTTTTTGGGGTTCTACCTTTACTGTAGTTTGTTATACAGGTTTTTTTATTTAAATGGTCTGTAAAGGCTCAAATCCAAAAGTTTCTCTCCCACACACTCCCCCCCTATTGTCTTGCTGTCCAACCATTTGTACGTGATTGGCTAAGGGGTGGGACATCTCTAAAGGCCCTGTCACACTGTCCCGAAATTGACACCCGATGGACACACGATAAAGGAAATGTTCAAATTCGGCTGTGATCGTAGCAACATCGGGCCATTCGTGAGGGCATCTTAAGCCATCGTATGACCGCCGGTGGAGTTTCTCAGGCTCCGGCAGCAACTTCGTGAGCGGCAACTTCGTAAGGTACTCGTGAGGACATCTTGTCAAATCGTGTCATCTTCGTGTTATCATCGGTGCATTCACCCTCACTCTGATCGTGGCGAATGCCCGATGGCACCGATGATAACAAGATGCCCTCACGATGGCCTTACGAAGGGCAACATTTACACACGAATTCAACACGAAAATGAAGCTTCGCAAGGTCCTTCGGCAATTTTTTGGCATGCCAAAGATTTGCCACCGCTCACGAAGTTGCTGCCGGAGCCTGAGAAACTCCACCGGCGGTCATACGAAGGCTTAAGATGCCCTCACGAATGGCCCGATGTTGCTACGATCACAGCCGAATTTGAACATTTCCTTTATCGTGTGTCCATCGGGTTGTTTTATTGCACAACAAAATCATGTAAATATATTATGTAAATAACCCAATTTGTGTTCTGTGAAACTAAAAAGGATATAATATATTATTTTGAAGGACAGTTGACAGGAAGTTGTTGTTGTTATGGAAACAACATTACGGAGAAAACGTAATATTTTCTACATATAACGACGGATAAAGTAAAGAACAAAGTCTGAAGATATCAGTACAGTATCATAGTACTGTAACATAATTGTTTTTGGTACTTTCATTGCAGTTGTATGTCTTAAATGTAATGTAAATGTTGCTTTCGTGTGTGGTTCGGGGCCATCTTCGTGCGAAATTCACAATTCCATATTTGTGTGTCCATCGGGTGTCAATTTCGGGACAGTGTGACAGGGCCTTAAGCGGTTGCCCAATCACAACAGAGCCGGCTAGCAAACCAATCAAAGCAGACTGGGCTCTGGTTTCAGACAGAGGGTGAAAAGAGGTGCTGCAGCACAGGCAGTATGAGAACAGTAAAGCTCTTCTTGAATATTAAAGTCAATACGAACTAGGGCTGAACGATTAATCGATTTTAAATCGAAATCGCGATTTTAAATGATGCGATTATGAAATCACAAAGCCTGCGATTTTATTTAACTTTTTTTTTGTTCTTGTGTGTCAGTCATCCACACCAATCAGAAGTGCTGTTCTCCACATGTACCAGCCATTGTTAACCAATCAGAAGTGGCCCATGATAGAAGGTGATAGACAGATTGATCCAATCACCTACCAAGTATTTTTGAAAGTGCCTGCCTTTTCCAAATGGCTTCCAATGGAGCTTTCCTAGATGCTTTGGTGAAACAAACCATCTGAGTCAGGTTAGTAATGCTCCATCACATGTTTTACATCTATTACAGGGTGAATCTTAAACTGAAGTTGGACTTTAAAGCAACCCAACAGAAGTTTCATGTAAGTTTAGTTCTTTCACTCGTAGCTCGGGCTGCGGGAGTGCTAGAGATGGGAGCATGTTGATGCGACCTTCCTAGCCGGAGATATGGCCGCATTTTACAATAAACTTCCGTTGGGTCGCTTAAAAACAAATATCGCAATCGCAATATTTGTCCGAAAAATCGCAATTAGATTTTTGATTTTGGAAAATAGCTGGAAATAAGGTCTGTGGTTGACACACATTTAAGAGACGGATCACGTTTTGTTCAGTCTCCAATTTGATCAAACAATAGCAAGGACTTTAAATTGTTCATGTCGGAAATAACAACTAATGGATGGCAGTGCAAGGGTTTGTCGTCTGTTTTGTTGCGACACCGTGAAAAGAAATTCCCTCCAAATGTTGCATGAAACTGACACTACTCTGGCCCCCAGCAGAGCCCCTTCATCCAGACCCCAGCAAAGGCACTACATTTAATTTAACCATGAACATTTACCAAGCTGACGAATTAGAAGTTCATACTGTACACACTGCTCGGGTTTCTTACTCAACCTGCAGGGCAAAATATGGTCCTTATTTTTTATTCCCCGCAGACTTGACTTCCCAAGTTGACTTATTTCATCAGGTTTTCCTAGTTTGTAGTTCGTTTTTAACATCACATTTATTTTTATTCACATACGCCCCCCATAATAAATAGCTGTAATATTAATGAAGCGTTTTGGATAGGTTGTCATTATTTGTATATTACCTAACACTGCAGGAAAGCCACTGAAATAGCACTACAACATTTTTCAAAATATCATCTGGCCTTATTAATGGGAGTTTTAAGCCCAATTGACAGTATCATGAATCCCTGAGCATTTAAAGAATCACTTGTGTTTTCAATTTAGTATATGTTACTGTGATTGACCACTGGCACAAGAACGTACTTGCCCTGAAGCAATAAACCCCTTCACTGGTTAATACAGGCTGATGTAAAGGCCAAGAATGATTTGGGCAGCGTTTCTGGAAATCCTCTTTAGACACGTTAGGAATTCTCAACGCTGTGCACACTCACACAGATCACAAGCAGTCTACCTCAGTAATGACAAAATAAACTCACCCACTCCCATATATAAATGCATACACACATTAAAGAAAGATACTCTGGCTCACAAATCACAAACTGTGGCCCCACAGAGAGGTGTGAGGCGGTACGAGAGTTGGCAGGACTTTCTGGAACGTTCTGTCCTGTTAGTGGACAGCTCAACTTTCCCCGTGTGCGCAACGGAGACCGAGACAAAAGGGCAGAACAAAAGTGATGAGTGGAGAACAAAACAGAGAGGGTCAGTGAAAACCTTACATTATTAAAACCAGAGCCACTTCTTGGAGATCACTGATGAGGTAAAGCAGGACTGTCAAAAAGATTTTTCGGTTTTCCAAGTCTGCCATGAAACTTATTTTGACTCTAAAACAAAATTAAAACACATCAGGGTCACGCTAAACTAAAGGCCAGTCTGTATGTTAAGAAAGTTAGTTAGCTAAGCTTTAAAAAATGCAAGCACAGGGAAATAGCCAACTTGATTTATTCCAGAGTAACAAAATTCCCCCAAATAAAAGTTTTTTTTTTTAAAAGAGACAAAAGAACAACAATTGTGTCAAATCAAAAACATGTATTCAGACAGAGCACTTGATCTTCTCATGTTACTCTTGGTAAGAAACAAATAACGCCTTTTCCCAAAACAATGTTCTGTTTATATCTGTCCAAAACAACTCTCAGTTGTTTTATCCGTATACTTCTTCCATAAAGCATCAGAACAAAAAGGCTATAAAAGATGCACATGTTCATATACATCCACATGTCCGGAATAACACACTGAAAAAGAAGCAGGAGGAAAAACACTCTTTTATTACCAAATGTGAAAAGTTTCAAGAAGGCGAGAATGTTTATTGTAAATAATACTGATGGAATTAATTTAGCTGAGGTTTTACTGTGCTGCCTACATTGTGTGTGATCTCCATATCGAGGCCGAGCATGGACCCACTACTCAGTTTATGGATGAACCACTAAGTGGCTTAAATGAATGCTCGTGCCTAAACTAACACATAAACACATTAGCACTCGTGACACAGAACAACAAAAACACATAAGTAGCTGCGTTGTTGTATTTTGTGGAATGAGGGAATGAATAACATAACTTTTAAGTATCGCTATAAAAAAATGTTATTCCATTTTAGTGTGTTTCAGCTGTGAAATAAAAAGAATACAAGCTATTTGAAGGAGCCATGCATGTTAGTGCTTCATTCTCATCATGTTTGTTTTGGAGAATGCTGTGCATGTTTCACAGATGTTGTGTTTTATAAAACTGCACTTTGATATATTGGAAGTATTGTAATAAAACCACAGAATGGGAAACATTGTTGGAAGATATTTGTCAGAGAAATTACATCCACATGGGATCTGGTTCCAATCAGAATCAAACTATTGTTTGTTTGTCAACCCTCAAGAAACTGAATCAAACCGACATCCCATTGATTATTAATAGACTTAGTCATGTGTTTGGATTGGGTGTGTGTGTGTGTGTGTGTGTGTGTGTGTGTGTGTGTGTGTGTGTGTGTGTGTGTGTGTGTGTGTTATCTTTGTTGGGACAAAGTATTGAAGTTGGCTCAACAAATATTTCAAGACATAGCCAAGAACATAAACAAATGTTGGGGGGGTTGATGGTGTTAAATACGTTCTCACGAAATAGACCACCACCACTACAAGAGGTGCACTTTCCCCTCTCCCTCCCCCTTTTCTTCCCCCTTCACTCACTTTCATTTCAACTCTTGATTCAGTAATGAATGCTAACCTAATTCAACACAGATTGAGCATCATGACATGCATTACTTTTATTATTTTACACTTTATTTTTTGCATGCGTGGGTGCGTGCTTGTGTGTGTGTTTGTGTGTGTGTTCATGCGTGCAGGTGTCATAAGGACCCAAGGTTGTTTGTCTGACTACACTTTATCACTTAGACCCAGAATTTAATTTAATTAAAAACATTCAAAGTATTATATCTTCCACAAACGTAATGGCCTCCCAGGTGAAGCCCCTCTTTGGCAGACAAGAATAAGCATCTGGCAACTCATTCTGTATTGTGTGGCTGTCCACACACCCTGAGGAGGTTAATGGTGGTTAAGGGTTTAGTAAATGGAAAACTGGCCATTCCAGACTAAGGACAATTTCAACTTCAATGGATGAGCTGTTTAAGTTGATTTGTTCTTCCCATGGCCCTGGTTTATTTTCAAAACATGTCGTAATGTTCATATCACTCATTAGTTGGATGTGTCTGGCATGGGAGCAAGACAGTAAACACAGGAGGAAGTTCCTGCCCATAAATCAAAATCCCATCATACATCGTTGCTAGTTAGACTGCCATATTTATTCTCCAACAAGCTGCTAATTGATTTCGATCATCTGCATCCCAGTAAACAAAGCACACCTGGTCACGAGAACTGTTTAGTTAAAACCTCCAAAGTAGGCGGCACATTGCAATTGGGTCAGATCAAGGTTGGATCACATTCCCACCAAAGGAACAGCACTAAAATGTGTTTGTGCTTATCTCTTTCACATTGAATTCTAATCAATTGAACATTTACGAGACATTTCCCTCAAAACCACCCAAATATCCACCTGTTGGTGGCGCTACAACAATGTTAATCGGTCATCAAAGTCAGTAGGATTTAGCTTCTGGGGAGCTTGAATGTCTGTACAAAGTCTCATCGAAATATAAAAGTTTCAGTCCAAACCAAAGTGATGGATTGACTGACTGACCATGTGATGGAAAGGCAGACTTTGGCTGGAGCATAAAAACTAAATAGGAAGGGTACAAATGTTGGAGGACTGCATGCTTCATGGAAATAACCCTCAAAGCCCTTGATGTCTCACATAGAGCTAATGGGCACATCATAGTACAACATTGCTTTACATCCCATGTGCATCCATCCATGCAT
The DNA here is from genome assembly GCF_902827175.1 of Gymnodraco acuticeps. Lineage (NCBI taxonomy): Eukaryota > Metazoa > Chordata > Actinopteri > Perciformes > Bathydraconidae > Gymnodraco > Gymnodraco acuticeps. The sequence continues at coordinate 1,698,302 of NW_022990673.1, forward strand.
GGCCATATGTGGGCTTGTGTTTAGATGTTTGTGCCCGTGTGTATGAAGGTTTGAAACAGGAAACTGAGGGGGGGAAAACACTTTAGTGGATGCTGTGTGAAGAGGCCACTGACCACAGACAGACCACAGAGTGAGAGGCGCTGCACCACAGCCTGCACGGTGAAACTGGAGAGGGCTGAGCTGACCAAACACCCAGCAGCCACCATCACTGTGGCAGAAGAATCATAGAACAAGATGGATAACGTGGCCCATGTAAATACACAAACATACACTCCCGTCGTCCACGCATGCATGCAGGCACACATCCACAGTTTCATCTGGCTGACATATGCCTTTTACTTGCATGTTGGACACAATCAAACACAGCAGCCTGTGATATTCTCTTCAACTAAATTAATGCAATGTCTTCATAAGAGCACCGGTACTTTTTATTCCCAGTTTCATTAATTCCCAATTCCCATACAGATAAATCCAGGATTGATATAATACAGATGCCAAAAAGCACCTCTGCTCTCCCAGAGACTGCACAATAGACTAGAGGGGCCAATAAATCAGGGATTACCCAACTTTTTTTCTTCTATTAATCTTTTACCATATACCATGATGCACTTATATGAGTCATTTATTACTTTATCAGCTCCAATCATCACGGGCTTGTAGGGGGAATAAGGAAGGGTGACAGGACAGAAAAATAAGACAGAGATTGTGAGGTAAGGGAAAAGAGGCATAGCAGGATCCCAGGAAATGAAGATACAGGCAATAGTGGCCTGTGGAGAGAGAAAAGGGGATGATGGAGAAAGGGGATTGTGAATCTGAGGAGGAGAAGGGAGGGCTTGATCAAAACCATATGCAGGCTGAATCTCCTCTATTGTTCCCAACTCAAACCAGCTGTCCGCTTTTGGCTTATCCATCAAAATAAACATTTTCTCGATAGCCACAAGCTACATTGGCCTGTTATTGATTAAAAAGCTGCGGCTTCATACTCACTCGACTACAGCACACACACACAACAACAAACTTAAAGGAATATACGTATATGCAATAACGTTTCAATGCACCCATAAGGTGGAATAATTGAGGGAAGATCCAGAGACATGCGTTTTCTGCATGCTTGTTTGTTTGTTCCACAGCAACCTCGCCTCTCCTAAAGCTGTTCAACCTGAGCTTGCTGGCTCGAGGTCTGATCATTTTGAAACCATTACTCCAGGGCCCTTGAAGATGAGTCACACATTTGTTTTTCTTTGTGCTGGCTACAATGCTGCCATTAAAGTTTTCATCGATTTACAAACCACAGTGAACGCTTCAAAGGCTTCCGTCTGTGTTGGGTCTGTGTTGGGTCTGGACGTGCATGCCAAGTAACCTACTGCCTGTGAAGTCAGTGCTGCAGAACTCAATCACTGAGCTGTCTGTTTCAGTTCTGATCTGCAGGATCTCCTCAGACAGATCAAGTGTGTTTGATAAAGTCTGGGAGCTACTTCCATGCCTTGATACATTACTATTAATCACTTCATTGTTTTAACAGCATGCATTTGTTAACATAAACACATTTTGACAGGATAGTGTGTGAGGTCGGAGCAGAAGCTAAATCTCAGGAAAGTTGGACGTACATATGTATTCCTTTGGTTTAATAAACACAAGAGGACATACAGTAGATACAGTAATCGTTCACTGTCTTTTGTTCAGTATGGGACTTTATATCAAATCTTTTACCCCTTGTTGCTTACTACTATTTATTTTTGCATTGTGTGATCATTTGACTAGGACTAATTGTCCTCATCAGAGACTTGGCACTGCACTTTACTATGCTTTGTTATAATGATGATTTTGGACTCACTTTTGGTCGTAGCCACAAAATGGCCTTGAAAATCTCTTAAAAATGTTTCGTCCATGGTTTAACTTGTGGCTGAATGAAACAGGATGTTTGGACTGAAGTAAATTATCTGAAGAACTGAGAGTAATACAATATATTTAAGAAGCTTGAACTCCAACCACAGGTGTTTGTAAAATGGGAACAATGTTTTTACAGAAACATACATCTCTGGCTTATTGTACTGCTGCAAGTGCAAGTAGCTTGAAGCTGCATTAATGGGTTGTTATATTACATGTATTTACTTGATACTTTGTTAACATGTGAATATTGATATGTGCACCCTTAAGGCTGGACAAAGACCTGCTGCTTTTATATGGGATGCACTAGCTTGTCTTTTGATAAAAATGTGTTTTTTTGCTCAATATCTTCAAAAATAATGCACAGCTGTTGTAACGGACATATCAGAGACATTGGATACGTCATCTAGAGAACGAAAATGTCCGTAAGAAATATCGGGTTTCATAATCTTTTAAATATTTCAGTCTGGATCAAAGTGCTGGACTGACAGACTCACTAACATTGCCATCCATAGAGCCACACTCTAACATGCTTACATGGCTAAAAATAAACTACATTTTATATTTGAAATATTATCACAATAAATGACTTAACCACTGCCCCATGCCACAGCTCTGTATAAACTGTAATGCTGATCAAAGGGCTCTGAACAGCGTGGTTGAGTCAGAAATCAAAGATGTAGTATGATGTAGCAGCCTATACATATCGCCTGTAATAGCACATCTCACAGAACATACCCACCCACCCACACACACACACACACACACACACACACACACACACACACACACACACACACACACACACACACACACACACACACACACACACACACACACACACACACACACACACACACACACACACACACACACACACACACACACACACACACACACACAGCGACATGTATGCAGGCCGCATTTACGGATCAACACAGATAACCACAGTCATCTGCAAACCTAAGAATATAACACAAACATCTGACAGCACTAATAAGGGAAACCTAATACACACATATTCTGTGGTTTGCAGATGCTCAGGGAAGAGAGGGTCCCGACAGTAAACCTAGACTCTGACGCTCTCAGACATCTGGCATCCAAAGATAAACTTAAACAACCTCAGTCATAAATACACAGTGCCATGCACACCAGGCATGACAGGAGACAGAGGTGCTGTTAAAGGAGAAATATGGGAGTAACACTGCAGAGCATAAGACAGGCAGGTGAAGGCAAAGTATGGGATGTTGAAAATATTACATATAAGAAAGGATTCAGGAAGAAACAAGACAATACAAAAAAAAAAGATGGCAGCAAAGAACAGCAGGATACAGAGGTGGAAAAGAAGTACTCTCAGATCTTGTACTTAAGTAAATGTTACGATTATTGTGTTATGTCACGTTTTGTATGTCTTGTTTTGGGTGTTTTGCTGTTCTCCCTGTCATGTGTTTTTCCTCCTGTCGACTCGTTAGTTTCCCTGGTGTGTCTAGTTGTCTGATTGTGTTCACCTGGTGCCGCTGTGTTTTCTCCTCCCTCCTCACCGGTCTCTTGTTTGTTTGATTAGTCCTGGGTGTATTTAGGTTCTGTGTTTTCTGTTAGTCTTTGTGAGTTCCTTGTCGTATTTGGACGTTGTTCACGGGGTGAGAGTACTGTTTTGTCGAAGTTTGTTCCAGTAGCCTTGAAATAAAGGTATTTTTTCTGTTCATCTGCATTTGGGTCCTGCTTGCCTCACTCAACCCTGACAGTAAAGTAGGAGTACCAGAGTGTAGGAATACTCTGTTAGAAGTAAAAGTCCTGCAATCAAAATGCCACTCAAGTAAAAGTACAAAATGATCTTGTGAATTTACTCCAGGTGTAACTAAAGTCTGATTTGAGTTTACATTTCACATAATTAATCCAAATCTGCAAAGTAACTAAAGGTATTCAATAAATGTAGTGGAGTAAAAGTACACTATTTAACTCTGAAATGTAGAAGTACAAAGTAGCAAACGAGTCATATACTCAAGTAAAGTACAAGTCCCTCAAAATGTACAGTACTTGAGTAAATCTACATATTTACTTTACACCATCGTATCCAGTAGGGGTGTAACGGTATCCGTATTCGTCCCGTACCGTCACGGTTCGGACGTCACGGTTCGGCACATGCAATCACACGACGAATACACCTTTTTTTTTACGAGTGGGAAAAAAGTATTTCAGGGCAGTATACATTACACTATATATAATCCGGGGGGCGGTATTGCGCCTAAAAGATGTTTGCCAGCCGCCCTTAAACAACAAATGAAGAACAAGAAGAAACACAACAACAAAACGAACAAAATACAAGAAGAAGAAAAGTTAGTATGGCGATTTCAGATAACACACAGGAGCTAGAACCCACCTGCTTCTTTTAAATCAGCTGTGTGGGAACATTTCGGGTTCCCTGTGGACTACAATAACGATTAAGTGTGCGAGTGGTGGATCGGACGAGGACGGTGTGTCGCCGTTGTTCTACAGCGGTGCGGTATGCTAATGGCAACACATGCCAAACATGCTAAATCATATCAGAAGGCATCACCCAGATTTGCCAATCACCGGAGCCCGGCAAAAGACAGCCGCAGTTCAACAGCTGATCCCCGCTGTTTTTATAAACCAATAGACATGAGAGCCGAGAGACCAAAATAAATAACGGAAGCTTTTGGCATATGTTTTTCAACGGCTTGAAACACTTTCTTATTATTTATGATTTTCAAGACATTCTTTTTAGTTTTACAGCTTGATGAAACCTTTTTGTTTGACATCAGCCATTATAGATAATATGGCCATCTGAGTGTGTGTGGTACTGTTTGTGGTTTGTTTTGAACTGTTTAATACAGTTAATTATTCAAAATGTCAGAGTTCCTTATTTTTAAACTGAAACTTGCACTACTGTTCAAACATAAATAACAACAAACCTGGAATTATGCATTTGGGACTTTTTTTTGCTTTTTCTTGTTGAACCGAACCGTGACCTCCAAACCGAGGTACGAACCGAACCGTGACTTATGTGAACCGTTACACCCCTAGTATCCAGTATAGAGAATACTATATGACTACACAAGTGAAAGGGGTAGTACCAAAGGCACAGAGGAAATAGAGAGGACTCGGGATGACTTTTTTTCCTATACAGTGAGTTTTGTGTTTCTGTTAAGGTCTTTTTGCCACTGTCTATTGTCTTACTGTCCATATGTTTCCTACCATCAAGCAGTTCTCTGTCAGTCAGAGTTATACAAACGGGAATGGGATTAACCTTGGCTAAAAACAGGGGCACGCAGGCCGGACAGTTTGGGTGGCCTTGTGCGGTCGCTGTGCAGCATCCTTCCTCTTCATACTTTAGCTGCACATTAGCGCTATGTTTGTTCCCCTTCAGTGTTGTGGAGATGAAGATGGATTGAAAAATGTTGCTGTGTTCAGGACTGAGGGTAGGGCCGGCTCTGTTTGACCACAGAGCTGCTTCATATCCCCCAGCAGGCTTTGCTGTGTCCAGTGCCAAGAAAAACAGCACAGGCTTTAGACCTGGAGAGGCCATATCCTGCCGCCTCATAGGACCGTACGTGAGTGATTGATTTTAGGGGGGATTAGCATGTAAAGACCCATTTGAGTGTTTACACTTTTACGTATATGTGTTTGTGAGAAGATAGACAAACATTGTATGGGTCTACATGTGTGAACAAGAGTGTTGGGGTGAAAAAATGTGTGCGCACGTGTTTTCGTACGTCTGTTCTGTGAATTGAGGGGTACAGTTTATCCCGGGTTAACTCTCTCTCCCCTTTTTAACCCAAGCCAGTCCAACAGTAATGACCTCATCATGCTGCTCTCTCTCTGACACGATGAAGAGGCCCGCGTTATCACATGACTTACAACATAGTAGTGAATAGGTCAGTTGGATTTTCGCACATAAATTGCTGCACAGTAGACACTCACACACTCACTGTAAACATCCTGCAGTATGAATGTGCTTCTCTGGGCATGAAAGTCAACCCTAATGTAACCCCAGAAGGAATCACACAGCAGCTATACTGTTTTAACGCCTGCCTATAGAACGAGCTGCTCATTACGTAACCATCAACAGAGACAGTGTTGTGTATGAGAGGAAACACTCTGTCCTGCTAAAAAGAAATTATTGTATTAATAGAATATGTTTCAATTAACTTCAGGAATGCGGCATGTCACACTGTTGGTTATGGCTATGGATTCTTTCATTAAAGTTGTTAGCTGTGGCAAATGTGTCCTGCATAACAGATAATAAAACAAAAATAAATATATAACAAGTAGCTCTAAAATTTGTTTTAAACTGACAATATAAGCTGTGGGGAATGTCAGAATTGTAACTTAGACCTTACCTGATTAAACGAGTAAATACTCTTATACAGCAATTATTGAATCAATAGACTGCGTTAAATAGCAATTTCAGGAATGCAGCAGGTCATACTGTTGGTCACACCTATGGATTCTTTGATTTACATCTTTAAATATGACTAATTAGATCGAAACCAGATAGAAAAATGTGTAAGAATTACTGTGTTATTTCCAGCTTTGGAAGAACGGGCGTGTGATATCCTCGGCCCTCAGGGGTGCTCAGAGGGAAAGGAAAAGACAGAGACTCTCCATTGATACTCAACACAAACTGCTGACTGTTCTCTCTCTGTGGGACAAACTCTCTCCCACTCTCATGTTGCTTTCCTGTTGTTTAAATAAAGACTCAACAGTTTAACTCAGGATGCAGAGTTCACCAGCAGGTCTCTTGTGTCGCTCTTTTTTCTCACTTCATCATCAGACTGCAAACTTCTCGGGGATACCTACTACTCACTCAAAACGAATCACAGATCAGTCCATTTTCTCTACAGCAGATACATTCCTTTATCAGTAGGAGTATTTGTCATGGTAAAATCATTTGTGTTAAGGTACTCCGGGATCTCTTGAATCCTGCGAGGTACGTTTTGCTGCGAGCACCACCTATGAACCGCTATAAGCACTCATTCCTACCTATGTCGATTAAGCTTCTTAACATTCACATGAAATAGTAGTCAAATGTAATGAAATGTACTTTTTAAATGTTGGCCATGAGGGGTAGTGCAATAGGTCGCCATTGTCAGTATGTGCGTCTGTGTATTGTGTTTGTTCAAACGGTGTATGACTGATGATATGTGTATGTCTCTTAATGTCCACTATGTACGTATATGTACATGTATGTTGAACTGCAGGACCGAGTCCAGAACAAATGTCCTTACGGAGACAATAAAGTATATCGTATCGTATCGAGTAGTGGGAATGTTTCCTATAAGCTTCTTGCTTTACTTCAAAGGTACATTTGTGGTTAGAGAAAGTTTAGGTAAGAACTACAGCTGGAGAAGTGGACCTGTATTCCCCGCTCTCTCTGCCTCCCTCCCTCCCTCCCTCTGTGTGGCAGAGACCACTGCACCTTTCTTTCATCTTTATTTATCACCATTTTCCAGGTTGGAATTTGAAAAGTGCTTTTGCATGTGTGATGTGTAATCAAAACTAACACTGCTAAAGTCATTGGGTTAATTCTTTAAATAAACTGTACTGAAAACTAAGGAGAAGAAAAAGTTAATATATTTTCAGCGTTACCACTGTAAAATTAAGTAAATAAAGTTACTATTTCCCCTTTAAAAAGTCAAGTTTAGCATTTTTGGAAATAGCAAATAATGCCAATTTGAGGTTTGCATGTTCAATTTGAAGCTTTGGAGTTTATTATATATCATGCATCATTATTTATAAGCTCGTCACATCCAGCGTTGAGGTTTGCTTGTGTCCTCTTTAGGAAATTGTGTGTAAATGTGACCTAACCAAGTGTAACATCATAAAACAGATAGTTGGAAAGCACAAACTAAAAATGCCACCCTGTTGATTGAAGAGTCGGATCAGAAAACGGCTCAGTGTGTTGTTATGGTTGCATGGAGAAACAAAGTATGAGTCATCATTTGGAGGACTTGTTGGAACTGAAGTTTAAAGATTCAGAAATTGCCAAAGAAAGATGGTGTGCAATATAATCATCATCATCATCATCATCATCATCATCATCATATGATGGCCTTCATAACAAAGTCCTTGAATTTCAATACCTTGATGCCACGTAGTGACAGACCGGCCCCTGAAATACCACCATCGTACCTACACACACGTGCGAGCACACACACAATGTAACACTTTATCTTCAGCACCACATACTGAGGCAGTTAAATCTAATGACCCTTTTCTTTTGTCGCATTAACGAGGAAAACAAACTAAGTGTTACCTTCTTCTTCGCAGAGCCCCCCCAGAGGGAGCGGGTGGCTGAGTGATAAAACACTTGTCAGTGAAGGAGTCAGGATGATCTCATATGTTGTTCCATCGTCTTTTCTTCCTATCGCCGGGTCAGTATATACACACACACACACACACACACACACACACACACACACTCTCTCTCAGGGGCTTAGTAATTGTGTTGGACTCTGTTTTCTCAGCCCTGAGGTCCCAGTAGGGATGTCAGCCTATCTCGGGTTAGCACTGTGAGCGATGTGGAGGGCTTTGTTGGTGATATAGTTTGCCAAAGTGTGCTTATCTCAAAGAAACACTATCTCATAATAAAAACACACCTGTGTCCTGTAATGATGCCAGCTCCACTCCTCCTCACCCTCCACATTCTCCCTCCTCATCTGTTTCACTGCGTCTCTTTTTCCATTCCTGACAACCTTTCTTTCTCCCTCTCTTAGGATTTACTCCAGTTTCGGTCCATTTAACTTATCTGTTTCCTCCATCTTTCCTCTCTTCTTGCCCATTCTCAAATGTGCCATGTACTCAGAACACACACACACACACACACACACACACACACACACACACACACACACACACACACACACACACACACACACACACACACACACACACACACACACACACACCTGTTTTATACATTTGTATGGAGGGCACTTATACCAAGAGGGAAAAGAGGGAAGGATGACTTTCAGGTGCAGGGGTGAGAGTGTAAATCATAAAAGATATATCTTAAAAGTAGGATTTTTTTTTTGCATGTGTGTGTGTGTGACCCCTGCGGTCATGCACAGCTCACATCTGCTGTTCATTTACTTTCCACTCATCTCCCATTCATCCGACTATCCATCCATACACTAGGTACACACACACACCTAATACACACCGCTATTCCTTCACAGTGGTCTCTGTAATCCTGTCATGTAATAATGCCTGGAGGCGACTGATCAATTTAAACTGAAGAGAACATAAACATGAGATAAGACCCTCTACCATGGGGAGGCCTGAGGTCAGGCTGAGGGCTGAATGAAACCTCTGGAGAGGCTGGCATGAGGTCCGGTTAATGTGAACCGGACACTGGACCCCGCTGGAGGGCAAAGGTTCCTGGGTCAGTGTGTCAAGACGGGTCATGTGTTTTTTTTCTGTCTGATGTATTTTGTCTATTGCATTCACCTAATGTTGCACAATAACTTAATAATGTGATCAATCAATTCTTAGTTAATAATCAGTATAAATTACCTATGGCCTAATACCAACAGTCTGGCACAGACTGCAATACGCAGCATGTCAGCAATCACTAAAATAAGCCCTGTTTGAAATAAATACTGATTCCTCATTGATTTGAATGACACAAATATATTGACTCAAGAATTGTGCTTGGACATAGATACGTGGGATAATGGGATGAAAGGTTAACCTGGCTCAACATTTGACCTTTCTGTTAGATTTTTACTGTTCACCTTGCAAAAAATTAAAGTGATTGTCACTGATACATTTCCTGAGAGTCCTGTATCATATTAATATCATCTTCAAAGGTGGTTTCTGATAAGATTTCAGACTCTCTTATGCAAACCAACATTTCTTTATCAATTACACCAAAAAGTGATTGAACAAACCCCACTGACGCAGCACCTCGCATTGTTTTAAAGCGGGGACTTTTGGGTCTGAACGCCCACAGCTTCAACTGCATGAACATCTGTAATTGCATACAGACATCTCAGACACCTATTGTATATGTGATGCAAATGTGGATGCCAATGTAAGTGAATCCAGACCCTCCAACATCAGTGCTGCATCTCTGATTGAACGTCTGGAGGTAGTTTGTTCTCATCTGACTGCATAATTAAAAAACAGGACTTTGAACTAATTGTGTCCCCATGTGATTCTATACAAACTGACTTATCTTAGCTGAGCCAGCCAAGTCAATGATGGAGTGCTGCAGTGCTGACATTAGCTCTTACACAAGAACTGATAAATTGCAGAATCCTGGGGATTGATCCATTAATCCTGCTGAGAAGAGTTAAATTACGTTTGCAATCACACACACAAGGAAGAAATGATACACGTGTGCTCCTGGAGAGGGAGTATGACCAAAACAATAGCAGTTGCATAAACTAATAAACACAATGTGAAATTATGCTTTCTTTATGAGCTCACACTGACATGAACTCCACTCAACCTGATCTACGTAATGTGAAACGTCCTTTAGTAATCGTGGAATGGAAAAGTCCCACAGAGACTTTTCTAACAAAGACATGGAGCAGTTTTAATTCATCATGAACTTTCAATGTATAAAATGTAACAAATGAAAAGACGATAAGCTCCAAATGTTATTGCTTTTTCTACATGATTAATCTGTGATATTGTGAGGTAATCCACGTGGGTGGGGGCATTCATGAGTTATTACAATAGCCTTTAATGAGAATGCCAACAGGAGACATTGTAGCCCACTCCAGGAGAAACTCGTAGCCAACAGTTTAGTCACCAGGGAGGGGATGGGGAGACTTACTGTACTGCAATATTTAAAGCTTTCCACCCCCCTCACTGAGAGATCTCTTATCAGCTGATGATAGGAAAGTCATAAATATGTGCTGAGGCCCGGCCAAATGAGCAGTGTCAATCAAAAGAGCGGCCTAACCCGAGGCCCAGAATAACTGCTGTGAGATCCGCTGTGCGTGTTTCTGTTAAGTATCAGCCATCCATGCTCTGTGCCTGCCTCATGTATGACCTATGATAATGATCCATCTATACCTCACCTCCGACCCCACAAAACTAAACCAGGTGCGCGTGGTGTGAGCACAGAAGGGGGAAGCATGGATGTGTTTGTGTGCCCCGGAGGACCCCTGCCTATGCTGAGTGACAGGTCTGAACTGTTCCTGGAACCACAGGGCTGATGGAGGGGAGTCTTTTTACCTTTCTCTTCTTTCCTCTTTGTGTCAGCAGGACACGTGCCTGTCCATGTGTTTACCTTCAAATCATACCCTGCTGACATCCTCGAAGATTACCCTGACAAACATAAGGGTTAAAACAAGACAATACTTGTGCAGCACAGAGGAAAACAAGAGTGTTTGAAGTCAAGACCCCCCCCCCCCCGCTTTAGTTACACAGGGCAACAGGTACACAACCTGCTGACAGGAAATCCTATCTGTCAAACCCCAGCAAAACAGTGACGTCAGACTTCTGAACTCAGTCAGTATCCTACCCCCCTACACCAAACACCCCATCACAGAAAATGCCCTTTCTGTTTTTCCATCTGTATTCTTTATATTATGCTTATTGCAACACACTTTTTGGATAAAAGGGATGAGTTCATCCAAATAAACATTTAGATTTTTTGATTTGCCCAGGTTCTTAGAGACCTGCATCTGCAATTTTTGCTCCCATGCACCCAGATATTATAGAAGTGAATTAAATGATATTTGTGGTGTTGAAAGCATTGATGAATGACGTTTGAAACAAGATTAGGAATCTCCAGTCATGCTAGCACCTCTGTGAAGCTGTACTTACCCACAGCTGTGCTAAATGCTAATGTCAGCATGCTTACATGCTCTAAACTAATGTTGACATAATGTTCACTTAAGCTAACCAGTTTACCAGTGAGTGACCGGGACATTGATTCTGGTAGTGTTTTGTTGTTTTAAGCACCAATGAAAAAAACCAGGTGGATAGTTTAAAATCTGAGTCCATAAAACTGAATCCTCCTGCAAAGCAGAGATTACGGGGACCTGACCGCAAAAAAATACTCAGATTCCAGAAGAATGAACACACACATACCCCAGAATGATGAATAAACAATTGTATATTAAAACCAGCAGATTCCTGAAAATACACCTCCTACTTCCGCACGGATCATTTACGAGCAAACACTCCCCGCCGGCCCCGAGGCCTTTACCCTATGTTCTCCAGATTCAATAACCGGGGATCCTGCCTTCCAAAACCGTGTCAAAGTAGAGGTCACTACAGACAACACGTATCCAAAACATTCCTCTGGCAGTTCCCCTTCATGAAAATATGAGACAAGGGTAGCAGCAGCTGTACTGTTATACTCAGAAGTAAGACATATTGAATTACTTCTGTACTAACTTATATGTGGACAAAGTTGCAAGTGGAACGAAAGAAATGTTCCTGCAGAAAGAGTCAACTTGTTGTGTTCCCCCCTTTTAGCAGCACAATGATGTATCAGAACTTCACAAACAATATAAAAGCTGCATGTTTCTGTTGTTAAGTCATTAGTCAGTCTTTTGTTGGGAGTTGAAGGGTTTAGCCAGTTGCAAGCTTTTTGTGTGTGTGTGTGTGTGTGTGTGTGTGTGTGTGTGTGTGTGTGTGTGTGTGTGTGTGTGTGTGTGTGTGCAAATAAGTTGGGTATCTGGGTTCAGTCCCTGTGTTATCACACTGCTGTGGATAGATCGATGGGCCCTCACTCAAAGCTCCCACAGGACTTTGCTTTTTCAAAAGGTTTGTGTTAGTGCTGCAGCACTGATGTCCTCTGATCCATAGCCAGCCACACAAACAAGAGTGTGTGCTCGTGTGTGTGTGTGTGTGTGTGTGTGTGTGTGTGTGTGTGTGTGTGTGTGTGTGTGTGTGTGTGTGTGTGTGTGTGTGTGTGTGTGTGTGTGTGTGTGTGTGTGTGTGTGTGTGTGTGTGTGACAGAGTGTATACATTAGCGTATGAGTTTGTGTTCTGGCTCCTGCTTTTAAAGTGTGTTTAGTTTGGATTGAGGTGGACAGCAGCAGATTGCCAGGGAATAAAACGGTCCTATCTGGCTTGAAAAGGCGTAGTGGGGGTCTCAAGTAAATTATCTGAGATCAGTGGGTGGCAGTAAATGGTTTGATCAAGGGGTCAGTTTGCTGGTCCAGGCTCCGACCATGAGATTCAGAATGTTATTCAAATGCCAAGTGCAGCAAAGCCTCAGCGATGTGTCAAATCGTCTTTCAAACAGATCTTCAAACAACAAACCCTTTTATCTGTGCTCCAAACCCCCGGAGTCTCCACTTCACAAAGACTCAACACAGCTTTTCACCCTTTCGTCCTCCTTTCACTTCCCTTCCCTTCATTTTCAACTTCCTTCTCCTCTTCCTCTCCTACTGTCTCTGTCCCTCCTTCTCTCTCTCATCTCTTACTTCTGAGCATATGGAAATCTCATTCTGTATTCTGTGTGATAGTCTTGAATGCGGCTGTCGCTGGAGGTTAAGGTGAGATGACAGAGCTTTGACAGAGCTATTTCAGAGCCGTGATACCGGAATACACACACACACACACACACACACACACACACACACAGTCACGGGCCTGTAAATAGAGCAATGGGCGATGATGCCCTTTAAGAAGCTGCGTGGGGAAGCTGCTTGGTGGGGATAGAGTTTCCGGATGGTATCCAAGACAGGATCCTCTGTTGAGTTAATGAAAACTACTTGATGAAGAGGTAAAGGAGTGGACCGTAGAAGACAGAATATGACACGAGGTGATAAGTGTTGCTCCTCACCAGAGTTGGGTGTAACGCGTCACTGTAATAATATTACTTTTGTCGGTAACGGAGTAGTGTAACGCGTTACTTTTATAATTAGTAATAATATAATAGTAATCACACTACAGTTACTAACATTGCCCCGACACGCGTTACTTCGTTACTTTTATAAAATAATCACACTCACTGACAGACTAGAGGGGTTTCCGCCGCAGGTTTATATACATGTAGGCCTATGTAATCTGCGCGACTTGCGAGACCACATCTCCACGTGCAGTGCTGCATAAACATGGCTGAGTCTTTTCATCTGTAAACTCCCTCAACGGGGCCGCTCGCTCTCTTTTGTTGATCGCCCTCTCACGGGTGAACAGTTCAATGCCCCGCTTCATTGTAGGAATTCTGTCTCTACCACTTTAGTTTGACCATCTCTGTTACTAAGTTATGGAATACTAAATAGGCTACATAAGTCATTAGATACCTTACCGTTACTGCGCTCATAAAGAATGATAAGAATAATGCGTCTTGAACTGGTTTCATTAATTAGTGTCTTGACGTTTCACAGACTGTTAGCTTGTTGTGGTAGGCTGGTAGCCTATTTTAGAGCATATAACGAAAGAAAGACTTGTGTTATGTCTTCCTTAATGCAATAGTAATTGGGGGGCAAGTGGAGTCTCGCAGAGGCAAAACTGTGGCGGGCTTACACTGTAGGTGCGCCGTAGTCTGCGTGATCTGCCTGTAGGGAGGGGCGGGCCGGCCCTGCGAGTAAAGTAACGAGTAAAGTAACGAGTTACTTTATGTAGAGAGTAACGAAGTAGTGTAATATATTACTTTTTTTAAAAGTAATATGTAATATGTAATATATTACTTTTTTTTAGTAACGACCCCATCTCTGCTCCTCACCTTCAAGGCCCTTCACACTCTTGCACCTCCATATCTCTCTGAACTCCTTCACACTCCCTCTTGTGCCCTCCGATCCTCCTCTGCCTTCCAACTCACTGTACCTTCTGCCCGTCTGACCACCATGGGGTCAAGAGCCTTCAGCCACTCTGCACCCCTCGTCTGGAACTCTCTCCCACAAGACATCCGCAATATGGACTCACTCTCAACCTTCAAATCCAGCCTGAAAACACACCTTTTTAAACTGGCATATTCAATATCTTAATAATTGTTCTAAACTGATTGTTGTTTTTAAGTCTTGTATTACTGTGTGATCTTCTTTGTTGCTTGTTTTTAATTATGCTCTGTAAGGTGTCCTTGAGAGCTTTGAAAGGCGCCCATAAATAAAATGCATTATTATTATTAACAGTGTAGACACAGTTTTTACAATATCTATATTGATAGTGCTTTTCAGTATGTTGCAAGTCTCCTTTCTGATATATTCCTTCTTTCCTGGTGAAATATACTAATATTCAAACACTTGTAACTTTTTGGAAGAGGCCCCTTTCACCAGGAAATGGCACTGGTTAATTGTTAAAATGTAGCAAAACCACCTATATACATTTTCTAAAAACGTTTTTTTTGCAAAAAGATCTCTCTTTACTGAAAGAACTGAAACATTAAGTTTAACTTAATATTTGCTTTCAACTAACCAGCTTTTTAAAAAGATGTTGTAATTCGATGACCCATTTCAGGAACCTTCTTCAACCACAACCAAGTTGATTTAGTTAATCTAAACTCAACCAGATTAATATTGGTCTTTGGGGTCATTTGGAAGCGAATGACATATGTTGGATGAGAATGAACTCTCCCTGAAAAGCATACGCACAGGGACACAACACATACTTCTGTTTTTATCACCATCACTGTCGTCCTTCCTGCATGGTTGCATCCCACGGGCAGGGCCTGGTCTGGGCTGGGCTGGGCTGGTCTGGGCTGCTCCCCTGAGATCCACTAATCAGCACTCCCGCCTGGTGCATCCTAGACCTCTGCTCAAATAGCTACAGATTCTTATTGTTGTGCCGCTGTAGTAGAAAAGCATGTGTGCTTCCCTTGGACTTAAAATACATTTTTAAAAATGTGTCTCTACTGTCAGTATGTTAAGGTCTTAAGTATATCATTAAACATTATTACATTGTGTTCTTGCCGCAACATTTCAATATAGTCATGATGACCCAGAGAGAGCATTACATCATGCCTGTCAGAATATAATTGACAGTTCCTTAAGAGCCTCAGGAGACGCTAAGATCCCAACACGGCTGTGGTCAGGACCAGAGGTTACTCTGTGCAGAGGTGAATCCTACAGCACACCATGGGAGGTACATAATGTGTGAGTGTGTATGTCAATCCAAATCAAATCCCCTGCACCTCACCACATCCAGAGTGTGTTATGAAACAGGATCTTAGACTGTATATAGGTACGAACCGGAGAGGAAAATACACACCCTTCAGCATCCTCATCTGCATCTCAACAGTTCCTGTTTTTGGGGACTAACTATATAGGGAAACACTAATGTACAAACACACTCCGACGCCCGCTCTCACACACACACTCACAGGGTTGCCAAGCTAAGGAGGAAGGAGGGCTGTTGAGAACCTTTAAACAAAAAGACATTTTTAGAAAGGTCCTCGTGAGCGGGGAAACAAAGGAGGGAAGTGACATGACGTTGCACAGGAGGGAATCTGAGGGTCACTGGTGGCCTGACGGACACGCCTATGGAAAAGGCTCTCACACAAACACACACACACATTCACATTCACAAGCTTGTTTCACACAGAGACACACTTGATAAACATAGTCAAGGTCCTTTTCCCTGCTCTCAAAATAGCCATTTCCTCGTCTCCCTATTTATTTGCTCATATTAGAATCATAAGGATGTACTGTATCCACGTTTTCTTTCCTTCAGCAGAAACCACAATAAATCCACTGTGTTTTATCAAGGGATGTTTTGATAATCTGTCCTGAACCACATTTAAACCTTATATAAACCATGATACAACATGAAGGGAACAGTACTTAAATTCCCTCTCAGCGAATTGGCCTAACGCAGTCAAAAACGTGTTTAATTCATTTTAATTTAGCTAGATATTAACCTGGAAGTAATCATAATACCTTTGGTTGTAGTCTGGTTGCTCATATGCTATGCACATTCATTACAACATGTTCACTTCAATGAAAAACTGTATTGTTTACAGGAAGTGTATAACAAACAACCAACCCACTTCCTTTGTATCCAAACATAGCTCTGGGCAATGATAATGGCAGAGAATATAAATAACTGTCTGCAATCATTTATTTGCAGATGGTGCTGTTGAATATAAGCAACACTGTATTTGCAGTAATGTAATAGATTTCAAGCCATACACACCCACTTTTGATTGCAGATAACTATTGATTATATTAATTTTTAAGAGAGAGATGCTTGACCTGGACAGGATGGTTGAGGCCAGTCTCTTTCTCTCTTGCATGCACACATAAAAACACACACCTCTCACATCTGGTGTACGTTAGATCTGTTACAGAGTATGAATCTCAAAACCAGAGGGGGTAAAGCCATCAATCATTCCTCCACTCTTGTTTTTCTCTCTCCTCTTGACGCTTGAGGCTACTTGAGAAAGATATAATTTGTGCTTACTGTAACAGTAGAGGTAAGCCTTTTTCCTGTTTTAACTTAAAGTAGAGAAAATGATGGTTGGTCGTACACAGAGTTCTGACCGTCATCGTCAACAGGGTAGCTTGAGGTAATCGGGGTAAGATGAGCTCTAGTCTGAAGAGTAAATAAGGAGATTCAGTTTCATTGGATTTGCAAAAGGCAATATAGCTTCTGGGGAAAATGTGTAGCTGATGCAACTATCTCTATGCATGACGCATGAGTTTAAGTAATGCAGAGCTAACAGCATTTTCTCATTGATCCCGATAAAAGGCCACACTGTGTACATTTCCTCTATGTAACAGTAGACTCCGCTTTAATAGGATAATGAGGGTTTAAAGTAAGGTGGGGGGGTGTAAGACAAGAGAGTAAAGTGGGGATCCTACTTTTCATCACTCCTCTATAGACAATCAACTCAGGTTGCTTTGAAATTCAGACACACAATCACACCACACTGGTTGCTAGGTAATGTCTTTGCCTTTTGACATATTCAGTCAAGCCAAGTGCCCGGTGATGTTATTTATTTACCCCGCCCATTGTTGGGGGATAAGGGTGCTTTAATGACTGCCTCTTCTGGGAAGCTGGAACACAGTTGAGCCTTCTCAGTGTCCTCTGACTCCAAAGAACGGTATGAAAATACTTTAATAATACAAGTGGCTATTTGAAAGACTAGTGGCACTAGATAATCACGGATAATGGCTGGAATACTGTGCAGGCCATGGCATCCAGAAGAAACTATCCATCAAGTAAGTTGGGCCAGCCAATGGAGCTAGGAGGATACAATGTAGATCTGAGGTGTGGTCAAGCAGCTGGGTATCTGCTCTTTGCTTGTGGGGGGTAGGACTCAGGGTAAAGGGTCAGGGTTATAGAATGGCATCAACTGTCAGATGGCTGAGCAGATTGATGACTTATTAATACGTGGCTTTCATGCTCATCCAACTTTGGCCCATTCATCCATTTGTATTGAGTTTATGACATTTAATATCTCACCACCTCATCAAAGTCAGAATGACTCAAATGCTGGTTCATACGCAGAATGACAATGACTCACATACAGGAACACTGTATGTTTTTTCTTTTTGGTCATGTGAACCCAATACCCCCACTGGTACATGACGTAGGCCATTCAATGTGAAGTAAGTTTCCATATCATTAAAAATACATTGAGAAAGTTGTTGTTGGAGCCCAAAAAGAGACAAAAGAACCACCTGATATTTTTGGCAGACTGAGAATGACCCCTTCATGACCTGAGCTCAGGATGACTGTAGCACCAGCAGCTTAAGACTACAGACTAACACACACAGCAGAACTGACCAGGTAGCCCAGCTGAGCCAGATGCAGATGTTCATGTTATCTGAAAAATTATGGCAAATGTTATTGCAGCCGGCTGCCCCCGCCCTAATGTGCTTAGCTTGGACAACTGGCCAAAGCCCATGCACATAGAGTAGGACCAGTTGAGAAATAGAGCGAGCACAGCGGCTCCAGATGGTTTTGTTCAGATGGTTTAAACAAAGATTAAGACAATTGATTCAATTATACAATCTTAAGATTTATTTGTAAGGCCTCTCCTAGGGTCTCTGTATTTTTGAACAGTTTGTACCATGGCTTTGTTTCAGCCTACCCTTCTCATGTTGTCTATTAGCCAAGGGAAATAAAAGCATGTCTAATTAAATGTTCTGTTGAAGTTTTCTCACACACACAGCTCTCATGCACACAAAGCACAACATTTTCAGGTTATCCTCAGTTGTCTGGGATTCAATGAGGCACACATATTTTTAGAAAAAGAATCTAAATATAAAGTTAAAACATTTTGAGAAAGCATGCCAAATACACTCTGACTCATCCAGTTATCCAAGCCAATATACAGTTGCAAGAAAAAGAATGTGAACCCTTTGGAATTACCTGGATTTCTGCATAAGTTGGTCATAAAATGTGTTCTGATCTTCATATAAGTCACAACAATAGACAAACACAGTCTGTTTAAACTAATACCACACAAACAATTATATGTTTTTATTGAACACACCATGTAAACATTCACAGTGCAGGGTGGAAAAAGTATGTGAACCCCTAGACTAAAGACTTCTTCAAGAGCTAATTGGAGTCAGGAGTCAGCCAACCTGGAGTCCAATCAATGAGACGAGATTGGAGGTGTTGGTTAAAGCTGCCCTGCCCTATAAAAAATACACACCAGTTTTAAATTCGCTATTCTTAAGAAGCATTGCCAGATGTGAACCATGCCTCGCACAAAAGAGCTCTCAGAAGACCTACGATTAAGAATTGTTGACTTGCATAAAGCTGGAAAGGGTTACAAACAGTGCTTGAATTGGAATGAAAAAGGTGCCAGTACTCTAAAATCAGCAACTTTTTCAAGTCAATTTTATATATACAGCCCACAAACAAGAATTTGGCTACTATAATGCTGGTGGGTTTGTCTCTTTACTACTGTATATTTTAGAAAGGTTCACTGTACTTAACATTTTTTATGATAGGCAGCGGATATGGCTAAAGCTCAGTAAGGTCAATATTAACTGAAAATATAGCAATCAAAGTCTAGATCTTCTGCTGAAGACACATGAAGCAGAGACCTTTCAGGTGAGAGCCCCTCTGGTGGTGTTCAACATTAATGACAAGGAAACAAAGCTCTGGTCAGAAGCATTTTTTATAAAAAGCTTTAACAAAATTAAGTATTTCTGTACATTTTGAATGCAATCTAACTTTCCAACTCAGAAAACGAAAAACGAAAAAGTGCCAAAAGTCTTCTCACATGGCTGAGCTGCTTTGCAATATACTTCACCACTGAAGAATACAAATATGTATAAAGTAAACTATGATGCAATCTAACTTTCCAACTCAGAAAAATGATAAAGAGCATGAACAAAGAACATGTAAAAACAAATGCAAAATTTGCACAATCTAAAATGAGAAACTGTAACTGCAAGTAACAAAGTCTGAGCCATGGTAAAGAGTTACATTGAACACCAAGCTGATCAGATAACTCCCTGGTTGGTCTGAAGTCCTTCTATCTCCAGGATCTGTACAAATCGGCACATTATGCCAAAAGTCTTCTCACTGGGTGAGCTGCTTTGCAATATACTTCACATTGTTAGAAAAGGCTCCAGAAGGCCTTGGGGACATCAGTATCAGGGGCTGGAGCTGGACAGGCTCTTTCATCAGCACTTCTCCTTCCCTTTGCCAGCCAGGACCTCACATACTGTTCCGGATTGAACTGTCCTAGTGATGGTCCATTACATTTAATGAAAACCAGGCTGGACAGTCGGCTGACAGAGAGAGCATTCCTTTTTGCAGTAAGGATATCGTTCATGCAGCTGAATGCCCGCTCACACTCACTAGTGGAGACAGCGATGGTTCGGACTGCTTTCAGTAGAGGCTCCATGGCAGCAGGTGTACGGGATGCCCTGGTTTCCTTGTATTCGCGAAAGCCCTGAACAGTCTCTCTTCTGTCCACTTTCAGCACTTCGCACAAACGTAGCACCTCTATGTCCCCATACTGTACGTCTAACTCCTCTTCAGGCCAACTTCCAGGATGGATAACTTTCATGTCCTGGATTAGCTGATTGTCCCGGGCCTCCCGGCCATGTAATGGGATTTCTCTTGTGCTGACATGAGAGGAGGTTGTGGAAGTCATTCTGTATCTCAGATTCTCTACCATACTGCGGAAAAACTGACCTGCATGAATCTGTACAAGCCTGCCATTCTCACGCAGGGCAACACCCTTTAAGGACTTCTCAGCTAGAGCTGTATGAACTGTAGTCATGTGTGGGCCAGGCATGGTGACCATGGATTCAAAAACTCGTATTTCTCGAGTTAAGAGCCTATCTGCTGTAGGCAGTGTCATCTCTCTTTTTTGGAGTTGCCGAGAGAGGTCGCTGAGCTCTGTGAGCGCATCGTACATCAGTCCCAGATTGCTGACAAACGTTGCAGATGTGAGCACATCATCCAGGCCCTTGTACTTTGCTCTGTCTCTGGAATCCCTGCTCGTGTCGTTTGCAGCATTTGTGAAGTGATCATGAAGCACTCGGTAGTTTTCCCAGACTGCTCTGACGCTCCTTTCACTTGAAGCCACCCAGCGGATGGACAAAACACGCCCTATCACCAGGAGACGCTGTCCGACTGCTTGCGCACACTGCGCTAACTGCCTCTGATTTTTGGGGGAGGCATGGAACAAGGAATAGAGTTTGTCAAAAAAGATCTGGAAATGATTGAGCCCTGAGACCTCCTTGACCACATCCCCAACTGCCAGCTCTAGACGATGATTGGAGCAGTGCCACACAAACAGGCTTGGGAATTTACTACACAACTGGGTAGCAACGCCTGTTCTCTTCCCTAGCATGACTGAAGCCCCATCACATGCAAAATAAACGAAACACTGACCTAAAAAGTCCTCGTTAAAATCTATTCCAAGACACTCCATTAACGCCTTTGTGATGTCATCAGCCGTTGTTCCATCCAACTCGATCAGCTCCCAAAAAAACGTTTCGGGCTCAGCATCAGCTAATGCTGAGCGTAGACACACAACAAGCACCGTTTTACCACTAATAGTGGTAGATTCATCGACCAAAACAGAGTTTTCTTTGGTTTTCTGTAATGTCTTTTGCCATTTTTTTCTTCAGCTCATGAGCTATGTGGTCGATGATTTCGCCACAGGTTTTATTGGAGTGCAAAACCCTGCCCACGTTCAGCCCATTCAGTTTCTGTACATTCAAATCAATTGGCATGTCTGTGAATGGCCGGCTATGTTTGCCAATTTTATATGCCGTTCGAAAAACTCTGATAGTGGTGTCTAATTCAGATTTATGCATAGACTGCACTTGATGTTGAATAGTTTCACATGAAGCAGATGTAAGGATGTCAGCAGCTTTGGCTTGTGATTCTTTATGTTCTTTGATTTTTTTTCTCAGGCTAGCTTGTTGTTTGCCCTTGTCAACACCGAAATGAGACACTGCACACTCACCCCATTCAGTTGACAGTTTCAGTCCTTGTCCAGTGTGTATTCCCAAAGATTTGACATCTCTGCATATCCGACATCCTAGCTTCTTATCTTTAAGAAGGAGCCATGCATTGGTCTTGCAAAAATATTGCACCTTGTCCGTTGTCCAGCAGTCAGGTGCATCGCTTTGCCCGGTGTTGGTGGTGGCAGTTGCGCCAGCAGCAGCTAACGTTAGAGGCTCTGGAGGAGGCGGCGGAGCTAGTGCTAATGCTAATGCACTAGAACTTGGAGCAGGAGGATCAACCAAAGAAAGCTCCCCATCAGACACAATTTCCAACACAGGCACAGCATTCTCTGTATTTGAAGTTTCTTCCGGCGACAACCGCTGTCTTTTTGCACTTTTATTAATCCACGCTAACATTTTAGAAATGCTAATTTGTGACGTGACTTGCTTTCTTTCTCTCTGGGGCGTGCCTGCTCTGTTCTATCACTCTACATAGCCACCCACTGGGTGGGAGTTGCACTGCATAAACACAACACACGTGCATCTAGGTATGTAAATTGTAAAGCATTAAAACATGGTTTTACTAACAGTTTTCCGTATGTTGTTACTTCGGCATTATTATTATTATTATTTTGAAACGTGTATTACTATTAAATCACGGTCAAATAGGTTAATTTTGACATAGTCGTTTCCACCACAGTATTTACATGGAGAAGATAAGCCCCGCCCCCTCTCCAGCACGTTCTGTTTGAATGACAGGAGTAAACAGCTGACAGCCGCTGTGAAACTCCAGCCGTTAGAGCGATGAGAATGTCCGTTCGGCACCTCATGACGCATCTACTGAGTACCGGGCGGCTGTATATATATATATGGATGTATAATAAGAACGGCGGGAGAGTGTTGAGTACTGGCACGGTGCATGAGTACCGGAGTACCGCCAGCATGCCGGTACTGAGCAAGAAGTGCCGGTACTCCATGGGTCAGAACCAGAAGTGCCGGTACTGCGTACCGGTGAGTACCGGCCCAATTCCAGCACTGGTTACAAAAGTATCTCTAAAAGCCTTGATGTTCATCAGTCCACGGTAAGACAAATTGTCTATAAGTGGAGAAAGTTCAGCACTGTTGCTACTCTCCCTAGGAGTGGCCGTCCTGTAAAGATGACTGCAAGAGCACAGCGCAGAATGCTCAATGAGGTGAAGAAGAATCCTAGAGTGTCAGCTAGAGACTTAAAGAAATCTCTGGCACATCTCTGTTGACGAATCTACGATACGCTGAACAAGAATGGAGTTCATGGGAGGACACCACGGAGGAAGCCACTGCTGTCCAGAAAAAACATTGCTGCACGTTTGAAGTTTGCAAAAGAGCACCTGGATGTTCCACAGCACTACTGGGCCTGGCAAAATATTCTGTGGACAGATGAAACCAAAGTTGAGTTGTTTGGAAGGAACACACAACGCTATGTGTGGAGAATCCAAAGGGTTCACATACTTTTTCTTGCAACTGTACATAAAATGTTGACTAAAATGATGGATCAATGAGAATTTTGTGTCTATATTTAGGTAGAAAAGTATCGGTATGCAACTCGATTTTGACAAGAAAGCTACTGGAGACTTCTAGAATTGTGTGAGTAACATTGTGTTTTTAGACTTCTCTGTTTCAGTGTGTGTACTCTGTATCAATGCTCTGTAGTTGATCTGACTGGAATTGTGATTTCAAAACTCAAAACCGCTACAGTATCTATCAGGCAGAAACTTGGAACAAGTCATTTGACTGAAACCTTAAAAGTGAACTAACTGACTGCTAGGGTTAACTTTGATTTAAACATTTGTAGAATACTAAGAGCTTTATTGAGTAGGTGTAACTGTATTAAGGGTTAAACTCATAACTTTATAACTTAGGGTTTAATGTAATTGACTTAAAAGACAATAACACATCAGGAGGAAGCCAGTCTAGATTTCCTTTTGAGGGCCACCAGCTGCAGAGTTAACTAATTAAAGGGACGTTGCCCTACAGCTGTGAGAACTCAGCAATCAGGTGTCCATTTTAGGTAGCACTTTCCTGGAGCGTCAGCTTCAGCGTCAGACAGGCTAAGACTGGCAAAGACATTAGAGTCCTGTGGGAGTCAAAGACTGGCAAAGACATTAGAGTCCTGTGGGAGTCAAAGACTGGCAAAGACATTAGAGTCCTGTGGGAGTCACGAGGGAGGCAAAGAGGAGGCAAATCCTACTTTGATTGAGCTAAGTATCGCTGGTGTTTTATTATTTTATTTGGTTGTTTAGCCCCTCATGCTATAATCATGTGTATTTTCTCCATTCCTGTTCATGTGTCTTCTCGCAATTATCACTGGCCCCGTGTATCTCGTAATCGATATAACCGGCCTGCTCTCGTCTATCCCACATGCTCCACTGAGATCCAACATCTAGTTTCAGGTGGCCTGTGGAACTGCCAGTCAGCTGTTCCTAAGGCTGACTTCATCTCTGGCTACGCCTCCCTGCAGTCTCTGGATTTCCTTGCTCTCACTGAGACCTGGATTTCTCCATCCAACACATCCACCCCAGCAGCTCTCTCCACTGCATATTCCTTCTCCCATACACCCAGACCAACTGGCAGAGAAGGTGGCACTGGTCTCCTGCTCTCTCCCAAATGGAGCTTTTCCCTCTTCAAGTTACCTAACTTCACTCCTTCCACCTTTGAATTCCGTGCCGTCACAGTAACCCATTCTATACAATTAACCATTGTTGTTCTCTACCGTCCACCAGGCGCCTTGGGGGACTTCTTGGAGGAATTAGATAATCTCCTCTCACACATCCCTGAAACTGGCCCTCCCGCTGTACTTCTCGGAGACTTCAACCTCCAGACGGGGAAGATAGACGAACTAACATCTCTGTTAACCGCCTTTGCTTTCTCACTGTCTCCGTCCCCACCGACTCATAAAGCTGGCAATGTCCTTGATCTCATATTCTCAAGGAACTGCGCTACTTCTAACCTCTCTGTAAACCCGCTCCACACATCCGATCACTTCTTCATTTCATTCTCTCTACCCCTTTTCAAACATAACAAACTAATCTCTTCTCATCCTGCACTTGTCCGCCGTAACCTTCGCTCCCTCTCCCCCTCTACCTTTGCCTCATCGGTGCTCTCAGCCCTCCCTTCCTCTGACTCGTTCCAACTCCTGCCTCCAAACTCTGCTTCAGAAAACTCTCCTCTCTACTCTCTCATCCACTCTGAACTCTCTCTGTCCTCTCACATCTCGGCAGGCTCGTCAGTCCCCTCCTGCTCCCTGGCTAAATGATGCACTGCGTGCTAATAGAACCGTCCTTAGGGCAGCAGATCGGAAACGGTGGAAATCCAAACACCGTGACGACCTCCTAACCTATCAGGCTCTCCTCTCCTCTTTCTCTGCTTCGATCTCTCAGGCAAAAAGCACTTTCTTTCAAGATAAGATCCAATCTTCCTATTCCAATCCTAAAAAACTATTTTCCATCTTCTCCACCCTCTTGGACCCTCCAAAAGCCCCTCCCCCCTTCTGTCAAGCGACTTTGTTACCCACTTTGAAAAAAAGGTTGATGATATTCGCTCTTCTTTTTCTGACTCACCTTTACTCACCGCTGGGTCACCAGACCCTCCTTCCACCAACACACTAACCTCCTTTTCCCTTCTCTCTCCAAGTGAGGTTCTTACCCTCATTACCTCTGCCCGCCCTACCACCTGTCCTCTGGACCCTATCCCTTCAAACCTCCTTCAGACTATCGCTCCTGATATTCTACTGTTTCTCACCCATTTCATCAACACTTCTCTAACTTCTGGTCACTTTCCAAACAGTCTCAAGGAGGCAAGAGTAAACCCTTTCCTAAAGAAACCCACTCTCAACCCGTCTGATGTTATAAACTACAGGCCTGTCTCTCTCCTCCCGTTCCTGTCTAAATCACTTGAACGCGCTGTCTTTAAACAACTCTCCTGTTATCTCAATCAGAACAACCTTCTGGATCCGCACCAGTCTGGTTTCAAGGCAGGTCACTCCACAGAAACTGCTCTCATTGCTGTCACGGAGGAACTGCACACTGCCAAAACTGCATCCCTCTCCTCTGTCATCATCCTGTTGGACCTGTCTGCTGCATTCGACACGGTGAATCATCAGATCCTCCTTCGCACTCTCCAAAAACTTGGAGTTTCAGGCTCTGCACTTTCCCTCCTCACCTCATACCTGAAAGACCGTACCTACAGGGTGACTTGGAGAGGGTCTGAGTCCGACCCTTGTCAATTAACTACAGGGGTCCCTCAGGGCTCTGTTCTTGGTCCCCTCCTCTTCTCCCTGTACACAAACTCGCTCGGATCAGTCATTAGCCCGCATGGTTTTTCATACCACTGCTACGCTGACAACACCCAATTAATTCTGTCCTTTCCCCGCTCAGAGACCCAGGTCGTCGCACGCATCTCTGCTTGTCTAGCTGACATCACTCAGTGGATGTCTGCTCATCACCTTAAGCTCAACCTTGACAAGACTGAGCTGCTCTTCCTTCCGGGAAAAGATTGTCCCACTCTTGACCTAACAATCAACATCGGCACCTCAGTTGTTTCCCCGACTCAGACTGCAAGGAATCTGGGTGTGACCCTAGATAACAATCTGTCCTTCACTGCAAACATCGCTGCTACAACCCGTTGCTGCAGATACACGCTTTACAACATCAGGAAGATACGTCCCCAGCTGACACAGAAAGCGACTCAGGTTCTGGTCCAGGCTCTCGTCATCTCACGCCTAGACTACTGCAACTCCCTCCTGGCTGGTCTACCTGCATGTGCCATCCGACCTCTGCAGCTCATCCAGAATGCAGCGGCTCGTCTGGTCTTCAACCTTCCTAAATTTTCCCACACCACTCCGCTCCTCCGCTCCCTTCACTGGCTTCCAGTAACTGCTAGAATCCACTTCAAGACACTGGTACTTGCTTACCGTGCTGCGAATGGATCTGGCCCTTCGTACATCCAGGACATGGTTAAACCGTACACCCCAGCGCGTGCACTACGCTCTGCATCAGCCAAACGACTCGCTGCACCCTCGCTGCGAGGGGGACCCAAGTTCCCATCGGCGAAAACACGTGGGTTTGCTGTCCTGGCTCCAGGATGGTGGAATGAGCTCCCCATTGACATCAGGACGGCAGATAGCTTGCACATCTTCCGGCGCAAACTGAAAACTCATCTCTTTCGACTCCACTTCGAGCGATAGAACTATTAACAAAGCACTTATATACTAATAAAGGACTGGCTTATCTAAAGCCAGTTGAGTAGCACTTGAAATGTTTGGCTCTATGAAACCTGATGTACTTATATGATTCTGTTTTCTTCAAGTATGTATTTTGTTGGTCGAACGCACTTATTGTAAGTCGCTTTGGATAAAAGCGTCAGCTAAATGCAATGTAATGTAATGGTATAAATCCATATCATCAGCATAACAAATGCAGATAATTAGACAGACTGATGAATGATCCCTGAGGCACACCTTATCAAAGGGGTTGATGGTGAATCTGATTAAATCATTTCAAAAGGACGTAGCGTTTTCTATTTCTGCATCTCTAATTTAACAGCAATTGAAATATAGTATAAAAGTTCTGAAAAAGTAGTCCAGATGTTCCTTTAATGCAGAACAATATCAAGCATATTAAGCGAGCATGTATTAAATGTCTCTGAGTGCAGTTTAAGTAAGCATGATTATAACTCATCAAAAATGTTCTCCAGAATGTTCACGATTATTTTCCTAAGAAAAAACATGGTAAAACAGTGAAGCATTTCCTAAAGAAAGAAGCAGATCTTTTTATTTTGTTTCTGGCCAGAAGGAAATTATGTGTGTGTGTCATTACTGAGAACCAAGCTAAGATGGTGTTGTGTTGTTTGAGTAATTTTCTGGTTCTTAATGCATGTCTCGGTTTGGGACAGCCTTTGGGGACTTCTTACCAAGATGAGTCAACGCTCTCCTTTCATGGCTTCTGGATACTTATTGCTCATTTGGATGAGCTCATGCTCACATGCTGAAAGGAAAGCACAAGCATTCAAACATGAAGCACAAAAGCTCTTTTGGAGAAAAACTCAAATTATGAGCTAACTATAAACTACTGACTACTGATTGTAATCCTGATTAAAAAAAAGCCACTGTCCTTGCCAGAAATCCCCTCCATTACTCCAACAGGGTGGGCTTGGATATACAATACAAAAAACAAGGTAATGGCTGCTTTACATATCTTTTTTAATCCATCCTGTAATTTTATCAAAAGGAAATTAAAATTAGTGTATTCATCTTGCTATTAAAAGAAGAAGAGAATGTGTGGGTTTATCAGAGCTTTGTATAAAACTGAAAGAACAGCCCCAAACAGTAAAGTTGTGGCCTGTTAAACCCAACAAATGTGCTGAAAGACACTTAAAGGTCTGCAAACCTTAAGGGGAAATGAGTCAAACACGGTGGGTGGACTTTCATTAGTGTTCAGAACAGCTTATATAAAAAACAAAGTCCTCTCTTCTTTTGAATTATGATGCATTGCCATCAGTATCGCACAGATTGGAAGTGTTTTGTGGCTAAAATGTCCTCCCAGTTGTGGTCAACTTCTCTGTGTCTGATGCACACACATGCAGGGATTGACCCTGATGTCTCTGGTGCCACAGAGTCTGAGTGTGATTCTAATGGGCCGTCCAAGAGATGCTGAGTCCGTTTAGACATGGTGCTGGACATGCTTCACATTAAAGCAAGACCAAAGTCAAAAGGGGAACACAAACAACAGATGCACACAGGAAGACACACTAGGACTAAACTAATATCACATTCTAACAAGGATTACACAGGACAGTTCTCAGGGCTGGTTACGACTTCCTGTGGAGAAAGGATCCACTTTTCAACCCCAGGAGCAGCGCTGGATCTGAGGCCGGGGCCAGAGACTCTCCTACCTGCTGAGAACAGCTGGGCTCTGTCTCACTTCCAAAATAATGCTGCCCCTATGGCTGTGTTACCGAATCCCATCTGGTCTCATTTTAGATTTGTAATAATGGATTGACGGTGTGGACATTTTAGTATAATCACTATGGATTGCATTCCTCCTGAGTTGGTTAAAGTGTTTCAAAGACTTCTTACCGGACAGACGGTGGCTTTTGGTTTAGAGTTTCAAAGAGGGCGGATGTGACATGTAGGTTTTGTGCGTGTTCCTGCATCCCCACATATGTGCACGCAGCATATGAAGAAGGTGTGAGTGGCAACATGAATGAATGATTGCGGTGCCAAACGTTGACCTCATGTGGCTTTTCATGCCATTCTCTTGGAAGGTATTTGAAGTTTGACTCAGTCCCTCAGATCTCACATGTGGCTTATATTTGCACTGAAATACCTCCCAGAGCTATTGGCTGCTTTGAAATGGATGTAAACATGAAGCTCTTGGTCATTTACTCAGTTCATTTAGCTGTCTTTATAGTGTCACTGTTTTACAGGGGCATAGCAGGGTATTAAAACGTGCAGTTATGGAGGCCTGTTTATCCCATTACGCTCTGTGTGTGTGTGAAAGTGAGGGAAAGACAAAAGGATACAAGAGATTTCACAATACAATGAAATGTGTTGACATCGCCCAATTAAGTGAATGCTAACATTGAGCAAAACACGAAAACAGAACAATGTGGTTTGAAAATTACTTTTTGAGTGTCCTTGTCCGTTCTCATTCATGAACACAGAAAATTCCCCAAGCTTCGTGCTTGCTTGTCAGTTACACAATACTGTGGTGTGGCATGCTGCCCTGTTATTGTTAACTGGCCCAGTCACCACTGCAGACTTATGGAGAAAACAGCTCCTTCGCTGAAGCTGATGACGGACATATGTTTGATTCTTTCTCAGTCACATTTATGCAAATCTCCGGAGGTCTGTCAGACCAAATCAAATCGATTCTGTATCATTTCAGAAGATCTGATTTGGAATAATGTCTTTGTTGGGTTAGGCCTATTTGGTCCATTATGCGTAATCTGTATTTAAAGTTGATTATATCTATAAGTTAGCCACAGTGTATGTAATTTAATCAGAATGATTCCTATGTAACTGATATTTAACCTGGCATTGAATGTGACATTTCTTAAGATATGCATTGTTTTAGCCATTCCTCTCTTTATGTGTACAGTAGTAGATGCTGAAAAGTCGATGAGGTTTGCAAGATTTCTAGATCATATTTGCAGGAGAGTCATTGTCTGCACAAAGTCCCCTGCTGTGTGTGGTGTATTTTAACCCTGGGAATCAGCATTTACATTGTGGATAGGGATCAGAAAAGTAAAAGAGAGGGGAAAGAAAGCTAATCTTTACTCTCTCTGGCACTAATCAATAAAACAATGCGTGTTGGTCACTGAGTGCAGCAGACATATCCTCATCTGAACTTATATAGGGTCAAATGGGATCATGATACATTACTGAGGATGAAGCAACATTACAAAGTCCTAAGTGATAACACAGGTGGTAGATAAAGAGTCTATAGGCTGTGTTCAAAATACTCCTTCACTTCAGTATCACATAAACATAA
The DNA here is from genome assembly GCF_902827175.1 of Gymnodraco acuticeps. Taxonomy (NCBI): domain Eukaryota; kingdom Metazoa; phylum Chordata; class Actinopteri; order Perciformes; family Bathydraconidae; genus Gymnodraco; species Gymnodraco acuticeps. The sequence goes on from NW_022990673.1 coordinate 1,729,020, forward strand.
GTAACAAATGAGGTACAGGAAACTAACTTCACAGAAAGTTAACTTTGTATGTCTGCAAGCAATTACAGGTATAGTTTGGCATTTTCAGAAATGCTTTGTTGATATCTTGACGCGTAGGATAAGAAGTTGAAGCAGTTTTCATTTCTGTAGCTGCAGCCTGCAGGCGGTTAGCTTAGCACTGAGATGGTAAAGGGAAGGGAAACAATTAGCTTCATTTAAAGGTGATTTATTAACATCAAACATGTTATATGTTGTTTGTTTTAACCAATAAGAAACAAAGATACAAAAATGACATGAGGAATTGTGTGTTTTTTGTGTTTAGTCTGGGTGCAATGTCTTCCTGTGATCTTGTCTTTAAAGTGAAGTTCAGTAAGACTTCAGGAAGGATACACCAGCAAGAAGAACAAAAAAGTATGTGTTAATAGGTCATCTTAAAATCTACCGATCTACTCTGAGGGATGCAGTATTTTTCACCAAAAACTATGTAAACCTATTGACCAAAAAGGTTCCGTTTACTACTAAAATACACAGCTCATCCTACATGAAACTACACAGACTGGGGTTACGTAATGTAACCCAGCTTCTATGAGTATAGGCGCAGCCCTCTAATGGCGCATTTCCACTGCAACGGGGTAGCCCCGTTTAAGCGTCCCTAAGCGTCCTCGCTCAGGCCTCGGGCTGCCTCGCTGGCCGTCCAAGGCCGTGGCGCATTTCCATTACAGTTTAGGACCTGGGGTAGCAACGCAGTGTAGGCGGGGCGATCGGCTTTGTTTTTGTTCACATTTCGAGTTGTTCCGTCGAGCTCCCGCTGGACTTGATCATCCCCAATGAGATGTAGGAACGTCGTCACCTCCTCGGTCGACCACGGTGTGCTTTTCTTATTAGACGTAGCCATTTTTGTAGCTCATCCGTTTACAAAATGCTGTTTATAAAAATGCTGCAAGCTTGCTTCTAAATATATATGCGACGCTAGGGATGAACTCGCGCGCGATCTTGTGACGATTCTCTCTGACCAATCAGCAGTCGAGAGTGTTGACGTCACTAGTTCAGCCCTGGCCCTGGTCTGATAGAACCACGATTTTATGGGGCCGGAAAAAGAGGGAAAAAGTACCCGCTAGCCGGTACTAGGCTATATGGAAAGGCCACCAAAAACTGGCCTGGCCGCTTGAGGACGGTTAAGGACGCTTAAACAGGGCTACCCACTGCAGTGGAAATGCGCCATAAGGCTATCGCTATTGGGTTAATCCCACTGCACGTTTGCAGCACTGACAGACTTATTCCACGCCCACCTATGACGTGGGCCCCACCTCCGGGCTCACTTCCGTATAAATAGGAAGTAGGCCCTACAATCCACTCCAACAGCTTTTCTTCAGCTATTCGCGGAACCAGTGGGGCCCGAACCTTAGAGGGCTGCGCCTATACTCATAGAAGCTGGGTTACATTACATAACCCCAGTTCTATATCGTATAAGGCTTCGCCCTCTAAGGCTATCGCTATTGGGTTAAGGGTGAAGCAGGATGTAGTCTACTGGTTCCGTCCGTTACCAGAAGCACAAAACACACCTACTCAGTTAACAACCCATGTCCATTACGCCATGCGTAAATGGAGCATCACATTCCCAGGGAATATAGCATTAAAAAATGAATATTCTCCATCAGGGAACGAAGGTAGGCTTACTCGGCCTACCTGTCGTTTATAAAAAGTAGAGATCGAGTCTCACTTGTTAAAAACGATCAAGAGAGGGGAAAAAAAGGCAGCTCTCTAAGTGCCGACAGGCAGGAGAGAGGGCATGCAATTGAAAAACCCCGACATTACTCATTCTGGCAGGCTATTCAGTACTAAATGTGTCAGAGAGGAATGGGAGAAATCCCTCAAATACAAACGAATAAAAGAACAGGGGGAAGACCAAGATGCAGCAATGCAAATGTCTTCCACTGTCATTCCTCCGTGCAACGCCGTAAAGGAGGTGAGGAGGAGGAAAGAAGCCATCCAAAGTTATCACTCTCGATCTAAAACGAGCTTGTGATAACCTTTGGCATAAAAACCGGGTTAGGGCGCAAAACAGCTAAGCTGCCATCTCCTTGGATCCGGAGACATGACGGAGCCACCGAGAGAGCAGACCAATCACTCACCCTTTTAGCTGATGTCAGAGCCAAGAGCAGAGCTACTTTGGCTGATAAAAACTTCAGGGGAACCTGATCTAAAGGTTCAAATGGAGCTTTAGGCTACTCAGTGCGCGTAACACTAAAGCCGAAACCCATTGAGGCGCCAAAGCGCGTGACACAGGTCTGAGTCTCTGTGCTCCCCGTAGAAAACGTTTTGTCAGAGGGTGACTACACACCTTGCTGACACCAATCTAGTGGCAAGATGAAATGGCAGCAGCATATGTTTCGACCGTGCTATAAGCCAATTCCTGTCCAGCAACAGCTGGAGGAACGACAGCACGAGGCAGGGGGCCCAACGGGGTCCAGGATTTTCCCTACACCCCAAACGGAACATTGTCCATTTGGCTGTGTAGGATGTATTCAGCAGCTGCGCTGATCGAACACCTCCCTGGTGATTTATGTAGGCCGCCGCTGCTTTGTTGTCTGTTCGATTCAACACATGTTGATTGTACAGCAACAGGGCGAAGTGCTGGATTACTTTCCATATAGTAATTCCAGCACGTTTATATGGAGAGACATGTGACCCGGCCACTGTCCCCCCACTGCCTGCGACATGCACGTTCCTCAGACTGCTAGAGATGTGTCTGTGAACACTGTGGTGTGAGACGTCACTCTGCTCAGGGGCACCCCCACTAACGTGGAGATTTTTTCAGTGGGTTCAATCCAAACCCACGGAAGGAGGAATGTACACCGTGCGTCTCCTCTGACGCACGGGGTCGATACGCAGGCAAATAAACCACCTCTGGAGTCTTCTCACTGTGAAGGAGACCCAGGGGGATCACCACGTGACCAGCTGATATCATACCTAACAGCTGCATCACGGAGAGGGCTGTCACCGCCCCGCGGGGTGTGACGCGCCGGAGGAGAGCTGTCCGAGCTGCTTAAAAACCAATAGGTTTTTAAAGACAGCCGGTTTATGCAGCGAGCCATGCTGCCTATAACCGACAGGTCAGGGGCAGCCGGCTTAACCGGTGAGCCTTGCTGCTTATTATTATCCATCTGTCCATCGAACACGCGCGTCGCCCCTCTGAGTAATACTCTGAGAGCACGCGACCTGCTCTGGATGTGCTGTGGTCGTCATGGTGACGAGCCACGTCAGAGGGGGCCTCCACACGCTGCATCTCACACCGGCTCTCATCCTGTCTCTGTTTAGGAGAAGGCTCGTAAACTGGACATTGAGGCGCGTTCACGCTCAAACCTGCTGAGGAATGAGCGGAGGTGTGTGCAGTGCTATTCACACAGTGCGTAATAACAGCCCTGGGCTCATTACGACCGTGTGTAGTAGGCACATCTGGGACAGAGGAAAAACCGTGCTGCCTGCTAACCGACAGGTTAACAGCTGCACCGGTGGAGAGCTGTTACTTTCTCCGTTCTCTGCTGTGAGAGTCGCGCTCTCATGCGGGCTGAGTTCAATTCCACTCCCAGTTAAATGTCTGGGAGGGAAGAGGACAGCTCTTCTTCCAGTTGATAATGAAACCCAGGCTTTGACAGATGAGATACGAACTGTATCGTCTGAAAAACCGCTTCCTCCCTGGAGCGAGCCAGCCACAGCCGGTCGTCCGGGCAAAATAACCCTCATCCCCATTCTGAGTAGCTGCTCCAACCGTCTCCACCCACTTTGAATAAAGTGTGTGGAGCCAGGGATGAGAAACGCAGGAATTTGCTGTGTTTCGGGATGATGGTTACGTGGAGGTAAGCATCCTTCAGGACTATGGATGTGCACCTCCCTGGTGAACACACTCCAGCACCTGTTTGATCGTCAGCATGGGAAAAGGCCATTCCCTTGTTGGACACTGACAGATCGAGGATGGGTCTCATTCCCCCCGCCCCGTCTCCTTCGGGACCAGAAAATAGCGGGAGTAACAACCCCTGATTTTCTTCCCTTTGAGTAACCCCGGGAAAAGGCTTTCTTTAACCAGAGTTCCTGCCGCTCTGCACGGAGCACGAGACACTGTTCCTGGGATGACAGGACTTCCTGTATCCCGAAGAACTGCGGGGGGAGAGGCGAATTGCAGAGACTACCCTCTGCCCATCCGCCTGCTCATCCATCTGTCCATCAGACACACTCGCCGCCACCCTGAGTACCATACAGTACTCTGATAGGGCCGGGTGTACATTCTCTGGCTGTGCTGTGGTTGGTGACAAACCATGCCAGAGCCCTCCACACGCTGCATTTCACACAGGCTCTCAATATGTCGTTGTTTAGGAGAATACTCGTAAACTGCGCGTTCACGCTCAACACCACTAAGGGATGAGCGGAGGTGTGTGCAGTGCTGTCCACACGAGGCGTAATAATGGCCCTCCGTGGGCTCATTACGACCGTGGGTAGGAGGTGTCTGAGACAGAGGAAAAATCCATGCTGCCTAAACCCAAAAAGTTTAAGGTAGACGGATTTGAATAGCAAGCCCAGCTGTTTTATTAACCGATAAGTTAAAAAAAAACAGCCGGCTTAGGCAACGAGCCATGCTGCCAAGTAACCAATAGGCTATTGGCAGCTGGCTTAACCGGGGAGCCTTGCTGCATATTAACTTCCCTCTGTCCATCTAACCCACGCGCCGTCACTCAAGGCGCGAACCTGCTCTGGATGTGCTGTGGTTGTCATGGTGACGAGCCACGCCAGAGCCGTCCAGACATTGCATTTCACACAGGCTCTCCTTATGTCGCGTTTAGGAGAAGGCTCGTAAACCGGACATTTAAGGTGCGTTCACGCTCAACACCCCTAAGGGATGAGCGGAGGTGTGTGCAGTGCTGTCCACACTGTAATAATGGCACTCGTGGCTCATTACGACCGTGTGTAGGAGGTAGGTTTGGGACAGAGGAAAAAAATCCGAGCTGCCTAAAACCCAACAGGTTTTAAAGACAGCCGGTTATGCAGTGAGCCATGCTGCCTATAACCGACAGGTTAGGGGCAGCCGGCTTACCCGGTGGGCCTTGCTGCTTATTATTATCCATCTGTCCATCGAATACACGCGTCGCCACTCTGAGTAATACTCTGAGAGCGCACGCATGTTTTGGATGTGCTGTGGTTGTCATGGTGACGAGCCACGTCAGAGCCCTCGCCGCCGTTGCCCGTGAAGCAGCCCAAGAGGGGCCCGGACTGAAAAGGCTGCGAGGGGCCCTCCACACTCTGCATCTCACACCGGCTCTCATCCTGTCTCTGTTTAGGAGAAGGCTCGTAAACTGGACATTGAGGCGCGTTCACGCTCAAAACCCGCTGAGGGAATGAGCGGAGGTGTGTGCAGTGCTATTCACACAGTGCGTAATAACAGCCCTAGGCTCATTACGACCGTGTGTAGTATAGGCACATCTGGGACAGAGGAAAAACCGTGCTGCCTATAACCGACAGATTAGGAGCATCAGGTTTAACCGTCAAGCCCTGCTGTTTAATAACCGACTGGTTAATAACAGCCGGCTCAAACGGCGAGCCCCGCTGTCTGTTAACCGTACAGGTAGCAAACAGCTGGCTTATGCACCTCCACACGCTGTATTACACAGCGGCTCTCCTCATGTCGCCGTTTTAGGAGAAAACTCGTAAAACGGACATTGAGGTTCACGCTCAAACCTGCTTGAGGAATGAGCGGAGGTGTGTGTACTGTGTAGGAGGCACATCTGTGACATAGGAAACAAACCCGGGCTGTCTAATTAACCGACAGGTTTTTAAAGACAGCTGGTTTGAGCCGTAAGCTTTGCTGCCTAACAACCGACAGGCTGTGAGGCGGCCGCTTATGCAGCTTTTTTTATGTCATCCGGAGGAGAGCTCTCCTGAACCGGGGAAACGGGGAGATTTCATTAGGCGGCTGCCTTTCCGATGATCTCCGGGAGTTCCTGGAGAATACCGCCTATCGACGGCCGAGCCGTGATGGCGGATAAAGGGATCCGTTGACCCGTCGTCAGCCCGGCAGCCGAACCTAGGCTCGGCTACCGGGCTGACCCCAGGCCCCCGCCCCGTCTCCCCCGCCGGAGGAGAGGGAGACAGGGCGGGGGAACCACATGGTGATCCGTGACTGGAGGGGAAAGAGTCGCCTGACTGCTGCCCGCCACTCGGATTCAATAAATAAAGGGCTTGGTCCACAGAGTAAAAACTCCTGGACTAGCCAATCATTCTCGGCCGCAGCAGCGAGAGCGTCCGCTCTCCACTGTCTGTGGGCCAGAGGGAGACGGACACAATGAGTGCACGACACCTGGGGAGTGAGAGCCGCGTTTGCGTGCTCTAATCCCCGGCAAAACTCACACCGTGAGCTCCGGTCGTAACTCATATGTCGGGTTGACACCGGGCCCTCACCCTGTTTCCCCCGTCCGGAGGAGAGGGAGGATGGGCCCAGGGGAACCAGGAATTTTTAGTAAGTGGATCTTAAAAGAACTTGTTTTGCCTGTCAATGCTTCTGCAACGGAGTGCTGAAGAAAAGTAGGAGTGGATTGTAGGGCCTACTTCCTATTTATACGGAAGTGAGCCCGGAGGTGGGGCCCACGTCATAGGTGGGCGTGGAATAAATCTGTCAGTGCTGCACACGTGCAGAGGGATTAACCCAATAGCGATAGCCTTAGAGGGCGAAGCCTTATACGATATAGAACTACTCGGACACAGTATTTGTAAACACGCATGCACATTTTCAGTTATCAATACCAGGACATTATAACACATCTGCTCACTTGTTCTCAACATACACGTTCCTGTTGGATGATGCTTCTGCGTTAAGTCTCCATGGTGGCACATGGAAACACTTTCCTTATTAGGTCTCGACAGGAAATCTATGGAAAAGAAGATGAAGAAACACTGTTGCAAGGACGATTGTTCCCGTATAGATTAATGACTACATCAACACAAGTGATTACATCATTAAGGACGTTTATTTATTTTGTTTCTTTGCTCTTTTTTTAAAAGGCAACACCCTGGAATAACGGCACCTTCTTTTTAAATTGTGAATTATTTAACTGTAGAGTAGATTGTGTGGTATAAAATGTGATGACAACCTGACAATCCCATTTCTTCTTGGCATCACATTTTGATTAACCAGTTGATTTATACCAAGAATATAGGCCTGACTTTAATAATAATTGCATCTATATATTACTTCCAACCGGTCTAAAAACCACGTATCTACATTTTGTACACAATATATAGGTTTCCACACCCCAATTATATTGCTACAGTCAATTATAGTTTTGCAATTCTTCTCATTTTAAATAATTAGAAAAAGGTTTACCTATGATTACTCTAATACCTTCTCTTCTATGCTTGACTGCCTCCTGGCACTCACATGTAGCTCTCAGAAAACAACCCTAAAATCATTTAATGGACCTGATCCGAGAGCCTTTGGGAGGAGAGCTGAGTGTATGCCCCAGGGCCGTGGAAAAAAGGCAGGGAAAGGGAGAGATGGAAGGATCACAGTGCAACAGTAAATAATGTTACAGTATATGAATAATGAGCTCCCTCTGTGCCGGGGCCTCAACTGGACTAATGGCAGAGACCTGGTTTAGATTAGGTATTGCACAAATATATACACACACATGCATGACCAAACACACACACAAACCTGACTGTCAGGAGGGACGTCATATCAGTTTAGATAATCTGTTGCTCTCTGGAGCTCTGGGACAGCTAATATAAAAGGAGGAAACAAAGGAGGTAGAGGGCATCACACACACCTTTAGTCAACCATACACCCTTTCCTTTGAATTATATGTCGTCTTTTTCCCTCTGTTGGTCTTCCCAGTTTTCTTCTGATAAGACTGAGCCTCAAATCTCCCTCAGCAGTGAATCTGTTTGTCCAGAGCTACACAATATTTGAGTCACTTTTAAATATTTGATGGTGCAGGTCTGCCATCTGCTGTCAGTAGTTGGTTATTTTAATAAAACAGACACGCAATGATATGCACATGGTTTATTAACAAAACAAAAACTCCAGTTAGTTTTCAGCTTCAACATCTCCCATTAGACATACTTCAAAACCATATACCTTTTATTTTAAACGGCAAATGTTAAACTTGCTTACTGAGATGGTTACATTTCCAGCTGTTGTCTAAACAGTAACCTTTTTTATAGCTTTTTAGACCAGTTTCTGGTTGTGTCCACACCATCTGGACAAGAAAATGTTTTAAAACAAATAATTTCAATGTACATGTTGGAATACTATTACTAAGTGGAAATCTGTCAATCCTTCAACTATCAAAATAGAAATGCTGGAACTTTAAATAAAAAAACCTATGACTATTCTTCATCATGTATACATCTACATATAACAATAGTGTATTTATATCTAGTCATACAAGTCTCTGTCAATGTGCTCGGTTTCTTTGTTTAGTAGTAAAATAGTATATTCTGATCCCGCCACTCAATCAAGATATGCTAATAATCAGGCAGATTTAGTGAACATAAAGTGTTTCTGCAAAAACATTTGGGTGACCTCCACACACTCTTATCGTCTTGGCTGTTTTAACTGATGCCAAAATCAGTGATACTGGAGTTAAATCTAAGCCAAGCACTTCGCTACTGATTCATGTGACTTGAGCTGCTTCCTCCTGGGTCCTTTCTAGGTGTCAAAGTGGCTCTGACTGTTTGTTGTTCCAGTCTCAGTTCACATCCTCCCCGCAGCTCCTGGCTCCACTTGCAGGGAGAGAAGAAGGCGAGGCAGTGCTAAAGTAGGTGAGAAGGCATCATAACTCAAAAGTCTGCCTCTTCTTCTTCTTCTTCCTCATCGCTTCTCCAGCTTCTTGAACCTGGCCTCTGTAAAGATAACAAAAGACAGGGATGTGGTCACTATTAAGCCAATGGCTGTTCATGTTCAAATGCAACACAATGTGGTATTGGTTCCCTCTCATTGAAGGATTAACATTTTCCCTTTAGGGATTGACTGTGGTGTCACAGCACCATCTGCTGGTGGACTTCATAATGCTTTGCAATACGAGCTGCTGTACTATTATTGGTCTTGACTGCACATACCAGACAAAATAGCCAGCAAATAGAAAGGAAGCTATTCTATTTCTGCTGTCATGATGGGGCTCTGCTCTCATTGACAAATACAAACAACACATTCACTAACGACAGTTAAGTACATTTTGGAGTTTTACAAATACTATTTTGACCAACAAATGTTGCAATCATTTCAATAGAATCAGCTTCACTCAATAGATTACTGTACAAAACATATTATACATACAACATAACTTCTCTACATTAAAAGTCTTACCCAGTTTCTTGGAGTACGCATCCAGTTTGTAGGCACCCTGTTCAAGTGAAGACACTTGCTCTTCAATCTGATTTATCTGGTCCAAGTAGGGCTGTAAACTGGCATCTAAAGAAAACATACATACCCGCCATAAATCATTTATGAATTCCAAAAAGGACAAGAAAAAGCCTTTGAGCAGATAATATGTGTCACGCACATTTGTTGTTGAGATCCTGCAGGTTACGGCTGATGTTGATGCTAATGTCCTTCATTTCCATGTACTTCAGACTGGTAAGCTTATTCATGTTCTCCAACAGACGGTAATCCTCAGAAGTTCCTGAAAAGGTAAAGACATATGCATGAGAGAAAATAACACTGAGCAAATACATATTCATCATACAGGTTTCCTAGACCTTTTCCAAAAGTAACTTCAGCGTGCCTTTTTTTGCACATTACATCTGTGGTTAATTCCATTTTGATATAATGGATACTTATTACACTTCTCCATCACATATCAGTGTGCTTTAAGCAACTCTGATGATGAGTTGTGGATTGCAGCTGTCTGTAGTACCATTGCAAAAGCACAATAACGTATTGTCATCAGTAAATCAGTGCTATGGCTAAAATATGTTTGGAAAAGCGGGAGTGTGCAAAATGTTTTTTTAAATACCAGTTAGTTCTCCTTGCAGGACGATTGCCATCTTTTCAAACATGTCAGCGCATAACTCATTGATATCAGGCTCTGCAGGCTCCACAGCCTCCTCTGCTGTTTCCACACCACCATCACCTGAACACAAGCATTACAGCAGGATAAACACAACATGCAAATCCAGTTCAAACATAACTGTCAACAATGGCTAAATAAAATAAAGCCAAATATAGGATTACATACAACAGTCAAGAGATCGACAATGATGCTTTTCAATGCAACCATCACTGACAAGACAATTAATATGATAACTGTAATGCTGCTTTAGCATTAGCAAGCTACGGAAAATGCGAGGAAACATCGCTCACTGTTTGTGCTGGTCTTTTTGGGAACAACAGCCGGAATTTCTGCTACGTCCTCCGGGGCTTCTGCCTGACTGCTGGAGGCTGCAGCCGCGTTCAGAGCCGCTAGCTGGGCCGCTGGAGCCCGGGAGATGCTGTCCATTGCTGCGGCGTCGTCTCCCGTTGCAGCCATTTTGTTCCTGTTTTGACTTGTGTCACGTGAGCTGAGGCTCACGTGACATCCGCCACCACAACCACCACCCCTACTCGCGCGCATTGCCACGCCCTGATGAGGTCGGAATGTGAGGCATGTGCGGTTAATTCATATTTACTAATGTAACTATTATAACGCACTTTTCAATTTGTATTTAATTACCCAGTGTAAACAAGAAGCAAGAAAAGTAAACATGTCCAAGGTTAGGACCTCGGTATTAAGTCATCTGTATGAAGGCTGCAGTCATAGCAGTTCGACCTTTTTCCATTTAATCAAGACTCAATGTAAAAGAAACCAATTCATAAAAAAACACTGAATTTGAGAGTTAATGAATTACAACGTTTTTTTACATTTTCTTTGAAATGATAAGTTACTTATGACAATTATGTACAAGAGAGAAGCAGTCGTTGGCAATGAAAATCTCAGTATCCCTCCAGCATTTATTCAATGTAATTTACTGTAGGCTATTCAATACGTCTATTCTTTCCTTAAATAAAATATAAACGTTTTACTATTTATTTCCCCAAAAGTTCATTGTTTTTTTAATATCCATAACCGATATTTGCACTGTTTCCCTAAATTATAATCATTGTGTCACACACATCATCTGAAATACCCGAAGAGCTATACTTGGCAGCTAAATTAGTTCTGCCAAACCACCTCTCATATCACAATTGGTTTTACCAGGATATATTGTCCTCTGATTTGTCATGAAAGTGTTGATTTTAAGAAGAAGAAAAAATGTAAGGAAATGCATTTCTCAAACGCACGCATCAGTACCGAAGCCAATTTCTGCCAGTGCAAAACATAATAATAAAAGGTATACACCTATTTAAAAAAAAGTCATTAACTTTAAAAAGCAAGTCTAAGTGATAACATGAGTTACATTTTTGCTTTAATAATAATAATTTATAATATTTATTTGCTTTTAACTTAAATGTTTTAATATGCCTATGATTATTGTTATTATTTCTTCACTTGTCTTTTCTTGCAATTAGCTTCCATACATGATTAGTTAGTCCATGACAGTAAAATATGCCTCAATAAAAATTCTTAGAAATCACAATATGTTTGCACAACTTTTCCCTGTGCGCGCTCCCGCGAGAAGCATGCAGTTCTTGGCATGCAGAACTCGACACAACACCTGTGTCGGCGGCGCTGTTGTGGGGGAAGCTCGATCGTGACAGGCTAGCATCAGTGGACTGTAAACATGGCGGCGTGCACAGCTACAGGGCTGTGCCGAACACCCCGTTACTATTAGTCCGAGAGACGGGAGACAACACAAAAATGGAGACCGAAGAGGAGCAGCACATCACCACGCTCCTCTGCATGGGTTTCCCAGACCCCGACGTGATAAGGAAAGCGCTCCGGCTAGCAAAGAACGACATAAACGAGGCAGTGGCGCTGCTGACAAACGAAAGCCCCGGACTCGGGTATGGATATGAGCCGATGGAGAGCGGGCCTGCCCCCGGCGTGGGCTCCACTGGAGACGGGGAAAGCAGCGGGCGGACTGGGACTGGAGGGTTTGATCCCCCACCCGCATACCACGATGTAGTGGATAGTGAGGTAAGAGCAACTAGAGTTTCACTAAGCATCAACTGAGTGCACGAAGGAGCAGAACATGATTAGTTTCAACTTACTGGGAAACAGTGGACTCGCCCATTTAACTAGCTAAACTTAGCTTCAATGCTACATGCAGCCAACGTGAGCTGTCAGAGCAGGATATGAAATACTCTCCCGTCCTACCGTACTGAACATGTCAGTGTTTAATGGTGACTTGGGAATTGTCTGTTAACATGAAGCCTTGCTACTTAAACGATGGACCTAACATAAATCGCTGCGGTTATTCTAAACTTACAAGCTAACGCGGCTAGCTAGTAGCCGGCTAGCTAACGTTAGAGAGTTGAACGCGCCAGCAGCACAGAGGCATCATTCTGGAGGATTGCAATCACAGATTTTGACTGGCAGTACTATCCTAGTGGGTTATCAGTCCTATAAGTCAGCCTGTAAGTAAGGCTGTGTCATTTAGGTCTGATTTTGAAAGGTTAGCTAACGTTAGCTTCTAGGTTGCCTGACAGCGTCACCCGCTCCATACTGAGATTGCAGTCTAACCAACTCCAACCAGACTACAATCAATTTCGCAATCCGTGTTCGTTTTGATCATTCTTCAGTGAGCTTTATAAGCTGTCAACATAATTTGTTTTACTGGTTTATTATTAATTAAGAGTATTTGTTAGGATTGATGCATGAGATCATGTAAGGCCAGCTAGTGGTTCTGTCAGTGATTTACCTCCAGGTCGTATCATGTGGTCCGAGTTTGCTATGTGTATGTGGTGTTGTAACAGTAAACTGCATTGGCCTTCCTAAACAAGACATGTCAAGATTGCTTTGACTGGCACATTGAGAAACTCGAGGATGTTTGCGTTCAAGTACTTGACTTCCAGCCTGTTGCTCTCCTAGATCTCTTAAAATCCTGCAGGTACTGTCAACAGCTCTTAGAAACTCACAAATCATTTGACCTGGCAGATTATTGATTCAGACCTTCCAGCCACTTGTTGTATTCCTTTAATGGCTGTTTGAGCTGCAGTGATTATGGGTCAGCATAATACACATACATTACTCACTACCTTTCTTTCTCCTCTAAGTCTTTCACTGCTGTCACACTTTGATGAAGACGGTTATAGTGTGAACTACAATTGGCACTTACAGCTGCAGGAAATAGCCCACACCTGTAGGTTACTGTAGATACTGTGCCTTATTTTGTATGTGAATAATGGAGTTGTTGCAAATCTACTTAGCCCAAAGTGTACAATTTTCATCTTCAAATCTGTGTTAAAAACAAAACTCATATTTGTCATGAGATATAGTAATTGAAGTGTCACCCCCTCATTGTATAGTAAAACATGCTTTATAGGGAATAAGCTGAAGAATGAAAGTGCTTTATTTCCTTTCTTCACTTCATCTGTTTGCTACATTTGTGCTAAAGAGGCATGTCATAGGTCTATGGCCTTATGCTCCTAAATATAGCCCTGCAGTCTCCCTAAACACAAACACATTGCAGTTTAGCTCGGGGACCCAGGAGGGTCGCAGGGTGCGTAGTAACAGAGTCGCGCTGAGATACCTCACCGTCCTGCGCAACAACAGACGTGTTCTGGGCCTTGGAGCTCTAATATTTCCCCTACTGTAGGTCCTGAAACACTGAGAACTGTATTACACTTAGTAGCTTATTGTCATGTTTGTATGCACATTTGTTCTCCTGGTTAATGATTATTTATGAGAGGAAGGTTCTTCTCTTCCCTATGCTATCATTGTTATTTAAATCAAAGGATCACATTCTGACCATTCAGTGAGTTCTGATTTTGTAATCTTTCCAGTAATAATATCTCTCCTCTTGGTTACTATTGAACCCTTTTTTCCCTTTAAACCAGTTAGTCTCCTTTCCTTCTGCTCTTCCATCTATCTGTCATTTGTAATTTTGCTAGAAAAGAGTGGTATGTAATATGATACTTCTCTGTTGCCTTTTCCTTCCTTTGCCTTTCTACTGTTATTTTCTTCTTTTAGATATCAGTCCCACCACTTTATATGTATCAGTAAATGCTGACAGGGAAAAATATATTAAAAAATGGTCAGACTTAACCCTTGCCGTGTTAATTGGAACAAACACTGACCACAGGCAAAAGGGACAAATTATTTGTAGTGTATGTAGTGATGGCTGAATCCCAAAGCTTAGTCAGCCTTTTAAGATTATTATTCTGTCAATTCTTTGCACAATATCAGTGCAAACATTTGTCACAGGCTGGTTTAAAATTATGACACGCTTTAGTGTAACACATGTGTTCTGGCATGTTCCACTGGTTAATACTTAAATTCAGAGCATGTACTTCTTCATTATAATCAGGAATATTCAGATGATTTCATGAATATGTTAACAACTTTATGATGTAAATAATTCAAACACCTTTGTTTGCTCTCGCCACATGGAGGGATAGAGTTGACTGCCACTGTCCATGTTTTGATCTCATAGCAATATTAGCCTCTATTTAGCATTGGGAATCATAAACACAAAACATATAAGAAGTGACTTTTGAGTGAGATGAGTTTAAACATGCTTTCATAACCTGTTGAGATATGTCAGCAGAAAAGGTCACTGGGGGCAGCACCACTCTGCCAACAAGAGAGTGTCATGGCACAGTGTTCATTATATTCCACTTTAACTCACTCCCTGGCTTACCTGTATTTATTGCTTAGTAAAACACTTGAAAACAAGCCCCTGACTGGATTCGTTTTCGAAGCTTTGATGAGGAAATAGAGGGAGAAAAAGATGCAGGGACGAAGGGCAGATTGTGAGGGAAGGACATTTTCCCAATGACTGCTATCGCTCTTCTCCCAAAGGGCGGAAAAGAATCAAGCATCCTCCTGTCTGACTTTATCATTGCCAGAGGCCATTTGTATTAACCTCGTGCAGAGGACAGCTGCAGCGTCCTATAACAATGTCGCACTCGGGGACTATCTGTGTGAAATAAAGTCACCCATTGCATTAGGTTGTAATTATGCCATGCCTGTGTGTTTTACAGAGGAGTAATGATGAGAATGGGAACTGCTCAGGGGGCAGCATGGAGTTTCCCACCACCAACCTGTACGAGCTGGAGAGTCGAGTCTTTACCGACCACTGGTCCATACCTTACAAGAGAGAGGAGTCCCTGGGCAAGTGTCTCATCGCGTCCACCTGCCTCGCCCGGCACGGTAAGAACATGATTGTGTTTTATGACATTTGTTTTTAAAGGTCTGCTTTAAAATAAATTCCCTCCATCTACGTATATTTATGTGGGTGGTGTGTTTTGTTGGATTGTTGGGTGTTTTTCACATGTTGTTATTTTGGACACTTGCGTTACATACCTCAATCTGTCTCCTTCGTCACAGTTTTTTTTTCATGTTAAATAAATATGTAAATCCAACATTTCCTTTACTGTCAGGTCTTGCTGACGCTGATGAGAACTGCAAACGATTTATAGACCGGTGCATGCCGGAGGCCTTCAAAAAGGTGAGCAACACAGGGATCTGAGAGACTGTGAAGTACTCAAGTCATTACAGACATGGTCCTGACTTCCTCCTTTCTGTCTTTCCTGTTCCCCATCACCAGTTGCTGACCAGCAGTGCCGTACACAAATGGGGCACGGAGATTCACGAGGGAATTTACAACATGCTCATGTTGCTGGTGGAGCTGGTAGCAGAGAGGGTGAAGCAGGATCCCGTACCAGTTGGCCTGATGGGCGTCCTGACTATGGTGTGTTCTCTCTCACTCTCTTAATATTTGCCTTTTTCTACTTTCTTTTTGTATTCTTTCTATATATACATGTAAATCAGTGCTTTTCAAAGTGTGGTCCGCGGACCACTGGTGGTCCGTGAGTATATTGGTAAAATTTCACATTTGAAATAAATAAATTCATTTGAGTTTCCGCACTCTCGCGGGAATATCTCTGCAATGGAGCGAGCTTACGTTTCACTTTCAATTGCATGATATAGCCCAGCGCAACACCTTCATCACACATGTTGCCACTTGTTTGTACCATTTTCAGGCGATTTGTAATCTGTTCTAGAAAAACTAGGGGATTTTGGATATGTGTGGAGTTAGGTGGTCCGCGAGTGTTTTTTTATTGGTTAAGTGGTCCTTGGTATGAAAAAGTTTGAGAAACACTGATGTAAATAAATTACCCTTAAACATTTAGGGGAAAAACAAGTTTTGATTGATTTTGTGGTGGTAGTTCAATTAAGGACATTTCTTTAATGTGCTTTCTCAGTGAATTGGAGCCATCCTACTTTATAATTGTAGATTCATCTAAATGCCTCCCCCTAGAAAATTTAGATTTTTGTCAGGTCTTAAATGCTGTCTGGTGAATTCTCTAGACTGAATTATAAGATGAACCACCAATTTCAATTTTATTCTTAATTTCACTTGTTTGTTCTTGTTTGTGTTTGCTCGCTTGCATGCCCTGCATAGCTATAAGAAACACTTAAGTTGTTGGTCAAGACACTTTCCATCTGATGAAGGCAAATGCCTTCCAGATGTAAAAAAGTAGAACACATTACATTCAGTTATAACTGCCAAAACAAACATTATTTACACTATTATGGCCCCTGTTAAAAATGTTTGTAATGTTATCTACTGTAAGTTGGTCGAACGAATGCCTCCTCATCCGGAAGCTGACCGAGCAGACCCGAGCAGCAGTCGAGAGGAGCCGAGCGCATCCGCGAAGCACACAAAATGGCGACGTCAGAGTTCCCGTTAGCCGGCAAATCTAAACCTCTCCGGTCAAAATGTCCGGTCAAAATAATTTCCCTTTAGCGCAATACCGCTTCAGTTGCGCCACTTATGTGACGGACAAGAAAGTATGTGACAGACAAGAATAGTCAATTATAATGTCTAACACTTAATGTGGAGAAAGAGATGTCCTGTATGGGTTGATTGTGCGTTGATCTGTTGGTAATGCCTCAGGGTTCCGATGGGCATGTAAACAAATGCATGCGCTATACTTTGTGGCCTCACCCGGTTGCATAGCGACACTTATTGTTTAGGTGTCTTTTAATAAGCAGGTAGTCATATCATTAGCTAGAACTAGCTGGATCTGATCGATATGGACATAAACGCGAGTGAAGTCTAATCTGACGGAAGAGAGAGATCAGCTGCTGCTGATGAGTCGACACGCAGCTCTGCATGATCACATGCAGCGGTGAGCGGACAAAACACACACTTCAGGTTAGAATATCACACGTAGCTATTTTAATTACCTCTCAAACTACCTAAACTTGTTATAGATATGTTTAGTTTTACTGTCGGGCCACTCATTACTGGATCCGCGAGCTGCATGATACTGGCATAATAGATTGCCCGATCGGGCAACCAGCAGGTGAGGCTTCATTGCCCGAGATAAATACTAGATGGCCCCGGGCCATCGGGCAGTCCTTAATGTCGAGCCCTGCAGACATGTGACATTGAGTAGTTGAAATGTAATATATGTATGTCCTGTTTCTTTGTTGCTGTGTCCAGGCCTTCAACCCTGATAATGAGTACCATTTTAAGAACCGGATGAAGGTCTGTCAGAGGAGCTGGGCTGAAGTTTTTGGAGAAGAGGCCAACATGTTTGCTGTGTCTCCTAGTAACAGCTATCAGAAAGTAAGAGGCAACTTGTGTGTCCAGATTCTTCCTGTACCCTTGAGTCCTGTTATTATATATATATATATTATAGTATTAATATACACACTCCCTTATTAGCCTTTGTTTAGTGTTTATAGTCATTCAGGGGCGGACAAACAAGTTCTTCATCCCCCGTGTTGTGTAACTGAGCCACAGGAGCTCAACAGAATATGTGTGACTGACAAACAACAGCTGTCAGAAAAATGTGTGTGTATGTCACAATAATTTGCAGTGTCATTGCTGAGTAAATCCACTGAAAACAAACGTATCTGTTTCAGGAGCCTCATGGTTGGCTGGTTGATTTGGTGAATCGAGTGAGTAACACACTTCCAGAAATTGTTTCCATATACATATCCTAATATTGCATCAGTTTTGCCTCATACATTTCCTTCCTCTCTTTTATTTTCAAGTTCGGAGAGTTGGGAGGATTCACTGCCATCCAGACTAAGCTCAACATAGACGAAATTGAGATTGCGGTAAGAGTAACCATCCTTAGTTTGATCTTTTCCCCTTCCTGACAAATGGACTAACATATTTTAAGAGTAACGAGATAGTTGCTACCCCGGGGATGGTAGACAGACTTTGAGACAGCGTTTGCAGGCGAAAGGTCACCATGTTTACCACCACTGCTCTCAGCTGCAGTGCACTGAATGTCTCTCTCTTTCCCCTTCCCACCAATACTCACTTACACACAAACACACCCTCTCATCCCCCTGCTGTGTGTGGTCAAAACGCTCTGTTGTGTTATGTGTTCTGAGGCATCCTTGTACTGATGCTTCCTTCTGGGAACCTGGCCGGAACCACCGCAGTGCAAAGCCATTGATTCAGACGCACACATTCACACACGCAAACACATTCGCTCGAACCATTAGCATATTAAAAAGGCAAAGACTGCTCTCCAGTAGCAGTGGGAGCTCAGTAGAGTGTGTAAGCTGTCAGATACCTAACATACCCCGAGGAAAAGGAGAGAGACACAGTGAAAGTGAAAGGAGAAAAGATAATGGGAGTGCTCCACTCCTATACTGTCTCCCAGGGCTGAGTCATTCATTTGTCTTCTTTGAGCAGGAAGTCAAGTGGGGGAGGGGGGGGGGGGGGTTCACTGAGTGAATAGAGGATGAAGGGGAGCTCAGAAGCAGAAATGGATGATTGCCAGAAAAAAAAGAAACGGGAACCATTCATTAAGCTCCCGTGATTTAGCAGTGAATGACAACTGACAGCTGGGCTCTGGTATTAGAAACTCAACCACACATCTGTTTACTCTCACTCACATGCACTGGTGAACACACAGTATCAGTTTAATGTGACCTTATGCCTTAACACTTCCATTTGAGATGAGTGATACACTTCTTTGGTTGTGTATGTCTTCATGATAAGCCATCACATGTGACACCCATAAATACATCCCACTCACAGCTATGCAGGAACAATCGTGTCGACACTCCTACAAAAAGAAAATTGAGTTGGAATGATAGTCTTATCATAGTTAGTCACACTCAGCTGGTAATGATCACTGGGTTCCTTTTTAGTTTGTGTCATGTTGAGTTATTCTCCTTCCCTCTGATTACAGTGTGTGTCGGCTCTGGTCCAGCCTCTGGGAGTCAGTGCAGAATACCTAAACTCCAGCCTCGTCCAGGTGAGACACACGCACGCATGTACACACACACACACACACACACACACACACACACACACACACACACACACACTGGATGCTAGTACTATTTGAAGATCTGTATTTATTATCCTTTTCAATTAGTTCAACTGCTGCTCTCTTCTTTCTCCTTTTATTGTTATTCACATGCTGCTTATTTATATTCTGTGTAACCTTGTTGTTGTCTGTTGTGTTTATTTACATGTCCCTCCTACTTATTTAAATGTATATAATGTGCTATATGCTCTTACTGTTTTGCTGCTGCTCTGGCCATCAACATTTCATATTGCTTTTCCTAGCCCATGCTGGACCCAGTCATCCATAAGATGATCACCTACGTGCAGAACCTGGAGGAAAAGGACCTAAAAGACAAGGTAGTGCTTTTTAAGTCCCCCTCTTTTGATTGATATCATTTAAATCTACAGAGAAAAGGTATCAGGACGGACAAAGTTGTTTCCTCCCTAGTTATACTTGGTTCCTCATGTGTTCCTTAGCGTCTGGTGAGCATCCCAGATCTGCTGTCGGCCATCAAGCTGCTGTGTATGCGCTTCCAGAGGGAGCTGGTTACTGTGGTGGACGACCTGCGTCTGGACACGCTGCTGCGCATGCTCAAAACCCCCCACTTCTCTACCAAGATGAACTCCCTCAAAGAGGTCAGCTCCTATAGGAAGTCATCTCTCAAATCTGAACTTGATCAGTTTTATTAACTGAAATTACACTCTGTTGTTTTCTTCTCAGGTGACAAAGTTGATAGAGGAGAGTACAGTGTCTAAGACGGTGAAAAATGCCATTGACACGGATAAACTGTTGGACTGGCTGGTGGAGAACTCAGTCCTATCAATAGCGCTGGAGGGTAAGAATATCCATCACTTCCCTCCACCAGATGACCAATTTAAGTGTGTCACGAAGTGCTTTGCAAAACATTTAAACCGCATTGAACTTTGTAACCACTTAAAAGCAAGACAGGCATAATAAAAATTAGGCTTTTGGCCTTTGTTTGACAGTATTCACAGTGGTCATTAAATATCTTTATGCACCAGGTAACATCGACCAGGCTCAGTACTGTGAGAGAATAAAGGGAATCATTGAGCTGCTGGGGAGTAAACTGTCCCTGGACGAACTCTCCAAGATCTGGAAAATCCAGGTCAGCACCAGAGCGCGCACACACACACACACACACACACACACACACACACACACACACACACACACACACACACACACACACACACACACACACACACACACACACACACACACACACCATGACAGTAATAACACTGTCTTGTGTGTGTTATTTATTATTTTCATTAAGCATGGTGTGAACATGTTTTCCTTGTGCAATATGTCAACTTTAAAGCTGAACTGTTTGCATAATTATGTACATTAAAAACATAATTGATACTGTATGTATTTATATCAATTGTTAGCACATATTTTACGAGATAAAATAACAAATGTCCTGCTTTTGATGCATCTGTTGATTGTTGTGTGATCGTCTCAGGCGGGCCAGTCATCAACGGTGATAGAAAACATTCATACAATCATCGCCGCTGCTGCTGTGAAGTTCAGCTTTGATCAACTCACCCACCTCTTCGCCCTCATACAGAAGGTCAGTGCCGTCTCTGTGACATTTTGTGAGTAACTTGGCTCAATGAAGAGTTGTTTGTTCGTCTGTGTTTAGTGTTAATAATCTGTTTGCATGTGTTTCAGAGCTGGGAGGTTGAGAGTGACCGTGTGAGGCAGAAGCTGCTCAGTCTGATCGGGAGGATCGGCAGAGAGGCTCGCTCTGAAACCACAACAGGGAAGGTGGGTTGGTATATCTGTCATTCTGGATATGAAAATCCACAGTATGTTAGAGTTCATTGTTAAAGTCTGGAGTGTGTGTTTAGGTGCTGGAGGTGCTGTGGGAGTTGGCTCACCTCCCCAGCCTGCCTACCAGTCTCGTTCAGCAGGCGTTGGAGGAGCACCTGGGGATCCTGAGCGACGCCTACGCTGTCAAGGAGACTGTGAAACGCAATTACATCATTAAATGTATTGAGGACATTAAGAAGGTGAGACAGACGTGCTACAGATGCCTAGCATTGTCTCTGTAGATGTGTGGGCGAGTGTTTGTTGCCGTTTAGTGTTTCACAAAGTCGT
Organism: Gymnodraco acuticeps; assembly: GCF_902827175.1. Lineage (NCBI taxonomy): Eukaryota > Metazoa > Chordata > Actinopteri > Perciformes > Bathydraconidae > Gymnodraco > Gymnodraco acuticeps. The sequence continues at coordinate 1,750,540 of NW_022990673.1, forward strand.
TACAGGATAGTAAATAGTAAACATATGGGTTGTTTAGAATACTTTCAGATAGGAAATCACTGTTCCTTGTGCAGTTAAAAAATGCAGCTCGACATGTTGAAAGGAAACGACTGCATGGGGGCACCAACATTTTTCTGCTTCTTGTGACACTTTTGCTCTAAAGTTAGCATGCCGCTGTTAGTTCATGACCTTTTTACTTTAGTTTGTTTTTTATCTAAGTTTGCCCAAGTGTCCCTGGAGCTGCAGTGAATAACGGAGAAAAGCCAACTCTGGCTGACAACAATAGTCTATCATAAGTTTAAAAAAGAAAATCTAAAATATTCGATTATTGAGAATAATTTCTTATTTCCTCTCTTTCTGACCATGCAGAGAAACAATGTAACAAAGTGGTGGATGTCACTTGATTACACTTATTTCCAATCTTTCAAGAAAACGTCATATATTGTGATGAAAATCAGTTCTTTAAAAGAGCACTTTCACTTTATTGATTAAAGTTATTATTGAACAGTCACCATCAATTACCTTAAACCTTCCCATGTAATGTTTATAAGCAGTACATAACATGCATGATGTTCTACACCATTTTATTAGTAATTAGCAGAACGGTTGATTCATGTATTTTTCAAACTCCTTCTCTGGGCACTGGGGAGTGGAGGCTGGTGTATGAACAGTTCACAAATGACCATATAATAAAACACAGTTATAATGTAAACTATGTTTTAGAGGTGATGGTATAATTGTTGACGTAAACTGTACATAAATAAACACTGAATATCTTGACATTCTAATCAAAATATCCTCATATATGTTATAAATTATTTATCAAATGTTTATACATTACTTATTAATGATAAATAGCCAAACTTAATCTAGATTGTTACCAAATAGACTAGATTAATTTTTTGGATATTGAAATTATTAAGTAATTTTTATTTGAATTAATGTGTATTTTTTTATTTAAATACTGGAAGGGGACTAGTTGACTTTTGTTCAGTGCACCGTAAATAAAATGTATGTTTTCAGACACACATTCAGGACGACTGTAAAGGCAGCGACACTCAAAGCTTATTTCTTACCGGCACTTGGAGCAAGAAGAAAGCTAACTCTTTGGCCAAAGTAAGAGAAGAAGCTCCTATAATTCATAATTCCACTGAAAAATCTGTTTTAAAATCTCGCTGCTTCACGCCTGCAAACCAATCGTGGAGGAGGGCTTGACCACAAAGGGGTGTCATTGGTCACAGGTTGATAATTCCACACTTGTTTCTAACAGCAGGTAGTGTAACCAGGTGTGTGTTAATCTTCTGCTTGCCTCACTGAGAGGGCCTTGGCACTGACTAATAATTACACTGTGGTGTTGATCTTGTCCTGGGGCGAGCTGGCTGGTTTAAAAAGTGATTTAGCTTCTGGATGAATGGTCAGCTTTGGTGGAAGTGCCCCTCACATTTACTCATGCAAAGAGGAATCTAATCAGAGCCTTGGATACATTAAAAACATAACATGTTTGATATTTAATTTGGCCTTTTAAAAGGGGTGTAAGGAAACACATTTAAACCTAAGCATATTTAAACGGGCAAAGTCTCGTCCAATGTTTTACCTCCCTGGCTCTGGTTCTGTTCCTCCTGGTTTACACAACTACACAAACAGTGGGTCTGTGATGACAAAGCAATCCCCTTTTAACATCTGATTTGCACATGTGTGTGTGCTCACTCTGCTGTACTGCCACACTGCCGGGATATCATTATCTTTTGTGTGTGTGTTTTTAACAGGCGTCTCAGCCGAGCGCTCCTCAGGCAGTGTGGGTTGTTCCTGCTCTCCGTCAGCTGCACGAGATCACCCGATCTTTCATCAAGCAGACCTATCAGAAACAGGACAAGGTAACACAGAAACGTGCAAACGGACATTGTTTTTCAATTCAAAGCTTCTTTTTAAACTCATATTTGATGACGTCTTCACCCTAAAATGAAATGTTGTGGTTATATGAATGTAATTGAAGGTTCCTTTAGATTGCTGCTTTACAGCACCGTTGATACAGCTGAATGCCTTCTTTTGTGTGAAGCAAGCAGGAGTGCAAACTATTTATATTTTATTTATTTTATGTTGTGAATTTTAGAAACTCATACATCAATCTTTTTTTCAATTTCAACTTTCCGACCTTATAACAATGTGAAGTTATTAGAAATGTTTGGATCACACAAGTTCAAAAGGATCTTGTGCACTAAGTTCTACAAAGATCATTTTTACCTGCAACAGACACACAAACACAATAAAAAAAAAAAAAATGCTGTTCAACATTCGAATGTATTTATAATTTGAGTTTCAACTTTATGAATACAGCTTTTAGGCTTCAAACAAATACCTCTTGAAATGATGGTATAGTAGATGCTAACGTTCCCCTGCCTCCCAACAGAGCATCATTCAAGACTTGAAGAAGAACTTTGAGATCGTGAAACTGATCACAGGATCCCTTGTGTGCTGCCATCGGCTGGCTGTGACCGCGGCGGGAAATAGCGGCCTCTCAGGCTCCACTCTGGTGGACGGGCGGTACACCTACCAGGAGGTATACTCTCGTTTTTTTGTGAATTGTAATTTAGTAGCCAGTGCTATATCCAAATAGTTTTAAATGTTATATCCAGTGTAATTACATTGATGCTGTTCTGTGGAGCTGTATAGCAAACCATTGATGTTTCAATCCATCATTTGAAAGTGATATGAGTAATGTCATTTGAGGTATCATTTTATCTGAGTTCGTTGGTTTGGAACGGGAAGTAATCATACTGGAGCAGCACAGTGTATGTTGACAGTTTGAGGGTCAGGATGACATGCTTCTCTCTGAATCTATGTGTTTAGTATCTGGACAGCCACCTGCGCTTCCTGGCCTTCTTCCTCCAGGAGGCCAGCCTCTACCTGGTGTGGAACCGGGCCAAGGAGCTCTGGGAGTGCCTGGTGTCCGGGCCGGATGTCTGTGAACTCGACCGTGAGGTATGAACACAGTTATGCAAATGAAATCCTTGTCCTTGATTGTGTCTTTGATTAGCAACCAGTTTTCCCTAGATGAATGCTCTGGAGGAACAAAGGCACTGCAAATATTTGATGTTTGCTCCGTTCTCTGCTTTATTTTAGAACAGTGTTCAAGACAAATCCAGAAATGTACATTCAATTTAGTTGATAATAAAGACTTTTGGAACATGATAATGCAGGTTTTAAGTTTTTGTTCATCTTGCTGTTTTGAGTGTTTGCTGTACATTTTGTACAAAAATCTTCCAAGCAAAGCCAATGTCAGGGATGGCACTGTGTACAGAAGTCAAGTCTTGTTAAGTAATTTTTACTGCACTGACCTTGAGCTCCCAGTTCTGTCCCCAGTGTGAAATGTGGTCTTTTTGATGGTATATGTTTGCATTTCAACTGAAATTTAAAATAAAGTGTAACCTTGAACATAATGTTTCGATGTGTGCAGATGTGTTTCGAGTGGTTCACCAAAGGACAGCATGACCTCGAGAGTGATGTTCAGCAGCAGCTCTTCAAGGAGAAGATCCTAAAGCTGGAGCCCTATGAGATCACCATGAACGGTGAGACACTCTGCAAGAGATGCACTGACAACAGCATTACAGCCTTTCAGGAATAGTTAATGAATAAGTGTGTGATACAGCATTTAACCTGTTTTCTGTATTTCCCAGGTTTCAATCTGTTCAAGACCTTCTTTGAGAACGTGAATCTGTGTGACCATCGCCTCAAACGCCAGGGAACTCAGCTGGTCAGTCCTCCCTCACATTTAGTTTTTTCATGCAAGACTATTTTCCTTCTCAGTGAGCGTTGATATGCACTGACATGTATAGAGGTATAACACATCTGGTCTGATTTCAGTGTGTGGAGCGTCTTGACCTGGCAGGGATGGATTTTATCTGGCGCATCGCCATGGAAACCCCTGATGAAGAAATAGCCAATGAAGCAATCCAGCTAATTATCACATATAGCTACACCAACCTCAATCCCAAAATGAAGAAGGTCAGTATATGTGCGAGCGTATATACTCCTGAGGCTCACTCACTCTTATCGTATCATCCTCATGTGCGTCACCTCATTTGAGAATAACAGTGTATTTTAAGATGCTGCACGTCTTGTGTTAGCCATTATGGGACATCATTAAGCTCCTGATGCATAGGAGTATTTTGTGATATGTAGTGAAGCTTGAAAAGAACAAATACTGAACTACAGAACTCCAGTGTTAACACAATTATGATTTGGTTTGTTGTCTACCTTTTTTGAAACCTTAAAGCACATTCAATATTAACTTTTACTTCCTCACAGGATTCCGTGTCTTTGCACAAGAAGTTCATTGCTGATTGTTACAAGCGACTGGAGGTAAGAGGCAGAACATGTTGATTACTGTGCGGAGTGATTGTGCCCTTTCACAGTAATCAACACCTGAAAGCTCATTTCTGTTTCCCTCCCAGGCAGCAAGCTCGGCCCTCGGAGGGCCTACTTTGACACATGCTGTTACCAGGGCGACCAAGATGCTGACGGCCACTGCCATGCCGACTGTGGCCACATCTGTACAATCACCATCCAGGTACAGAGGGGGGTTTGGGTAAGAGCATAGTCACTTAAAACCTTTTTTAACCATGTTTGTGTACGATTGCTCCGATTCATTACAGAGAGTAAAATGATCCTGGGCTACTAAAACATTTTATTTTTCAGTTTTGTTGAAATGATTATGTTTTTATTAATCTGTAGATCCACTAAGCTGGTGATAATCGAAAGACTGCTGCTACTGGCTGAACGCTACGTCATCACTATAGAGGTATTCATCTTATTTGCTTTAAGGGTTTCATTATTAAAGGGTCTATTATGTTGACAGTAAATATGTTTGTTATATATGAGAAGCAAGGACATAGAGTTATTGTGTGTGTTTGTTTCTGTAGGATTTGTACTCAGTTCCTCGCACTATTCTACCTCACGGGGCCTCGTTCAATGGACACCCTGTCGCTCTTCACATCACCTACGAGTCAACCAAAGACACTTTCACCTTAGAGGTATTGTACAACTTTGTCTAGTAGGGCTCTACTGAATGGCTTTTGTTTATTTTTATAATCAAAATGTTGTTTGTAGTGTCTGAACAAAGCTTCAAATGTCTCATCTGTTGTTTTAACATCATGTGATGGAAATGATGGTACCAAAGCTTAATACAGTGTAAACCTAATGAAATGTAAACTGCTGTATTCTGAAAGTGTCATGTCAACGGTTTGACTGATTAGGTCAAATCCCTGGAGTGACCTTTGAATGTGTGTGAGTGATCAACAGATGTTTTTGCAAGGGGGTTTTATGACACTACAGGAAGGATGAGGGGAAAGAAGTTAGGATAAGGTGTTATCTGTATCCCTTTTGCTCTGTGTAGGGGGTGAGTTTTGCATACAGTGCCAGGGGGTCTCAGCTGGCCTAACCAAAGGTTGTTTGTAATGTAACTAAGCTTTCATGTCCTCCTATAAAGGAGAGACTGTTTCACTCAGAACAGTACGTCCTCTGTTGGAGGGGACGTCATACTTGGAAGTATAAAGAACCTTATTGCTTTTAATACGAATATTGTGTTGCTGTACGTTTGTTACCTTACTGATTATTCTCTCTAGACCACAGCTGATTTTAAAGCTGCTACGACAATCATCATCCTACAGAAATTATCCTCAAAGTCATCTTCAAGTGGTTCATCACATAAAATATTTGAATCTTTTTTAATAAGTCAACATAAATACATGTGAAGTTAAACAAATGTAATGTACTGTTAGATTGCTGCTAGACTGCCTTCTGGTGCATCTGGAAAAGGTTGAATGCCAGAAGGTATGGTTTAAAACACAAACGCTGGAGTTAGTGGATATGTTTGTGTCGGAAAACAATCACACGCAGACACCACTGGAATCTATTTCTACAAATAGCATTATGCTAATATTAGTCTAGCGTAATCTTTATCTGCAGCTGGACGGGGAAACATTACTGAGCGCTGCAGAGCATACAAATGTTGTTTTTTAAAATTAGAGTTTCTAATGTTGTGTTTGAACTATTTGCTACAGCCATATTTCCTAATGCCCTATAGTTCACCTTTGTCGTGTAGTTACATCTCCAGAAGAAATAATCGTGTGTGTGTGTCCTGCAGACGCACAGCAATGAGACAATAGGAAGTATCCGATGGAAGATATCTGAGCACTTGAGCTGTCCGGTGGATAATGTCCAGATCTTTGCTAACGACAGTGTGGTAAGTCTCAACGAGTCTGTTTGTGACAGGGACTCAGTGTCTCTTTTTTATTAAAAACACAATTGTATCTTTCATTCCTTCATTAAAGTATAGTGTTGTTCCCCTGCATCTACCGTGTGGCAGGGGAAACACAGCTTTGAACAACCTCAGTCCCTGTTTTTCTCTCACTCCGTCCCTTCACTGCTCCTCCTCCATGTTTTAGATGACCATGAACCGGGACCAGAAGCTGCTGTCCCAGCTGGGCTTCAATGACGAGCAAAGCCTCACTGTGAAGAGCTCGGGCACCGGCACCCCCTCTGGCAGCTCCGAGTCCTCGGCCTCGGCCTCCAGCAGCTCCAGCTCTGCAGTCTTCAACTCTGCCTACGCCTTGGAGCAGGTACCACATCAGACGTGACTGTGCAACTGTGGACACTCTCTGGTGTTCTTGCTTTTGACACACATGTTTTTCTGTCTCCAGGAGAAATCCCTGCCCGGTGTGGTGATGGCTTTAGTGTGTAATGTTTTCGAGATGCTTTACCAGCTGGCTAATCTAGATGAAACCAGGTGAGAGTGGTTCATTAACATACACCTTGTTGACAACAAGACAGACACAGACTGAATATTAATCAGTCAGTGTGTTTTTAATCTCCAGGATCACTCTTCGTGTGAGGAAGCTGCTGCTGCTGATTCCAACGGACCCAGAAGTGCAGGATGCTCTCGATAACTTTGTTCCCAAAGAGTCCAGCGTCTGGAGCCACCAGGTACATCAGACTGTGACGCGCTCAGGTCGTGTGGTAACTACCATGGCTTAACGTTCAAGCTCTCAGTTCTCTTTTTACATTCTTATTTTGCTTTTGCCTGTGTTTTAATCAATCTATATCCATCTTTCCTCATTTCTCTGCTTTACACATTCTTTCCTTCTCCATCATCCGTCATTGAATGATTTGCCTAAATCCCTTTATGTCTGCTTGATATAGAAGACACTGTTCCAGGGTACAGGCTCTCGCTCTCCGTCGATGTCCTCCAAGCAGCAGCACCAAGCGCCGAGTGCTGCATCCATCTTAGAGTCTCTCTTCAGGTCTTCTGCCCCGGGCATGTCCACCTTCAGAGTGCTGTACAACTTGGAGGTACATGCACACACAACATCATGCATCAAGCATTCTTTATCAACACATCACACACAAAAGATTAGTAGCTTAACATGTGTTTCCCTCTCTCTTCTCTCTCTGTCTCAGGTGTTGAGTTCAAAGCTCATGCCCACCTCTGATGATGAGATGGCCAAAACCAGCAGCAAGTCCTTCTGTGAGAACTTCCTTAAAGCAGGAGGCCTCAGGTAACGGAGTTCAACAGACCTGTTAATGAATAGTGTTGTGTATGTCTGGAGTTTGACACGTCAAACTGCGTCACATACTGATCCACATTTGCCACCTAGCGTAAGCTTTCATGTAATACTTCTCTGTGTTTCCTCTGCAGTCTGGTGGTGAATGTTATGCAGAGAGATTCCATCCCATCGGAGGTGGACTATGAGACCAGACAAGGAGTCTACTCAATCTGTCTTCAGTTGGCCAGGTACAAAATGCCTCACACACACAACAGGGTTTCCATTAGCCGGTAATTACCGGTTTTTATATGGTAACATTTATAAAAAAACGATAAATTCAAAACCTGCCGGTCAAAATGTCCGGTAATAATTAGGGATGCTCCGATCGATTGGCCGCCGATCATTACCGGCCGATATTCACTCTTAATAGTTTGATCGGTGCTCTCTATAAAGGCCGATCAGGAGAGCTGGAACCGATCGATTTGGACATAAACGCGAGTGAAGTGTAACCGGACGCGAGAGAGGGATCAGATCAGTTGCTGAGTCTGACTGAGACACGCAGCTCTGATCACCTGAAGCTCCGCCCACTGTTTAGAGAGAGAGAGAGAGAGACAGAGAGAATTATTCAAAGTTAATGTAAACTTTTGAATAATGTACTTCATCTACTATAAGTAGTTTGTTTGAATGTATTAATTTTGTTGTTTTTTGAAAAATGAATCTGAACTTTTCGATCTTTTACGATTTATAAACTGAAGCAATATAAAAATGAGCCCCATTAACTGAGTTTTAAACAGCATATCCGGTCATAGTGCGGTAATTGCCTGCTAACGGAAACTCTGCTACACAATTCTTTTTATTATTATTATTGAAACATGACCGGTAAGTTTCGAATTTGTCCGGTAAAATGTATTCTTTCCGGACATTTGACCGGCAAGAAAAAATCCTAGAGGAAACCCTGACACACACTGGGCTATATGTTTTGACTTAAGACAGAAAGTGCATAGCTTTGTATCTTACCAGAGTTAGCTTAGAGCTTACTTACATCTCTTGTCCCTGGGCAGAAAACAAATATTCCTCTCTGTAGAGAAAATGAATACTTTACTGTACAACAATGACAATATCATTAAGGCAGCACAACTATCCACAAGATATCACAGCATTGAGAATGAATTCCTGCATGGGTGCATAATTGGTTTGATTATAGTCATGATTTCTCCTAGAATCTCAAATCAGTGGAGCTACAGCAGCTTATATAACTTGATACTGAGCTTCTTGCTCTGATAGCGAAGAGCAGATCTGCCAAACTCACCTCTGTTGTTTGTCGTAATTGTCCTCTCATTATCTGAGTTCATGGCCACATACTGACTCAGACTTTATACTTATCTGTCTTTGTTTGCAGGTTTCTTCTGGTTGGGCAGAGCATGCCTGCAGCGCTGGATGATGATGTCATCAGAGATGGCGAGTCGCTGTCATCTCGTCCGTTTCGTAACGCTGGACGGGCCGGGCGACAGCTGTCTCTCTGTGGAACTCCAGAGAAGTCTTCTTACCGACAGATGTCGCTCTCTGAGCGCTCCTCCATCAGAGTGGAGGAGATCGTACCGGCCGCTCGTGTAGCTATTCAGGTGAAACACACTTGTTACCATGACAAACACACCATTCATTAAGCACCCACATTGATCTCGTTAACATTTACATATTTAATGTTCTCTTTTCCAGACCATGGAGGTGGGTGACTTCACTTCCACTGTGGCCTGTTTCATGCGTCTGACCTGGGCAGCTGCAGCCGGCCGATTGGACCTGGTCGGCAGCCCGCAGCCAATCAGAGAGACCCACAGCTCCCTTCTGCCGCAGGGAGTCCGCACCAGAGTCAGCAGTACAGGTGACAAAAAGCACCATTCCAATGTGATTGTATGTCCTTTTTTGTATTTTTGTATTTTGAAGCATAAAGGGACTACAACTCTCATTTTGTTTTTCAATCCTGTGTTGTAGGATAAAGGAACCCTATAACTGTGTAGCTCTTGTTACTATCTCAAATGTGCTTTATCATATAAGATGATGAATTGTTGTGGTGTCAACTAGATGTTTACAGTCATTAGGTTTTGTAATTTTTCCTGCACAACAAGCGTTCCCGTTAAGTCACAAACAAAAGCTAAAGATAATAAGTCTCTTTCTTTCTTTTCTTTGTCTGTTTGCAGGAAGTAACTGCAGCTCCAGCAGTGAAGGGGAGACCCCGCCAACAGCGTTGCATGCAGGGATATGTGTGAGACAGCAGTGTGTCTCAATTAAAGACACCATCATCGCCCGCGAGGCTCTGTCCCTGCTGGTCACCTGTCTGCAGTTACGCTGTCAGCAGCTATGTAAGTCTCATTTAGGAACTTGAATACACCACAAGCCTTTTCTTTTGATAATAGCTTTACATTTCCGCAAGTCCAGTGGAATAGTACTGTAGTTTAAGAGGTTGCTGTGTTTGCCAAACTTCTACAATAACACTAAATCCTCTGTTGGTTTTTTCTCTCTTCAGGTTCTTTTTACAACCTTCCCTCTGTCAATGATTTCATTATTGATGTTTTGCTGGGATCTCCCAGTGGAGAGGTAAACAACACCCTCCTTTCCTTAAATAGCCAGCAAAGAATAAATATATCCGTAACACTGCAGTGTGTGTTTACACTTGTGCTCTCTTTTCCTTTCTCTATCAGATCCGCCGGGTAGCTTGTGATCAGCTCTACACTCTGAGCCAGACCGACACCTCAGCCTTCGCGGAAGTCCAGAAGCCCAACCTGTTCCTGATCTCAGTCGTTCTCACTGCTCAGCTGCCGTTATGGAGTCCTACATCTATTATGAGAGGCGTCAACCAGAGGTAATCGAGCAAGAAACACTCGGAACATAAATCCCCGAAACTTCAGCAGAGGTCTTATGTTGACTTTGCTTTTCTTCTTAGGTTGCTGTCCCAATGCACTGAGTACTTTGACCTAAGATGTCAGCTTCTGGATGACCTAACCAGTAAGCCTTTCAATTTCCTTTTTGGTCACTTTTATCGATCAAACGGAGAGGTTATAGCCTCCTGTTTAAACAACTAAAGATCAGTGTATCATACAATCTCTGTCTTCCTTCCTCTGTCCCTCTCTGCCTCCTCCAGCCTCAGAGATGGAGGTGTTAAAAGTGAGCGCAGCCACCATGCTGGAGGACGAGATCTCTTGGCTGGACAACTTTGAGCCTAGTTGGAGCTCTGAGATGGAGACCAGCGAGGCGGACAACATCCTCCTGGCAGGACACCTCCGTCTCATCAAGACCCTGCTCTCCCTCTGCGGCAACGATAAGGAGCATCTCGGTGAGCACAGATAAATATCAGAACCCGTTCAACACTTTCTGGAAGATTATGAAATTGAGAACAGTAATATGTAATTTGACTCTTTTCTTTAGGTCAATCTCTGATTCAGCAGTTGTTGGATGACTTCCTGTTTCGAGCCTCGCGCATCATCATCAACAGTTCAAACCCCACCCCGTCCCCGGCCCCCAGCCACGACTTCCACCCAAAGTATATACATTATAATACATTATTTTATTCATCTTTTGGAGCAATGGAAAAAACACTGAAAACATTAACCTTTTGTCATGTTTGTGGTGTGTTCAGGTGCAGCACAGCCAGCAGCAGACTGGCGGCCTACGAGGTTCTGGTGATGCTCGCAGACAGCTCGCTCTCAAACCTCCGCCTGATCGTCAAAGAGCTCATGACCATGCACCACCAGTCTGATCCTTCCCTCTGCAAGGAGTTTGATGTAACACACCAGTTTGACTCATATTGATTACAATGATACTTTTCGGTGCATATTTTTTGATAAGAGATGAATTGAACTCCTCGTGCCTCTCTCTCTCAGTACCTCCCTCCAGTAGAGAGCCGCTCAGTGTCCGGGTTCGTTGGGTTGAAGAACGGCGGCGCCACATGTTACATGAACGCTGTGTTTCAGCAACTCTACATGCAGCCGGGTCTAGCCGAGGTACACATGTGCTCTTTATCCTCTGTATTCTGCTCTTTGACTTCCACACACTGGATCTAATAATACTGAATATGTCTGCTTGGTTTAAAGGCTTTCCTGTCCATCGAGGAAGACACAGATCAGCCGGAGGAGAGCGTCTTCTACCAGGTCCAGTCTTTGTTCGGCCACTTGATGGAGAGCAAACTGCAGTACTACATACCCGAGAACTTCTGGAAGGTAAGAGACACTTCAGATTGTAGTGCACTCACCCCGTCAACCTCAAGTGTAGCTGCACATATGTGGGAATTGTCATAAAGGTGCAAAGTCGAAATCTATTTACATGGGGAAGAAACATTTACCATTATTTGTATCCAGCTATAAGTGGGTTTATCTTATTGAGAACTGAGCCGTGTTCAGGTTATTTATTTGTACCCGTAGGTAGATTTTGTTTGCAGAGAAAAAGACAAGGGATCCATCCTGACACTAAAAACAAACACAAACAACAGACTCATCTCTAATAAAAGGACTAGTAAAAAGTACAAGTATACCCTGCTCAACCAAATCTCAAAATATTTTAGGAAGGAAAACACTAGTACAAACATGGACATTCAAAATTCATTATTAAATAAATAAATACAAATAGGCATCTGTGTGACACTCCTATGATGTGTTAATGTGTGCAATAGCTGCTGGGATAAAACTGTTTTTACACCGCTTCGTTCTACTCTTTGGGACAACTAACCTCCGGCCCGAAGGTTTATGATTGACTATATGTATATGTCCCTCTCAGCAATAAGAGTATAATAAATCACAAAACCATTGACTATTATCTAACTGCAAATGGGTTTTGCCTTTTTCAGATCTTCAAGATGTGGAACAAGGAGTTGTATGTACGAGAGCAGCAGGATGCTTACGAGTTCTTCACTAGCCTGGTGGATCAGCTTGACGAACATCTCAAGGTAAAACCCATGCCCATTACAGCAAATGAAAAAAACAATAGCTAGGTTCCTAATTAGTTATGATTATGTTATTAACAATGAGTCTCCTATCCACCAGAAAATGGGTCGGGAACAGATCTTCAAAAACACATTTCAAGGAATCTTCTCTGACCAAAAGATTTGCAAAGACTGTCCTCATCGGTGAGCAAGAATATTTGTTTATCAAAATGCAAAACTTTTTTTATTTTGAGACACACATAGGTGAGGTTTGACCTTTTTGATATTTTCCTCTGCAGATACGAGCGTGAAGAAACATTCATGGCGTTGAACCTCGGAGTGACGTCTTGTCAAAGCTTAGAGATCTCTTTGGACCAGTTTGTCAGAGGAGAGGTGCTGGAGGGCAGCAACGCCTACTACTGTGAGAAATGCAAGGAGAAGGTGTGTATAGTGCTCTACATATTATTTTGTTCAACCTCACTGATATCATGCGTATCTACAATGTTTGCATTTGTTCATCCGCACAGAGAACCACAGTGAAGAGGACATGTATCAAATCCCTGCCCAGCGTTCTCTGCATCCACCTCATGCGCTTCGGCTTCGACTGGGAGAGTGGACGCTCCATCAAATACGATGAGCAGATCAGGGTACGAAGCCTCAAATCTCACGTCACTAAGATGCTGTGCTTAAAGCAACTCAAATCCCAGAAATAATTTAAACAATCCTGTGTTATTGGTGCACAGTTCCCCTGGGTGTTGAACATGGAGCCGTACACCGTCTCTGGGATGGCCCGTCAGGACTGCAGCGGAGAGGCCAGCGAGAGTCGAGGCGACGGGACCTCAGGAGGGTCACCCCGAAAGAAAGTCACGATTTCTGAGAACTACGAACTCGTGGGAGTTGTCGTCCACAGCGGTCAGGCACATGCCGGTCACTATTACTCCTTCATTAAAGATAGACGGTAAGAGACACTGTATTTTTATTTATTTAACAGGGACAGTGCACATTAATCAACATTTCTGTAAATGTGCCAGTTAGCCAAGAGGCTATTTTTCATCTGTAGTCCCTGGACAGATTTTGTAAGTCAACCTAAAGACACATTTCATTACAAGTAAGTACAATCAAATAAAAACATGCAGTACTGGAAATCTTAATAAATAAACATAACAATAAAACAAAACAAAATGCTAAAACACCGGCAATGTAGACAGACAGTGGGTTGTAAGGTGCACAATTGTGTCAGTGTTGTGACTCCTCACTAACCAGGTTTTGAATTGAGATTTAAATAAACTAAATGTAGTCTGGTCTCTGATTGTAGATGGGATTGAGTTCCATTGCTTTTCCTGAGTGGAGTCAGAGGTTCCTTCACTTCTCCCTCATTTAATTGGCTTATATTATACATTCATAATAATAATAAATATTCTGAAAATCAAACACATGTATTGTATGATTTGCTTGTCAGAGTTACAGGCTGCGAAGTTCCCCGTTTGTATTTTCCAGCTCCTATTCCTACTTTACCAAAAATTCACCTAACCAGTGATTAGCTGAGCTCATTAGTCTGTTGCATCAGTTTTCCAGGCACGTTTTAGGGGACCTCCTTAGGGCACATGAATGCAGGATCAGACTTTGTGTGGGCTGTTCTGGTTTAGTGGGTAAGCAATGCATCTCCAGATGTCTGGCTCTGGAAGGCAGGGTTGCTCACTGGAGCGTTGGAACATAAAGGGACCACAGGAGCTAATATCTGGCAGCCCTGCTCTCGCTCACCCGTTTGTTCCTATCCCCGCGTAATACTACAACAAAGAGAGTTTGTAATAAGGACGCTGATGTCTTTCCAAATATGTAGTCATTGAGACTTGTTGTAGAGCTCCTTTCAAATTCTGTTATCATTGATGTCAGTAGATTCCAATTTAAGTTGAAAGGTTTTGTTTTGTAGTTTGCAATGAAAATCTTATTTCCCAGGCAACTTCATCAGTCTAATAAACAATAAACTTACATAAAAAAAGACAAACAATCTTCCACTAAAAGAGTGAAAGTGACAATATTAAGAGATCTGTGTGTGTTGAGGCTGAACCTGGACATCACACAATGGTCCTGCAATATGTTGACCAGGTATATCATATGCTCCATTTAAAATCCTCTTCATTTGTCCTTATCTCTTAGTGGCAGCGCTCGTGGACGTTGGTACAAGTTCAACGACAACGTGGTGGAGGAGTTCGATATGAATGACGAAACTTTGGAGTATGAGTGCTTTGGGGGAGAGTACCGTCCCAAAGTGTACGACCAATGTAAGTAACATCTGACATCTAAAGCACTTAACCTAAACCTCCCATGTATACATGTTCAAGACATATTATTACTTTGATTTGAATGGCTTTAAAATGTGTTCTGATGACACTAAATGATGTAAATTTGTTAAACTCATGAGGCACACAAGTCACCTTGATGTTTTTGTGTGTGTGTGTTACAGCTAACCCATACCCTGATGTGCGGAGGAGATACTGGAACGCCTACATGTTGTTCTATCAGAAGATCAGCGACCAGAACTCGCCCGTCCTGCCCAAGAAAAGCAGAGTCAGCATCATGAGGCAAGAGGCTGAGGACCTTACACTGTGAGTGAACCTCACACGTAATACTTTACTCATTTTAGAATAGAAAAACATTTATATATTAGTTACGATATTTAGAATCAGCATTAGGAACATTCCCAGAAAATGTCACCAGTGCACAACCTCGTACTAACCAGCCTGTTTCTCTTTATTTTCCAGTTCTGCCCCGTCCTCCCCTGATGTTTCTCCACAGTCCTCTCCTCGACCCCCCAGGGCCAACAACGACCGCCTCACCATCCTCACCCGCCTGGTCCGCAAGGGAGAGAAAAAGGGACTGTTTGTAGAGAAGATGCCCGCCAGCATTTATCAGGTAAAGGCCTCAAGATATAACAAACAGGGTTCGTACGGTCATTGAAAACCTGGAAAAGTCATGGAAATTCAAAATGCAAATTCCAGGCCCTGGAAAAGTTATGGAAAACAATATTTTTCCCAAAGTTTTGGAAAAGTCATGGAAATGTAACTAAAGTTGCGTCAAATATAATATACATTTTATCTAATCGCCGAAATAATCTGCTGTCGCGAGCTGTTGTGTGCCATCATGACGCACATGGTGTTATTTTTTAATATATGAAGCGCGAGCTGTGTGCTCGAGTCTTCCTGCCTGTCGGGCCGGCTGAACTCTGCTGCTCCGGGATGAGGGTCAGCTACATTAGCTACGGTGCGTTCGTTAACTGTGCGGAGTCACTGTGGCACAGACTGAGCCGCTGGTGAACAGCTGTTAGAACGGGCCGTTCAGGTGTTCAGAGCAGAGCGGCAGAGCGTGATGTGAACTGAAACGTTTTTCTGTCGCAATATCATTTAAGGAATCGTTGAGCTAGCTAGCTAGCATACATTGTCACTATCTGCTAACGTTAGCTTTAGCCTTCGTTTTCTAATAGTTTTTTTTCATAGGCTATAAACGGAGGTGGTATAAGTAGATATTGTGCTAGAGTAAAAGTAGAAGTACTCAGATCTTGTACTTTAGTAGAAGTACTCAGATGTTGTTCTTAAAAGTAGAAGTACTCAGATCTTGTACTTGAGTAAAAGTAGAAGTACTCAGGTCTTGTACTTTAGTAGAAGTACTCAGATGTTGTTCTTAAAAGTAGAAGTACTCAGATCTTGTACTTGAGTAAAAGTAGAAGTACTCAGGTCTTGTACTTGAGTAAAAGTAGAAGTACTCAGGTCTTGTACTTGAGTAAAAGTAGAAGTACTCAGGTCTTGTACTTGAGTTAAAGTAGAAGTACTCGGATAAGTAAAAGTACTCAGATCTTGTACTCGAGTAGAAGTACTCAGATCTTGTACTTTAGTAGAAGTACTCAGATCTTGTACTTTAGTAGAAGTGGAAGTACTCAGATCTTGTACTTAATAAAAGTATAGTACTCAGATGTTGTACTTGAGTAAAAGTAGAAGTACTCAGATCTTGTACTTGAGTAAATGTAGAAGTACTCAGATATTGTACTTGAGTAAAAGTAGAAGTACTCAGGTCTTGTACTTGAGTAAAATTAGAAGTACTCAGATCTTGTACTTGAGTAGAAGTAGAAGTACTCTGATCTTGTAGTAGAAGTACTCAGATCTTGTACTTGAGTAAAAGTAGAAGTACCAGAGTGTAGGAATACTCTGTTACAGTAAAGGTCCTGCATTCAAAATGTTACTCAAGTAAAAGTACAAAAGTATTATCATCAAAATATAGTTAAAGTAGCGACAGTAAAAGTAGTCATTGTGCAGATTGGTCCATTTCAGAATAATATATATGATATGTTTTATAATGATTGATCATGAAAGTGTTCTCAAAGTTGGTAAAGGTGCAGCTAGTTTGAATGACTTTGTATACTGCAGGGTAGCTGGTGGATTTACTCCAGGTGGAACTAAAGTCTGATTTAACACTTGATTATATTTCACATCATTCATCCACATCTGTAAAGTAACTAAAGATATTAAATACATGTAGTGGAGGAAAAGTACACCATGTACCTCTGAACTATAGTGGAGTAGAAGTACACCATGTACCTCTGAACTGTAGTGGAGTCGAAGTACACCATGTACCTCTGAACTGTAGAGGAGTAGAAGTACACCATGTACCTCTGAACTGTAGAGGAGTAGAAGTACACCATGTACCTCTGAACTGTAGAGGAGTAGAAGTACACCATGTACCTCTGAACTGTAGAGGAGTAGAAGTACAAAGTAGCAAAACATTGAAATACTTAAATAAAGTACAAGTATCTCAAAATTGTACCCAAGTACAGTACTTGTTGAGTTTATGAACGTAGTTACTTTACACCAGATGCCATAAAGATAGAAAGACTAAGCCTTGCACAGAGGCATGAAAATACATTTTCAAAATGCTCAACAGTGCTGCCAAAATTATAAACTGACTGCTACACAATTAAAATAAATGCTTTTATATATTTCTACTAGATGTGACTCTTTGGCGTTTCTGTTATTATTAACACTGCTGCTTTAGTTGTTCTGACTGCTAAAATCATCTGTTATTCCTCATTTTAAAGCCGATATTCCGTGGGGTCGGGGGGCTCGGATCCTTGTCACCTTTTCCATACCTGATGAGTTTGCATCCCTGACTACAGTTGCTTTAGCGTGTAGAAGCTAGTAAGCCTACTATTTGATTTGTTTTAGGTAGGCACAACATGTTTCATATGCAGACCTTATTTTCCTGTTCCATGTTAAAATAAACCATTTTCAGTGGTAATTTTTTTTTGGTCATGGAAAATGAGGTGAAGGTCATTGAGAAGTCATGGAAAAGTCATTGAAAATCATTGGTGAAAAAGTGTATGAACCCTGAACAAAGAGGTCTTAAAGGGGACCTATCATGCAAAATGCACTTTTTGATGTCTCTTTTACATAAAGATGTGTCCCCGGTGCGTCGGGGAACTCACGCAGCGTCAGAAAACAAAACCCTCTCTCTTTTCCTCCGTACCCAAATCTCTAAAAACGGGGCTACAACGGAGCTGATCCAGATTTGCGTCCGATATGACGTAATATCGGAAATGTAGGCTGGCTTTACACCCACGGCCCTATCAGAAACGTTGCTATCAGAAACAATGCCCGACTGTTTTGGACGTAATATGGTCGGTGCATGTTTACATTAGCATCGCTAACACTCAGAGCTAACCTGTACTGGAGAGCATGTGTGTGAAGAAGCAGGAAATAAAAAGGAACTCACCTTGTGGTAACCGGCAAGAGAGAAAGCCTTTGAGCTCCATACTGTTTCAGAAATAATCCATGATAGGTGTTTCATCACCGCAGTATTTAGTTTAGACAGTAGCTGCCGGGGGTTCCGCATGAGCTCAGCCCCCTCCTTTTTTATTTTGTATCAATTTTTTTATACAAGCTTTATACATAAAATCAGCACTTTTGAAACAGGAAGTGAAATAGAGGGATATGAGGCATGGCTAGAATGGGTGATCTGTTTGGTATTTTGAGCAAAACACTTCATAGACATGTTTTTTATATATTTGTATATATCTGAGACCTATGCTATTGCCTAAAAATAGCATGATAGGTGACCTTTAACATTTGTTCTGTTAGTAATAGGTGGAGAATTAGCTGGAGAGGAAACTGAAAATCTCTGTTTGTTTGTGCAGATGGTGAGAGATGAGAATCTTAAGTTCATGAAGAACAGAGACGTCTACAACAGCGACTACTTCAACTTCACTCTCTCCCTGGCCTCCGTCAACGCAGTATGTACCGTTTGTGTTTGTCATGTGCTTCGACTGTTTGGGTTTCATTTTCTTTTTGTGTACACTTGCAAAGTAGAGCCACACAGGGAGCTTGATCTATACAGCAAGCATTTTAGTCATTAGTATTATCTTACGTTTTCTCCTTTTGCAGTTCTTCTTGAAGTAAATGCAACTCATACATCTTCTTTCTCATACCATATATCTGTCACTTTTTGACCGTCTTACTTACGAAGTAATCGTTAGATTTTTAAGACCATAAATAGTATGTTTCTTTTGGTTTTTTTCGTCCACCATAAATACTTAATTTTAATTAACCACACACTGTGAGTGGAGACTTGTTAGGAAGGGACCACACTGGTACCAAGGAAATTGATCATTTATTTGCAGTCTAACTAAATGATACAACCGTTTATTATAGTAAAATTGAGTTGCAGCAATCAGTGTCTTACATGTTTGTGTGTGCGTTACAGACGAAGCTGAAGCATGCGGACTACCAGCCCATGGCCAAAGAGAGTCTTAAGCTGGCGGTTCACTTCCTCTTTCACACCTACCTGCACACCAAAAAGAAACTCCGGTATGTACCCACATGCAGCCTCACCGCAGTAATGAACATCTGTCATACGCAGCAATGTAACCCCTTGATTGAATATGTGTGTCCTGCAGCGTGGACACAGAGGAGTGGATGGCCACAGTGGAGGTGTTGCTGACTAAGAGCAGCGAAGCCTGTCAGTGGATGGCGCAGTACCTGGTGGGGCCGGAGGGACGAGAGATCACCAGGTCGGTGCTTGTTGACACACACACACACACACACACACACACGTTGAATACTAGGACTGTACCAAATGTACTTTTTTTACATTAGAGGCATTCGTTCAAGTTTTTTGAGAAATGTTTAAGTGTCTTTTTTCATGTTTTATGAAGTCATTGTTTTTGTCATTTATTTAACTGCTAGACCTCCTGGCTTCCTTTGTGCACTGACTTTTTTTTTTTAAATGAATTGAAGCATAATATTTTGTCAGATAAAAACAGTTTAGTGGAATTAATAAATACATTTTGGCTTCATAACACTTTATATTTTCAAGTTATTGTAAAGGTTCAATTTGCACTTTCAAACCTACCATAATATGCGTTATTCACCCACCCACAAACCTCCAACTTTATATTGAATTCACTGTAAAACTGCAAATTACGACCCCATTATAATTCTTTGAATGCCAGCTTTAGTGAAAAAGGGCATACAAAGTGCAGTTTTCTGTCCTGCTCCGCAATTTTTAGCTTTTAGAATCACAATAAAAAAGTATAAATGACGAGATTTGAGCTCGGCAACTTAAAAGACAGTGCAGTGACAGTTGCCCCGACATAAAGCTTAGATGCGTGTGCCTGTGGGTGCCTTGGTTTAATCACTGCAGCAGTTTGTAGCAGTCCTTGAGAAATGCGATACTACAGACTTGGCAGCTCACAGTGCTGCTCCCTCACTCCAATCAATGCTCATTGAACTCTCTGACCTTAGTCACATTATTCCACCCTCATAAGCAGCGAGAACATACTTACAAGTCCATTCAATCTCTATAGTATGTTCACATACACACACCACCTGAGAGTGTCTTTAAAGCTTGTATTGCATTTGCGCTGACAGTGGGAATATTATAAATGTGTGAGTGCATGTTGCTCACTGACTGGATGCTGATTGGCAAAAAAAAGTCCCTTGGTATTATGTGATGTAAACATTTGGCCCCAGAGGAAGGTGTGTGTTTTCAAAGGTGTTGTCTCCTCTTTGTTTAGGCATGAGTGATCATATGGCCCTCATACATTATTAGATTTTGCACATCGAACATTTGGACAGCCGTACATCCGGCCCCCGAAACGCCCCAACATATGGATTACAGCATTGTGTTTCATTAAATAAAAGCACGTGTTTTTTTTGGAAATAATTACATTTATCTTTTTCCAATAAATTAATATTCTGGGAACAAGCAAAGTCAGCAAACAATCCTACACTTCCACCAATGGACTATAGATTACCTTATATTATTATAATAATAATAATAATAATAATACTACTAGTATAAGTGTAGCCAAATATTTGCAACGGTGTAAAATTTGCTGATTTAAAAATAAATATACACAGGATAAAAAGGCCACTTTCCATGCTAATTAACAGCGATTATGTATTGTTATATCTTCCCCTCAGGGTCTGTCTGTTGGAGTGCAGTGTGAGGGAGGTGAGGGTGGTGTTCGCCTCCATCCTTGAGAAGACTCTGGAGTGCTCACTTCACTTTGGAGACCCGGGAGCGGACAACTTAATGGACACTCTGCTCTCCTTATTGGACAAAGACGTTCCTGAGAATGTGAAGAACTGCGCTCAGTACTTTGGTCTCTTCAGTAACTTTGCTCAAAGGGTAAAAAACCATCAACGAATCAGTAGACTTGTCTGCAGTCTTTATCAGTGCTGACACATTGAGTTAAATGACATTGTGCTTTATCTTTCTGTTCTCTCTCAGGGATGCGGTCCTTGTCAGCTGTTGTTGAAACACTCAGCTTACCGCCGGATGCTCATCTTCCTGCTGGGACCCAACAGGCAAAACAACCAGGTACAACTGAAGCAAGAACAAATATACAAAATGACAGTCATTACCAACAGCCCTACTAACTACTGTGAATGCAACTTATACAAAATGGTCTCCACGTTTCTTCACAGAACCGGCGCTGGAGTCCCGCTCAGGCTCGGGAGTTTCTTCACCTCCACAACACGCTGGCCTTCATCACACTACACTCTGACCTCGACCCCCAGCGGACGCATCGTGAGACATTTCAATCAAATCTTGAAAGTCACAGGGTTTTTGTACGATCCAGTTCTCAGTCTGATCCTCACCTCTCCCCCCTGTTGTCCTGCGTAGCTCCAGAAGGGTCTAAGCTGCGTGTGAGCTGCATCCCGTCCTCGACCCAGCTGCTGCCGCTCAACGCAGACATCCAGGCCTCTCTCTTCACTCCAGAGGGACAGCCTTACCTTCTCGAGGTAAAGTACACATTTAAAACTTGTTTAGGCATTCTTCTCAATCAGGGATATAGAAGAATCACAAAAACCCAAATGGGGGTTTAAGAAGCTCAGAAGGTCTTTGATGTTTTTCTTTTAAAATATTTCCAGGTGATGTTTGCCATGCGGGAGCTGTCCGGGCCGCTGTCCCTCCTGATCGAGATGGTGACCTACATTTCGTACTGTAACGAGCCTTTCTCCCTGGGTGTGCTGCAGCTGCTAAAGGTAAACTTTAACATGCTAAGCTTCAAATGTTGGTCTTATCTTTGAAACTGTCTCAGAACTAATGACCTGTACCCGTTCATAACCATCTTTGGTTCCCCTCCAGACCCCAAGTACAATGTTAGGACTGAAGCCCAATGTAATTTCACTGAAATGGGAAGACTCAGATCCAACTACCTTTACTCACTTGAATGAAGATGTACTATTTCCCTGTATTGAAAATACTTGTCACGGGTCTCCTCAAAGACTTTGAATAAGTATGGAATCTCTTCTTTACCACATTAAAGAGAAAATCCAACGTTTTCATTCAAAGTAAAAAGTCATAATTAGCCGTGTTTGCTTAAAACAGCTCTTGTTCATTTTTACAAATGCATATCCAATAGCCTACTATGTGT
The DNA here is from genome assembly GCF_902827175.1 of Gymnodraco acuticeps. Taxonomy (NCBI): domain Eukaryota; kingdom Metazoa; phylum Chordata; class Actinopteri; order Perciformes; family Bathydraconidae; genus Gymnodraco; species Gymnodraco acuticeps. The sequence continues at coordinate 1,772,918 of NW_022990673.1, forward strand.
TCCCGCTATTTTCATCTTGTGTTTTGATTTATTTAACAGTTTTTTTTTATCAATTCTTGTTATTTTGTAATGTTCTTAAATGTTGTTAGTATTCTCTATTATAATTCCTTCTGAATATGTTGTGTCTCGTAGTCCCAGCTGGAGACTGCCCCCCCTCATGAACTGAAGAACGTTTTCCAGATGCTGCAGGAGCTACTGGTGAGTGACGCTCACCGGTTGACTCTGTAACCCTTCACCTATTTGTAAAATCTGATTGCTTTAATGAACAGGTTTCCTAACATCATTTCAATCTTTCAAATCAGGTAATGGAAGACCCTCTGCAAACCCAGAGACTCAAGTATGCATTTGAGTCAGAGAAAGGCCTTTTAGGTATGTTTGTTGTTTCTCTAATACCCACAGCTGGGACATCAATGGAGTAAAAAAACGTTCTACAATATAATACTGTTCTTTTAAACATTGTTAGTTAACTGCCATGCATATTGTCAACATCTTCTGATTTTGTGTGTGTGTGTGTTACATGAATGTATTGATTGTTAAAAATCTAACAGAGTGCTTTTTCTTCCCAGCTTTGATGCACCAGAGCAACAACGTGGACAGCCGACGCTGCTACCAGTGTGTGAAGTTCCTGGTCACATTAGCCCAGAAGTGAGTTCATCTCAGGGCCAGAAGTATAGAGGTGTAGTCTTAGATACATTTGAATGATTCAGTCAATGTCAAATCTTATTTTCAATGTCCCACTAGGTGTGCTCCAGCCAAAGATTACTTCAAGGACTTGTCTGGTCACTGGAGCTGGGCGGTGCAGTGGCTGCAGAAAAAGGCAAGCTTCTCTCAGAAATATGTTTGGTATTTTTTAGGCATTTTTGCGCTAACTAGTGAATGTAGATATCCTTCTGAAACGATGGGAGAGAGATACTTTTAGATAACTATTCAAGCAAATTGAAATCATGGCTTTTATATTCAAAATACTTTCAAATTAGTTGACATAAGTGAATAAATACCATGTGCTCATTTTTAAATCATATTTCTCCTGCCCTCAGATGACTGAACATTACTGGACTCCACAGAGCAACGTCTCCAACGAGACATCCACTAACAAAACCTTCCAGCGCACTATCTCTGCACAGGTACACACACACACACACACACACACACACACACACACACACACACATACACACACACACATATACATACTTAATCAGCATGACATGATCCCCCGTAGTTCCTCCACCTCCCTACACAAACCCACCCTGTCACTTGGTCTTGACATTCTCTTCTGCTCTCAACTTGTCTGTGTTATTGTGTGTATTCATCTCTGCAGGACACCTTGGCCTATGCCACGGCATTGTTAAACGAGAAGGAGCAGTCCGGCAGCAGCAACGGCTCAGACGGCAGCCCGGCAAACGAAAACGCCGACCGCAGCCTCCGACAGGTAGCCCTCAGCACAGCCAGCTTCTTAACATGACTCATCGTATTATGGCAGCTCGTGCTCAGTTCACGCAGCCAAAAAGGAGAAGAATGGAACAAAAATGGAACATCTCTGCAGTTTCTTTCAAAAGCCGTAAAGGCAGTTTGTTACCTCCTACGGTGGTTAATAATGGTGGATTATAAACGGCTTCATTATTCTGATGACTCCTGCTGTTCCTGACAGGAAGCCCACACAACTCAGCGCTTTCAGACTCACTCTGGCACTGACAGGAATACTCCAGATAATCAGAGTGCTGTATAGAATAATAATAGAATAATCTCGCTGTCACTGCTAGATATTCCACCATTTGTTCCTTTTCCTTCTAAAAAAAACCCACGACATTTCTTTCTTTGTTCTCATATATTTGTTGTATCTGTCTCTCCCACAGGGGTCAGAGTCTCCCATGATGCTCGGCGATTCGAAGAGCGATCTAGAAGACGTGGACCCGTAGCTCGGCCCCCCCGCAGGAGAGGCCTCCGATGGAGAGGTGGCACAGCTCCGGGCAGCCGACTGAAAGGGCTGCACTTTGCCTCTGATTGGTCGGGACATTTGGGACTCCAACCACAAGCCAATCGGAACACTAATTCTCTTGGTCGCTACAGCAACGAAGGAGCTATGAATAAATCATAAATTACTTCCTTTCAGAGCAGCCAAGGCGACGATGGAGATGCATTATCTTTAAGGGCAGCAGAGTTGATTATGGGGGAAAGTAGAAAAAGAAAAAACCTTCCTCGGTCACGCGGATGACTTCAGTTTATCCTTTTATTCATTCATTCACTCAGAATGACAGCAAGGTGGAGGATGGGTTTGGGTTGTGTTTTAACAATTTTCTGCTCATATTTGCCAATGTATCTACATAGACATATTCATATTGTAAAGATTTGTTCCATAGATGTACTTTCCAGTGTAAGATAATATTTTAAAGTCTCCTGTGCTCTTCTCCACAGCCATGCAATTTGCGAAAGGTCACGTTAACGGCTCTAGAGGAACGTACAGACGTACAGTAACCCCTCTACACACGAGCACTTGGGGGGGGGTTGGGGTTAAGTATGCACTTTATAGTCCAGCCCAGTCTATTGTGATGTACAGCTGAACTGGTCACTTCCTCTAGAGCCTCGTCGCCATTGTGTCCTCTTCTTCTTGCTTTTAACAACTTATATTTTCAGTGCCACTTATGCCGACACATGGAAGCCCTGATAGCTTTGCGTGACTTAACCATTCACCAGGGCCGCAGTACAGGGCTCTGTCCCATAAACAGGACACGGCCTCATCACATCTTTAAAAAATGCAGTGCCATGGTCCGCACTCTTCCTCTGTTCACGTCGTCTCGCTGTCAGGCAGCCCCATGTGCTGGAATTTTATTATTTTTATCGCTGTTTTTTATTTTCGTTGCCATTTTTCTTTGACTCCGGATGCATTGAATATTGGAGAGGATGTTTAGGGACTCAAGCCTTATGCAAGAAAAAGCTGATCTGGAAGTGCACAGATCAGTGGTGGTGGGCCGTCAGTGCCGACTGAGGGGAAGCTCAGGAGCATGTTTTCTTTTGAGGTGCCACGGTTACACACATGATAGAACTTGTGAAAACCATGCAAACGTGTGTCACTCATTCACTCCGCTCACGAACACAAAGAGCAGGTCCTTATCGCATCACTGTTACCTCTGCTTTATCAGGTTTGATTATTTTTTTGTCTTTTTCAATGGTGTTTTTCTTTTTTTGCTTGGCCTTTTGTTTGCTTTTGTCTACCTTTTGGAAACACACACACACAGAGGAGCTGAACCCAAATGTAGCTCTAGTTTCACAGCGGAACAGCACCAGTGAATCCATCGTCCCTGCCCCCAGTCATCGGGAGACTTGAAGTGCCTTAACCTTTCGATCTCTCCCCCCGTCCCACCTCCGAAAACTCTTATCACATCTCTGAGGAGGTGGGTCAACATCTGCTCCACCTGACCACGACACCCAACCAGTGTCCATGTGGTCAGATAGTCTCGCTATAGGAGTACAACAGGGCTTCTTCATCCCCATTAGACCCAAAATAAGACAGGGAAAATGTCCTCTGTGTGTTGTGACAAAGGATTGTAGAAATGTAACTGTTGATCCTGTGTGTATGGGGGGGGGGGGTGTAAGTTTGACCCTAATAAAAGAGGGTCAAGAGGACAGGGTTTTGGTGATGGTAAAATGCTGCTTCTTTTCACTCTGCACTCGAGCAGAGACACTTTGTAGATACAGATTTATGCTAGGTAGTTTTAAAGAAGCCACATGTTCACTGAAACGTTCTGAAGACATGAGCCTAAACTAGCTTAGCGGATTAGCTCTCAGCTTTAACAGGTCAATGTTTACAGTGTGAGAATCTATCAAGCAATCATTCAAAACCGTTTTTCTGTTGGGAGTCATCACGTGATCAATCCACTGAGGCTCTGTGCGTCCTCAGAGCCTGAGAAGAGGCTGTTTTATCCCCTCCACACCCCATCCGGCCCATTACCCTCTCTCTAGATGTGAATGTCACGTCGTGCTGTCTCTCGGCACGTTTGCATGTGTGGCAGTAAGTGGTGGTGAAGTTTGTCTTTTTTGTGTGACAGATAAAAAACAGCCCCCCCCCCCTCCACATGTGTTATTTGGTCATTAGCACTCACTTTCACATCATTGGCCCCTTCTCTGTCTGATGGAGCTGCATGCAGTCTGTGCCAAGAGATACATGGCAACATGAGCCACATTCAGCCAACAGCGTCTCCTACGTTTTCCCCACTGCTACATCACCACAACTACTTAAAAAGAAAAAAAACTTCCAAACAATCGTTGTTTTAATCCTGGGATGCAGGGCGTGGAAGGGATTGGCATCTGTACGGGTTTTTTACTGTCATTCGATTTTGAGACTTCACTTCTGCCATCGCAGGATTCTGTAATGCATGTTAAAACTCAGTTTTAATTTGTACATCAGAGTTTGAATAAGGGGAAATTTGATATAAAATAAACTGGAATGCACAACCTTTTGTAAACATTGTTTTTATGTATGTTTACACCTTGTCACATTACAAAATGTAGGTGCACCTTGAGGGTTTTGTTTTTGTTACCTTTTCATGTTGATTTCTGTAGCATATTCTGGTTTGATACAGCAGACAATGAATAGACCTTTTTTATTGAAGACTTTTGACATCACAGGTGATGATGATTTAATGAATTACTGCTGAATTATTTGAACCACTTCAGTATTAAGATCCTGTTGTACTGTTATTAATAGAGCAGTTTCATTAGTACACCTGTGCTGTTCCTCAATGATAACTCAAATAATGTGCTGTGAAAAAGTAATATTGGGCTGATATATATATATATAGGTGAGCTCCACTTTAAGAATAAACCCAGCTTAATGTGGTGGCTTTTGTTTTTGTAGAGAATAATCTAATCTGATGAGACATAAATCATGACGCGTTGTATCACCTTAGCAATTATGAAACCACATCTCCTGTGCCAATCAAACTTCAATCCACTCATGCTCTGCGGTGCTCTCCATGTGACATCTTTAAATCAAAGTCCTTTGAGTGTGCTTGGTTTAAATGGCATTGTGTTTTTCACTTTATTTTATTCACTTCACATAAATGCAGTTTATTCAAGCATTCAAGACAGCTGTTTAATTGTTTTGTGGGAACACACAGAGAGAGCAGAAGATATCCGGCTCATCATTATTCAAGCTGCTAATAGGGCAGATTATTACCCACAATCCTGCTGCTGCCTGATTTTCACCTACACTCAGAACTGTCAACACTATTACGTGTGTGAAAATGTTTGCTGCACTGATGGATATTTCAGCCCTGATTTGACTAAACTACTGAGCGTCCGTGTGTGTCAACTGTCTTTTAATATGAGTTTTTCACAAAGACATTCTGACATGACTGTAGGAAAATCCCGGCTGTAAATAATAAAATGAATGATGACTGAATTACATTTCAGCTGCTTTAGTCCAGGGCCCTGATACTGTCATGTCTTACTGGGACTCTGAATATAAGATGACCTTTGTTAATGTCTGCTGTGAAAAAGAGGTATTACTTGATTACCCTCTGGTTAGATAATGTGTATTGCCTCTACTTCTACTACCTCTACTAAATGTTACCGCCTCAGTGGAAGACCAATCAATGTTGTTGCAAATATAGTCGACTGAAGCAATAAATTCCATCGGTAAATGGAATTTATTTATCGGTAAATCTGAGTAGGCCGCTTCAAAATGTAATGTTTCTCCTGAATCCAGATTGTCTTTTGAAGTAACGGCATAGCCGTGGGAACATCGTTTCAAATGGGGGGGTGCTGTGGGGATGACACCAGGGACGGTTTTGACCAATTTGCTGCCCGAGGCAAGATTTTAGCTGGCAATGAAAAACCTCTACAAAAGACCACTACACTACAAACAGAGAAACGTATTGATATGGTGGACAGCTTATGTAAAAAGGCTTCAAATGTATTTAGTATTGCATGAACATGTTTTAATTGAGGGGTGGACTTCACATCCTCTAGGGGGGTACGGGGGTGTCCCCCCGGGAAGATTTTTTTTTAACATTTTAAAGTAAAATGCTTCAATCTGGTGCACTTTGAGCGCCCAATTACTAGAGACTGATCTAGGGGATACAACTCTAAAACACCCATATGAAAAAGATCGGTTTGCATTTTAATAATCAAATAAGTATGTGAACATAACCGATAACAAATACATATAGGCTAACTTGTTTTATTGTTGTGGTTCATTTATATCTTATTTTATCAGTTAACATTTATTTATTTATGCATATTTTTAAATCTCTCCAGTTTTAAACAATATTTTTGGTTTACTGTCCTATAGTATACATTGGAATGCTTTCAAACCTGTTTTTATTTATCCAAATAATTATAAAGGAGTGCCTTGGAAATATTTGTTTACATAAATTGTGATCAAAACGTTTGAGACCCACTGAGACAACTTAGACTAAAGTGAACTATCTAAACACTCAAAGAGTCCTTTACCTCACTGAGCCTCTCAGTCTGACAGGACAGCTCTCCCTCCACATTATTGTAGAAACAGCTTCTTATATCCGTTAGCGCAGCAGAAGCTAACAACATTCCCCGCCACCCGTGCACCCTCTCTCTCTCTCTCTCTCTCTCTCTCTCTCTGACTCACACACGCTGGCTGTGAGCTGCGGGCGCCTGATAAGCCAACATCCCCCACTTACAGCGCCCATCGTACGGGGCAAATGGAAAATGTAACCGGGGTGAAAAGGGTGTTATCTTTACTTAATTATGAATGTTGTTACATCAAGACTGAAAATTCATTTTTTTTTGTTGTATTTAATCTTGTGGAAGTGCAGATCCCCTGTCCTCCACTAGGGAGTGCTGCAGCACCCCTACTTCCCACGGCCCTGAGTAACGGTGACGTAGTTTTGCGCAAGGAAACTATGGGCACCCAGTTTGTGAGCTATAGATAAATCTTGGCTATTCAGACATGATCATTCAAGCCTGAGTAAATGGCCAAAAAATGCAGGGCAGACAGAGCTGAGTCAGCAGCAACAAAAGCCGAGGATATGGCCCGTGGAGACCCTGTGCCTCAGAACCCCACATGCAATGCATCCTGGGACATTTAGGCCTTACCAGGGTGCCACAATTAGTTTCAATATATCACCTAAAATACAATGTATTCAATTAACCACAGGTTCGGGGAAAGCTTTTTCAGAATATTTCCTTTGTAAAAGATATATAATATTTGTGGTTATATTTTACAAACTGTATACAAAACAATATCTGCTAGGGCATATTTGACCTAATTCTAAAACTGAGAAACAGACAAACGTTGACAACTGATCAAAGTTATAGGCCTAGATGATATGAATAGACACCTAATTTCATAGAGTTCAAGTCAATGCCAGCACACACTTATCAACCGCTCTGCATTTCAGTCCTTTATCAAGTCGTTTCTGAACTTCAACTATTTTTAACTTTAAGTTAATCAATGCAGAGGTTAAAAGTGTTTCCTGGAATTGACCTTTTTCTTTAAAATTAGATCCCCATGTGAATGTATTCCCTGCACCACAAAGAAGACAAAGCAAGAGGAGTGTGTGTTTCCTTCCAGTCAACATTACAGACATATAAAGGCTGTAGGACATCAGAGTGGAGTGAGGCGAGATCAGGGAGGAGGTGAAGCGCGGCGCTGCTCTGGTTGTCTGACGCGGCAGCAGACAGCGACGCCAGCAGCCCCGCCAGCTCCTGATGCACTGCCGACATGGCAACTGTTCCCCTTAGCAACTGGCGCTAAGACGACAGAGCCAGGAGAGACAGCGCTACAGTCGGTCAGAGTCCAGCCGGAGGGACAGGACACCTCCACCTGCAACAGGGCAGTAGTGAAAGGGTTTTAAAAAACGGTCTGGAGGAAGGACCCCTAAAGACAGTTAATATTTTCTATATTTCACTTTTTTTTCACTTTTTTTTTGTCAGGATAATATTTCTAAGTGTTGTAATAATCATTTGGGCCACAAAAGGCACCACTACCATATGTTAAAGCTACAAGTATTTATTCTTGCTCGTGAGTTTTTATTAATTAATGCACGAATGTGTTTAAGTTTTGTAAAATACTGTCACGTCTTTCATTTTTGCTAGAAAGTATATTTATCGAAGCTAATCTAACGCTTTTAGTCCTATTAAAAACATCGGGTAGTGTTGCACTTCAGCCTGTGGTGTACCAAATGAGTATTACATCAACAAAAACTGGTGAGAAATAATTTGCTAAAATTAACCTGATCAAAAAAAATCACCTCCCAAAAGGTTGATCTGTCTTATCAGATGAAACATATTTGAACAAATGATAGGCAAACATTTTTTTCCACCTGTCATAAAGTTAAGAACATAAGATTTTGGTCTGATTTTTTTCTAATTTGCCTCCATAGGCATTTATATTGGTCTAAAATATGTACCTGATCTTTATCAGCTGATATCTTTTCCAACAGGTGGCACTCCAGAGATGGAGCATGGCAGCACACAGCATGAGATGTGGCCCCGCTGCTCCCAACACAACGCCTCCGATCACTGCCATGTGGACGGGAGTCAGCTGAGATCCCAGCAGCAGACCACAATGTGCAGCCTGTAGAGACCATAGAGACACAAACAACACTAACATCAGTAGCTGCTGGCCCCGCCCCCTTTGGAGCACTGCAAGGCAAACAGTGAGGTCTCCTCTCTACCGGCAGATACTCAGCTAAACACTGCCGTGATTAAACGCCATATCATGTTACAAACCACTTCAAGGATTATTTCTGAAACAGTATGGAGCTCAAATGCTTTTTTTCTTGCGGGTTTAAGGTGACTTCCTTTTTTATTTCCTGCTTTTTTACACATAGCCTACTCTCTCCAGTACAGGTTAGCTCTGAGTGTTAGGATGCTTGCTAATTTAAACAAAGACCATATTACGGCCAAAACACGTCGTGCATTGTTTCTGATAGCAACTTTCTGATAGGGCCGTGGGCGTAAAGCCAGCCCACATTTCCGATATTACGTAATATCGGCAGCAGATCTGGATCAGCTCCGTTGTACCCCCGTTTTTAGAGATGTGGGTACGAGGAAAAGAGAGAGGGTTTTATTTTCTGACACTTTGTGAGTTCCCTGAAACACCGGGGACACATTTATGTATAAAATACATAAAAAAGTGCATTTTGCATGATAGGTCACATTTAAGTGTAGAAACTACAAGAGCAATTAAAAACAAGGTTACGAGGAAAAGTGTCAAAACTCAACAGTATACATGAGTATTTAGCCTTAAAGGTGGGGTAGGTAATTTTGGAGAAACCAGCCCGAGTGCGCTAGAATTTGAAAATACACAGCCGAAAAAAATCTGCCACTTCCTTACAGAGCCCCTCCTCCAACACACACGAACGTGCACATGACCAATGAGGGCACGAGATAAGTTTGTGCACAGATGGAAGGCTGACAGGCAGGTAGGCCATCCAGTTATTTTAGCCGGGCCGGCTCAGATGATTGGTCGTGCTTTTTACAGCGCCACGGCTTCCACAGATGACATTTTTGTATGGATTTTTTGTCAAAGCACTTCAGATATTCATTGCTATCGGGATGTTAAGAGCATTCCATGGAATATCACAAAAAGTGTATCTCGAGCCGGTTTCTCAAATTTACCCACCTTTAACAATAGCGATTAATTATCATACTTGGAGTTAGTTATGTTAACATAGAAAGAAAGAAATATAGTTAGCTATTTCAGGGGGGAAGATATCTGAAATATGAGATTTACTGTAATATAAGGGCGAATGTGGTAGTAATGTTTATAATGAGGCCTTGGAAGTATTTCTATCCATTCTCCATGAGTGATTATCAGACCTGCAGTGACCCATTTACCTCACAGTGATCATAATGAAAGCAGAGGCTGAGGAATATAATGTGAACTATGTGTTTGGCGACCCTGCACTTCATACGCTGCGTGTCGCTGATATTTATGTTGGCGGAGAAATCATTTTCCTTTCAGGGGGATTGCCATGGTAACTGGCATAATTGACCATGATGTTCTAAAAGCAGCCACGTTTGAAGCATGAACTTGGTGTACCGTGCTTTTTTCTAAAGGGAAAACACAAAGTACAGCACAAGTTTCACTGACTTCAACACACTAAGAGAGACACATTTTAAAGTAGGTGGATGTTTTTGGAAATATTTTATTTGCTTTCTTAATGAGATTTAGATGATAATTGATACCATTCTCATATCTATCCATTCATAATAAAGTAGGAGGCTGGCATAAAGACTGGAAATGGCAGTTCATTGATAGTCTGTTTTATGTTTAAAGGTTTTTCCTTCCACCAGTGCATTTGTTTAAGATTTGAAAGGGGGAGACAGAGGGGATGACACGTGGCAAATGGTCCACTGGTCTGAGCCCCAGTTTAACGGGCCGCCAGCTCCACCCAGTCAGCTTTAGAGCAGCCCTTTTATTGTCTGTTCTGTCCAAAGTTACAAGCACCTCTAAAGCTCACAAACTAACTTGTTAATAAGTGAATGACACATATACCTTGTTGGCAGTCTTTCAACTAAGATCATCTAAGGGAGGGTGTATTAAGCAGAGGAGGGTGGATAATCATTTCAGGAGCAGATTTATTTTCTTTTTTTTAAGAGGATGCACTATTTTTAAGGTCAATTTACACAACATCCAATTCCAACAAAATTGTCTCTAGTTGCATTTTTTTCTTCCAACCTTTAAAAACACTAGGAAGGGTTTGGTGTCAAACATAAGTTATTCTGCCTCTCACCACCCACATCATTTTTCTACAGTGCTTCTGGTTGTAACTTCATATCTTGTGAACTGACATAAAACTGCTATCACACTTATCTAAAACTTGGCAAGAAACCAAATAAGTGTCTTTTACAACATTTCTAAAAAAGAATGCTTTAAACTCCACATAGCTGTGACTCACCGGTGAGATGGTGCTGCGTTGTGACCCCTATGGTTGCGACACACTCAGAGCTGGCATGGACCTGACACTGCAGACCACCGATCACACAGCACCGCGCCACAGCATATACACCTTCCCCCCCCAGAGCATTAAAGGCAACACACTCCATCTGCCCGCTGCTCTCCTGTAACCACATATGAACAGTTTAGATTGGAGTGTTTTTTTAGTGAAAATGAAATGGTAGTTTGGACTCACAGAGACGGTTTCTCCAGCATGGACACCATCAGGGGTGTAGCTACTGCAGCTCATCATCTCCTCCCCCAGACGACAGCGACTGACAGCCTGGTCAGAGCTCGTGACCCCTGACCTCTTGGACCACACTGATCGACACAGAAGCTCCTCATCTGCACACCCAAACAGACATACAGTTTGAACTATAAGTGATGCTGTGTTTTGCCTGTGGTTGTGTGTAAAATTAAGCTTTATACATCACTAACTTGTGCTTTTGGCAGGAGGCATGGCTGCTACCAGATTGGGAGAAATTAGACGATGTGAGTCGGGCAGAGAGAGGAAGTTGATCGTGTGGCTGATGGAATAATGCAGCATCATCTGCATTACCTGCACCGGCGACACGTTCTGATTGGAAGAGAGGATCACAGCTGCTATACCTGCAGGTGCACAAACAAAAATAAATACTCAGCCGTTTTATTTTTAGTAACTTGTGATTTATTTAAGTTGTATTTGTGTGTGTATACCTGCAGCATGTGCAGCAGCCTGGGAGGTTCCACTCTGGGATGCAAAGCAGGTGCTGCAGTCACTGCTGGCACTGACGATGTCGTCGCCGGGCGCGAACAGATCGATGCAGCGGCCGAAGTTGGTGCCCCCCGCTCCCTGTGACATGAGCTGGTCCACTGAGTTTACTGCCCCTACTGTGATGACCTGCACACACAGACACACACACGCAAAAATAAGGTAAGAGTGTGTGTGAATCGTCTATCAGAAGCTTTGTGTTAAGTGGTATGTTATCTCACAACAAGTTCTTTACTCCCAACCTTTCAAAAATGGCAACATGGTCCCTAGTAATACACATCAAACTATCAATTCATGAACCCTTTCAGCGTCATTTGTACACATGTAGGCTGCCTCTAGTGGATGTAGTAATTTTGACGAGAGTATAGTCAGGTGATGTAGTTTAAAAAGTGACAATGTCTTAGTAAATGTTTCTGGTTGAAGGGTGGCTCCAACAAACAAGAAGAAGACTGTTTAGTGTTCTGTGTGACACCAAAAGTGCAATTTTCATACTTGTTCTTATTAACCCTAACCCTAATAATTTTAACAAATATTTTCGTTTGAATCCACAACGTTAACCATGCGTCTATTGGACTACACTGCATGTTGTACAATTATGCCAAATATTTCACCTGTTGGGGAAATATTTTCCAAGGCCCATAGCTTTGACCCAGTTCATCAATTCATACTGTCCTGACTGAGCACAGGCACCTGTAACCTTGGCTGCTGTGCTCTGAGTGTTTTGTCTCCCTGTTCCTGCCTGTTGGCGTCAGCTGATAGAGGTGTTATGATTCTATCTTGTTATGCACAATGTTGATTATTCTCTCTGAACTAGCTAAATACACAGGTCTGGGGTAGAGTTCTTCAGAATTGACGTGGCAACTCTACCGTGAAGTCAGAACCTCTGGCTCTTGGACTTGTTTTGTGAATTCTCCGGCCAGCTCCTAAATAAACCATCAGTGTTTGACATCAAAGCTCCATTTCTCCCCGTGTCTCCTTCCTGAGTCGGTGACTCCCACTGCATTGCTACACAGAAGTTTCCCCCACAGTACCCAGATGATAAAAATGGACTCCAAGGTGTCCTGACCGAGCATCTGTATGTGACGTGTTGCAAAGAAGATGTGTGCAACCTCAGGCTCTGAAGCGGGTGAGTAGAGGCAGGCGTCATCTCTGTAGTTCCCTGCAGCGGCGATGACCACAGCTCCTTTAGCCACCATGTCCCGACAGGCTGCGTTCAAAGACCGGCTGAAACCACCAGAGAAAGGCAGCAACACAACCACAGCATCCACGGGGCGGGCCAGAAGAGTGGATTGGATATACTCGAGACCTGGAGAGGGATGTTGAGAAAAGAGAGATGTAAATCCTGCAGATGTAGTGACCCTTGCATTCCCTTTTCAAATAATGGTTGCATGCAACAGCAGTTCCATTTCCACACCTGCTTTCCATGGAGAATTACACTGTGAATGGGCTCAAAGGGTGATTTAATAAGCCATAAAAAGAGCTGCTGGGCCTATCGAAGGACAACCAATGGATAATGTTCGGTGACATTTGTCATAAAACATAATCCCAACAGTGCAACGGATCTGAAGGTGTCCTACCTGCCAGAGCTCCGGACACGGTCCCTTTCCCCTGACAGTTTAGCACACGGACCAGGTTAACACCGGCCCCTCGAGCAACACCAGAGTCCGACCCACTCACCACCCCTGCAATGTGTGTGCCGTGACTGTCACACTGACTGGCCTGTAGAGGAGAACAGTTAGACATACATGGGAAACTGAGAGTTTTCTATTTATCTTCAATGACAAATAAGCAAATTGGTGTGTGCAACCTGTCTATGAACTCTGACTCCATCCTCCTCAGGGACGCTGTTGAAGTCTGTGATGAGGACCCGTCCCTCGATCTCCCTGTGAGAACTCTGAACACTGCCGTCCAACAGATAGACCAAAGCCATTCCTCCGTCGTCTGCAGAGGGCAGAGTGTGTGGATTTTAGATATTACTTTAGATCTGTGTGTGTGATTGACATATTGACACAGAGGCAGACTCACTGGGCGGTCGGTATGTTCCGTTTTCAGAAGAGCCGCCGTGAGGCTGCAGTAACCTCTGCAGGTTCCAGGGGGCGCTCTGAGCAAAGATGGACGAGTCCTCCTCGATGTAGTGGACCTGAGGGAGCTTCAATGCCTGTCAGGAACACAATCATTATATTAATATTAAAAAATAATCATAATACATTTTATTTAATGTTACCTTTTATGGCACTCAAGGTCACTTTCAATTATACTAAATCACTAAAAAAAACATCCTATCAAATTAATAACATGCAACAGCTAAAAAAAACATCAATAAAATCAACGATAACACAAACATATATTTTAACAATTTTTCAAGAGTCAAAGGCTTTATTGTCAACTACACAATAGCTACAATGTATGGCAATGCAAATCTTAGTCCCATGCACCTCCAACATTGAAACATAACTATCTATAAGACATAACATAATACAAATTGTGCACAAGGAAATATAAATTAGGAAGTGAAACTGAATGTTGCAAGTGACTAATGTGCAAATAAAGGCAGAAATAAGGAAACGTTATATATGTAGAATACAAATAATGGGTAAAAAATAAGATGCATTTGTTGCAGTTAAAAATAATAAGCTATTTAAAAAAAAAATGCTTCTAAGAGCATCTTTGATTTCTATAAAAGAGTGCAGGGTCCCTATGCAGATGAACAGTAATGGAAAGTGATTTCCAGAGTTCAGTTTGGGTCAGACTTTATTGAGTGTCTCAAATAAAAGCCTGCACAAGGGAGTTAATGAGAGTGAAACCTCACATACTGCCCCGAGGACTGGTTTCATGTTTTATTTTTTGAGTGAATCAAAGAGGATGTAAGCCTAATTAGGATGTGTGTTCACAGTGATCAAAGTGTCTATGGTGTGATGAATATTTTGGTTGATTCACAATGTATAAATCAATTGTATGAGAAGCTACTTTGACATCGTAACAGGGACTCGAAATTGCTTTTATCATGAGCTTTCCTTACCCTTAGCCCCCTATTATTCTCCATCTACATGCCCTTGGACATTATGTAGACATGCACTCTTATCCAGATTGCATGTCTACATATATGTTCTTATAATGCTTGATACTACAGACATGTATTTCATTATGTGGAAGTCTAAAATATTCCTACTGTAGAAAATTATAACTCCAAATGAGAGTTCATTATAACTAGCTCATCCTCGTTATTTATCTTTTACATTAAATTCTGTTACATGTTTATTCTCGTTTTATAGTAATGTATGTTGCTTTATACAAAATACCATCCATTTAAAATAGACTATCATATAGTGTATCTAATAACACTTAGTTATTTTGTATTTATATATATTTTACTGTTTTTACAATGCAATATATATTGTTTTCCTTTTTGCATTCACATTTAAATTAGTTGTCAAGAAATCCTGAATTGGGATCAATAAGGTAAATCTAAGAACACCTTTATTTACCCTAACCAGGTTTCACAGGTAATCTCAGCAGCAGCTCGCTGACAGGTGAAGTGTTACCAGGTGGAGGACGTCGCTGCTCATCTTGACCATGAAGCCGTGCAGAGCTGCAGAGTAAGTGTGCAGGATCTCCAGCAGCTGACCTCTCCGGGCTGCTTTGGCTCTCAGTCTCCTGATGGTCCTTTGCACGTGAGAGCCATGCGTGCCCTGACGCAGTACGACCAGGTACTGACCATGCACACGCCACGCTGCCTGAAGCACAGTGGAGAGAAACATAAGAGTAAAGTGATCCGTCCCAATGCTCACAAATGGATTTTTTTAAATGTCAGTATTATTACTTAGTCTTGGAAGGTACATATCATTTATTTTCTGCCTTTCTCCAACATTGCTTTCTTTTTCTGGCAACGTTTGTCAAGTATATTATAATTTAAGTCTGCTAAGCATTGACAAAAACACATAGGATATACATAACAATTATTTCAGCATAATGAGATGATGAAGACCTCAAACATGTTAGGTGTCAACCCAGACTGAAGAGAGTGGGTTGCAGGTGTACACAACCTCGTGTACAACAGGCGGTTACGGGTCGTTGGAAAAATCTAATCTAGATGCGCTTCAATGCCCCTGACATGATGATGGTTACCTTGTTGCACTTGAGGAACTCAGCAGTGGGCACAGCTCGGGGTCCGGGTTTAGTCCCGTCCTCCCTGAACAGATCCAGGATCATCTCGTCCTCGTCCGGGTAGTCCTGCGCGCTCGCAGCCAAAGATGTGCACAAACAGAGCACCCAGCCAACCCAGGCTGAGGTGCGTCGCATTCTTCAAACCTCTTGGATTGTTTCAGTTAAATTATCAGTATAACTATTACATTACACTGATGAGAGTTTCTATTCCAGTCTGAGTTGTGCAGATGTGCGGAGCCTCAGACAGCTGCGCGTCCTGGCCGTCAGATAACGCCTCCGATCATTAATTCTGATTTAAGGGCACAAACATAAAGAAAAACGATCGATTCTTATAATATAAGGCGGGGACTGCTGACGTCTCCAGGGCTCACGCCACCGCTTTTGAATCGAATGATTGTCCTCCGTTAAAACACCTCTCACTGTGGAGGAGTCATGTTTCATGCTCCCCCTGAAGCATCCTGTGCACTCATCAATCTCAAACTCTCTCTCTCAGTTCAAGTGCATTTATTGATGCTGTTTTCTGCACTAAATCTGAAAAATCAGAGTTGTGCATGCATATACTTGTTTATAAACTCATGTTGCGTCATGTGTGCAAAGAGGCTGATCATGGTGAGCTCATATTTGCTATTTATTTGATGTATTATTATTGTATAGCCTTGGCCTACTTAGTTGCAGTCCTTTTTATTCAGACTGCTTTTGCTGGGATGCCCAAACTCCTAAATCACTATAAAAACGTATCTTTGACTTATAAGGGCTTTGTCAAGTCTTAACATTGTTATTGTTGTAAGAGAGTTGCAAGAGTTCTCTTGGACAGTGTTCTCTTCAAAGTTCTCTTCAACAGTGTTCTCACACAAAAAGTGCTAATGTGAAACTGCTCAGAGCGAGGACAACATTTCTGATGGGGAAAACAGGAAAGCCAAGCATGCTTACAATACATTTACTTTTACCCCAAATATGTGACCATTATGGTGCACATCTGGCATTGACGAGAGGCAGAGGGCAGAAGTCACAACAATGTCACTATGGAGATAGAAAGTTGACATTGTCCATCTCTGAATTCCCAGTTATGTGTAAACCTTGAAAACGAGCAAATGAAAGACTGTGAAAGATATGACCTAAAACGTTGTTGCGAGAATTGTGTTTGCAAACTGTCATTTATTTTCTCATCCTGTTAGTAACATTGTTGTTCACTAGGGGTCCTGTTTCTTTCCACACATTTACTAGAAGAAGGGAGGGTGTAGTGAAGGAGACTGGATAGGAAAAGCTCCAGTTTGAATGTTAGCATTTGGTGTTGCTGGACCTGTGTTTCTGGACAAAAGATCTATATATCTGTTGAACTGATTTTGACCATTGTGACTTGCAAGACGCCTATTTTAAGAGAGGGCAACCTTAAGTGGCTGTGGACAACTTTAATAACATTATTGGGCAAACAAATGTGCCTTAAAGTGGGTAAATGTGTCACTCACTGCCCCCCAAGTACACTATTCACACACAATGTTTCTCTTTCATGCAGTAAATAGTGCATCTTCTGGAATACACATAAATTCATCTGTATGAACTCCACACTGACACAAAGTAGTTATCATTCACTTTCATTAAAACACAAACAACATTTTAAAGCATTAATGTTCATACAAATGCACCAGAGGATCTCTTCCCTGTCCTGAGAGCAGTGTGGAGGAGTGTTTTGATTTGACAGATGAGGGTCCTCTGCAGGTGTCCCTCCCTCAGATCAGGTGCAGTGTGGGACAGCTGTGACTCTTCTGGGATTCGTGAAGAAGTCTGCTGCTTCTCAACGGTTGGCCACTGAATCCTGGCAGAGCCTCAGCATGACTACAATTAAACCAAGAGTGGGAGAGACAGAAATAGAAATCTGGTTCTAGTGTTTTGTCCTCATTTTCTTACTTTTTTCTATCTGAGGGAGGCTTTTGCTGAGCATGCATGTCTTTATCTGGCTGCTGAACATAAGAGTTATAACACACACACACACACACACACACACACACACACACACACACACACACACACACACACACACACACACACACATGCAGGAGCTGTGCAATGCAACCACATGTTTCACCAACTGGTCGTGGTACTCACTGAGACTCAAGTGCTATAATCAAAAGACAACAATGGTCCTTGTTAAGAGAGAATGGGAGCATTGCTCAATCTCCCCCTTATGTTTCCAACTAATTTGCGTTTTTCATTCACAACCCCACTCATCCTTTTTTTCTCTTTCATACTTCCACTCCTCCCTCCTCTGCTCTGATTATAGCTACTTCTTCACTTCTCCACATTTTCCTGTTTAGATGATAAAGTTAGTGTTCATATTGTATCAGTAGACATCTTTCCCCCCGCAAGGACACATTAAACTGCTGCTGTCACCATTTTCGCCCACTAGCTGATGGCCGCTTGGCATCCTGACAGTCCACAGCGAATCATTAAGGCATGAATGAACACCCGATTGTCTGTGGACCATTAGATTAGTGTGTGTGTGTGTGTGTGTGTGTGTGTGTGTGTGTGTGTGTGTGTGAGAGAGTACCTTGATCCAGCTGCAGTACACAGCACTTCCTCTAGACTTGTTTCCTGAATCTCAGGAACCAAATAGACCTAACAACACACACTTTCTATTATCAAATCAATTTCATTGTGATGACAATCACTGTATTTCCTGTGTCTTTCTCCCCAACACACACACAGTCTGTATCTACCTTGGGATAGCACTGGCAAAGGCTCCAAACAGTCCCGATACACACCATGGTAACACCTAGAAAGCACATTGAGGCATAGATGTGTGGTTGCTCTTGAGTCATGATGAAGAGGCCGACTGCTGCCACACACAGCCCAGCCGCTATCAGCCCGTACCGATATGGTTTCCCCTCGACCATCGCTGCAACCACCGCTGGCTAATGAAGCTCTTATTTTTGTAAATGTAAAACTCATTCCCTTCTGAGGGGAGGTGTGGTGTTGTTATGAATCAGGGCTTGAAGGTGAGGGTGGAGAAAGCAGAGTTAGGGTTCCACTCTGCTGGTTATTACAGCCTGCAGACAGCCTAGTCAGGAAAGGTATACAATTGCAGGTGTGGTGTGTGTGTGTGTGTGTGTGTGTGTGTGTGTGTGTGTGTGTGTGTGTGTGTGTGTGTTGTGTGTGTGTGTGTGTGTGTGGGTGTGTGTGTGTGTGTGCACATACCTGAGAGGTCACCTTGCCTCAAGCTGCTAGCAAAAAGGAGACTTGCAACTGAGCTTTTGAACAGTTGGAGCCAAGTGAGAGTTTATGTTTGCTTGGTTTAGACATGATTTTAACTGAGTCAACGTCTCTCTCCTCCGCCTTTCCAAGGTTTCCCTCTTTTAAATAAACAAACAATTGTTACCCACAGAGAGCATAGCAGCTAATCATTAACTAGAGTTTATAAAAAGATCACAACATAAGACAAACAGTGGGTAATTTGCGAACACAGGATACAAAGCGGTAATGTTACATTCTGCCGACGATGGTGAAGGCACTTGGCATAATCTCGTTATGAGAGGAGAGGGTGCAGAGAGCTGTGAGGAACGTTCTTATCGTGCTTAAAGAAGATAGCTCTGCAGCCACAGTAGTAGGTCACCTAAACTCAATCAGCCCAATACAACATCCTTATTAGGTGCTTAAACGAGATTTGCAGCCAAACTGTTGATAAATCCCTAAACTTTGTTGTAAAAGTGACCTAATGTTGGTCTAGAGAAAAGCCATGAGTGTATAGACCAGAGCAGTTCTAGTGATAATTTCATTAGCTTTCACAATCAATCACATCAGGTTCAGTCAACACAGAGGCCACACTGGGGCTCAGTCTGTACAAATATTGAGTCTTTGCCCAGCTGCTGTCTTGTTCTGCTCTATGGCTTATGTTTGGGTTCAGGACAACTGTCTTAAGGCACAGAAGAGGCCTCATGTTCATCCATAGCACCGTTAACGTAAGGTTCCCACTGAGATCCTAAGACAAAAGGCAACAATAGAGTAAATATGTCCACCGAGTGGTTAAAGCTGCTCGCTGTGCTCCTGGCTCTTCATCACGGTGTCGTAGGATGGAGGCGGCTCCATAGTCCAGGGTGGGGGGGTGGATGGGAGGGGGGGTTCGGGCTCTGGTGCCCTGCTGCATACTGAGTCCTCTGACATCTCTCGACGAATCCGGTCCAACCTCCTGAAGGTACACACAGAGAGAGAGTGTAATACAGGCAATGGCAGGTATATTAAACTGTGTTTCAGTGGTTAACACTTGAACTACAACTTCACCTCTTTTCAGTGTTTACATTGAACTGTTATCACTCCATATACTTTAACCAGCAGTCAACTCCTGTGTGTGACTATACACTGTGTCTAATTATACTTCAAACCATGTAGCGATTCAGTTTACAGTCAATTTCATTCTCTTTTATCTTAAACTTTAAGTGCATAAACTTTAAGTGATAAACGGCATTTACACTTGAAATTACAGTCGACTTCTTGCAGTGGCTTTTTTTTCATCTCACTTCAACTCCTTTTTAGCGTTTAAACTTAAATTGATAGAGAACTTTTTTTAGAAACCATACTTTATCTTACACATCAACTCATTTCAGCCTTTAAATGATCCATTAGTTTCAGTGATAACTTTTACACCCACAACTTCAACTCCTCTCAACACTTCAAGTCATTTTTCTAATTTTGTTCAAACTTACATTACATAAGAGCTCCACACTTGTCCTGAATGACTCCTGCTGCCTCTTGACTCAAAACTTTTCCAGTATACATTTCACGTAACAGCATTTATCTCACATTCCCTTCAAAAATGCATTCTGCTTTTTGCATATTATTCCCCTATGATGATTTGGTTTCATCATTCTCTAATGAGAAAGATTGGACTGCACATTTATCATGTATAGCTCAGGTTTAGATATAGTTCTGTGAGTGTCTGGAGGTAGAGAAAGCCTTCATGATGGATGTTGCTCCTGCCGTCGCTCTTCCTCTGTGCTCGACAATGAACAGAGAATGTCTTGTATACATTTACTGGCTATTGTAGATTACCTCAGATAATGCTATGGAGAATCTGTCTGCCACATGAATGTGTGTCGGCTGTTTTCTCCATGACCTATTATTCTAATCAGTCCAAAATCAGAACATGTGTTTCGTTCCAGTTCTCAGTTTCACAAGTTCAGAGTTGTTCATTTCCTAAAGTGGTTCACTGCTCTTTGCCAAACGTCACACTATAACTAATAAAGTGGGGATGTGTCCAAGAGATCTGTTCAACAACAAGACTGTTTGTCAGCTCAGCTCCCTGGATGGTGTGTTCTGGTATTTGTCTGAATGCTCGTTTATTTATCTTAAAAAACATGAGGGAAGCCTGGAAAGTTCTTTGCTTACATGTTTACAAAAGAACAGTTTTTTTATCTAGAAGGGGATTTCAGTGTATTGTCCTCTGTCCCTCTTGACCAGACAGAAATATGTCAGCAATGATAGAATGGATTACGACAAAATATAGTACAAACATTTAGCGTTCCCAGAGGATTTATCCGTATACTCGCTTTGGTGATTTCTTTCCAGCTCCAACATCAGGTTGACATGTTTGGTTTTAAGTGAACTCATCATCTATTGGATGGATAACCATGACATTTGGTATACATTCACGCACCCCTCAAGAAATAAACCTTTCTTTTGTTATGCCTCGATCCATCATCAGGTCAAAATTGGACCCTACATTTTTTTTTAACGTTGGATATTACTTTTTGCTTATACTTTGTGAAAGGCTTAAATATGTCAAACTAACCAGTGGGCCTATTAATGGGAGAAAAACAAAGATAACTACAAATGAAATAGAATAGTGAGGAAGATTTATGTCTTTTTTCTTTCTTAACGTATTCCCTATCTCCCTGCTTGGAAACCAGTGCATCCCAATGCACACAAACTGTCTTAAAACCCAAAAATGAAAGTATTTAATAACTTTGGACCTCCCTACTTCTGTCATACAGGCTTTGTGCATGTTCCTCTGTGCATGTGTACCTTTGAATAGCCAGGGCCTGCTGGGGGCTGAAGCGCCTGCCTGTGCGGGGGTGCAGGAGGAAGTGTCCGGGCACAGCCACCTGCAGATTCTTCATGGCCATGCAGAGTCCACTGATCAGCATGGCCACGCCCCCCAGGCCCAGGAACAGACCCACCCCAAACAGTGGGGCCGACTCGTTGGGCAGACCCAAGCACAGGGCCATGACCCCCCCAACAGCCATCATTACGATGCCCAGGCAGAGCAGCATTCCCTGGGGGAGAGGCATCTCCAGAGCCCCTGCCTTTAAGGAATTCACTTTTCCTGCTTCGCCTCCACCTCAGCAGCCAGTCTGCAGGAGAGACAGGAGAGATTCAAAGGCTTTAATATATGTAAGTAACTACAGTGTACTTATGGCCATGAAAGAGTCTTGGGCTCCTCCAACAATTCAACATACATATATTTAAGACATAACACTTTTTTTTTTTTAAACAGCTAGTTAAAAAAGTGCAAGAAGAAGCATAGTAGAAATACAATAAGCTAAATGTTGCAGAGAATGGTGTAAATGACCAAGTAAATGCATGAGTCTCAATACATGTCAAATAGAATAAGATAAAAAATAACATACTGTTTGTTAAATACATTTCATTTAAATGAATGCTATAGGTTATTAAGGAAAACAGGCAGGGTCAAATACACAGCATCCAAAACTACTACTGAGTGTGTGTGTGTGTGTGTGTGTGTGTGTGTGCGTGTGTGTGTGTGCGTGTGTGTGTGCGTGTGTGTGTGTGTGTGTGTGTGTGTGTGTGTGTGTGTGTGTGTGTGTGTGTGTGTGTGTGTGTGTGTGTGTGTGTGTGTGTGTGTGTGTGTGTGTGTGAGAGGAAACTGCCACCAGGGGGATAAACACGCAACACGTAAATCCCCGATCCTCTCTCTACCTGATAGGAAGAGTCTGTGAGGAGCTGCTCAGCGGTTGTGAGGACTGAAAGATGAATCATCTCTTTTCTCCTCTTCATCAACTTTAATCCCGCTCATAATGTCCATATGGTGTCCTGGAAAAACTCTGGCGCAAACATGCTTAACTCCGCTTCAGTCCGTATGTGTCCCTCCGCCGCGCGGGTCTCTTTATCTGCTCCTCTGTTGTTTTTATTTCTCTCCCCGCGGAAGAATCATATCCGGTTTTTGGGGTGGGGTTACAGCACCAAAAAGGAGTTGACGTCGCATGTGGGCCTGGCGCTGTTGGGTTTTCATCTGGCAGCAGGAGCAGAGCCGTGAGGATATGAGGAAGTGCTTCCAGTGACGAGGAATGGAGGGCAGGGCGAGCGCGCGGTCTGAACATTATCACTTTGCTTCTGTTTGGGCAGCTGTTTGCACAAGGAGAGAAATATAGTCCCAGTAATAATATGAGCTGATAAACTCATATTATTATAGTGTGTGTGTGTGTGTGTGTGTGTGTGTGTGTGTGTGTGTGTGTGTGTGTGTGTGTGTGTGTGTGTGTGTGTGTGTGTGTGTGTGAGCTCTGCTGAGGGTGGAGCAGGAAGAGCTTCACTGCAGAAGCACTAAGATGGAAAAGAGACTGGTGCCAAATGGTTCATATGCCAATCCCTGGAGGGGTATCCCGCTATTCACTGGAATATACCATTACCGAACGGCAGGGGTCGCTTTCAGATAGGTAGATGGATGGATGGATAGATGGATGGATAGATAGATAGATAGACAGACAGACAGATAGATACTTTTGTGTGTTTTGCTTGTCTTCCATGGATATTCTCTGATCATTCAATAAAAATACATTAAGAGGCAACTAAACTAAACGTGAGACCATCTTGAAATGGGAAAACACAGCTGCGACCCCAAATCTGGCCAGAGGCATACAATGCCCCCCTCAACATTTTCATTACTTCGAAAGAGTACTTGTTGCTGTCTTTGTGGCAAAAGCCGTTTTCTCCTCATATGTATGCTTGCCGTTGGAGTATTTTCTCACTATGAGCTATCTTTAGATAGTCTGAAATGACAACATGTGTATATTGTAGACACTTTATTTTGTCTTACTGCAAAATCCAATATTTGCTTAGACGGATGTGGTCCAAGCAAGGTGCCCAGGAAGTGGGGAAGGCTATCCCCCCCTCCACTTTACGCCCCTGGCCCGATTTAGCATCAGCTAGGGACTGTATGAGAAAAGAGCGGAAAAAGGCTTAATGACCATCAGTTATCATGAGTCAAATGTAGCAGCTTGTCTTGATTTCTCACGGTAGATTCTTGATATTCTGAAATAGACCTTAAAAACACAAGGACAAAATTATTTCTAATAGAACAATTAGTTGAGACAAAAACGTACAGTAGGTACAATAGGATCATTTTTTATTTATTTCATGTATTTTTCAAGTGCATTTTATTAACATAAAATGCAAATACACACACATTAAAAACATGGTGCAAAATTATCCCTTTAGATACCTTTTCAGAGATTAAAACCATCATTCATAGAAGCATGCATATTCAGAAGTAACCGTGTGTGTCCTTCAGAGCAGCTGAAGTCAGTCGTCCTTGTGCTCACAACAGTGTAATTGTGGTCATCAATTCAGTGCAGGATCTTATTTCAGAGGTGATGAAAGCAGAAAGACTTTTCATCGCACAATTAATTCAGTATAACAAATATGTGTGAGCTGACATTTAACACATACTATATTTAATTCTATAGATTTTAGACAAACTTCATATTTTGGAAATATACATAAAACAACCTAACCAGTCGGGTAAAAAAAGGGAAATATGCACAGAACAATCTTGTGTTTCCATCTTTTACATGATTTACAATAATGGGTTTTGTGCAATTTTATAATAACATTTTGTTAATTTCATTACGACATGGAATTCACTTAGAAGATGCTTCACAAGCATTAGTTATGCAACCATGATAGTTGATACCCTGTTATTTATTTTACTATTTTTTATTAAGATTTGTTAATCCCTACAGTATATTAATTTGGTGCATGATTTTGTCAAAGCTATTGTAGTTTTCCATCATGGTGGCAGCTCGCTGATATGCAGGATTTAGGAGATAGGAGACAACTTATTTCACCAACATCTGTAGGTCTCATGCCATTTTTTAAATCTAATTAATGCTTTTTCTTACAATTAAGTATCTTCTCCAATCAAGTTTAAGGGTTCAAATGATTTGCACATTCAGAGTGATTCTGTGGTTGCTTAAAGGTCAGGCCGTGTTGTCAGTGATCTAGTGAGCGGTGAAACAAACTCATGATCAGATGAGTCATTGTTCCCTCTGTTTTCAACAAGCTGATGAATAGCTGACATGCGTGGCAAGCAAACGTCTACCGGGGTGCTTTTTTCCGAAAGTGAATTATATTCATATCCATCCTGTGATAATGTGTGTTAGTCCTGATGGGGAAAAGATGGAACACTTCTTAGTTTGATGGACGAGGAAAACTAAAAGAAAACGGTCCTCTGTGGTCAACTCGGGATCCCAGAAAGAAGGATTATTCTAAAATGAATGGAAATCCTGGATTTCCTGTGTGCTTCTGTTACCGTGGCAGACAACCTAAAATAAAGCGCAGGTCTTTATCAGTTTCAATTTAAAGAACAGTTCAAATAAGACATCTGTAACTTTACTGCTATTTAATAATCTAGATTGTTTTGGTGGGAGTAATCAGGAGTTAAGATGTCTGCCTTCTCTCCAATATATTAGATCTAAATGGCACTAGGCTTGTGTCTAAAGCGCCACAAAAATACATG
This sequence comes from Gymnodraco acuticeps, assembly GCF_902827175.1. Taxonomy (NCBI): domain Eukaryota; kingdom Metazoa; phylum Chordata; class Actinopteri; order Perciformes; family Bathydraconidae; genus Gymnodraco; species Gymnodraco acuticeps. The sequence continues at coordinate 1,798,499 of NW_022990673.1, forward strand.
AAAATCTCAACAGCAATGTGTCTTTCAAGAAATCCTGATCCAATCACATAATACCTAATCATATAAGTGATTAAAGGTTTGGTAAGATTATAGAAAAATAACACAATCATTGGCCATTTATTTTTTCTATACACTGCTGATCAAAATGTATTTTTGTTCTTATAAAAATCTGCTGCACTGAGTCAGGAAACATTGCCACTGTTTGTTGAATAAATGTTCTTTGGTGTGAATAGATATGACCCTACCTGAGGTGTCTGGTCTGGATAGTTTAGCGTAAAGGCTGAAAACAACTGTGACTTGATAAAACTGTCCAGAACGTATGTGCTTTTACATTTATATTTGGTGCTTTGTTTTGGGCTTCTAAGGCTGTATTTGGTTTGATGTACCTTTCATTTCAGCATATATTAAAATATACATTTACACCTGCATTTGAATTAGAGATAAGTTAGGTAAAGCATGCTAGGACCCACTGGTCAACATCAGGAAGAAGCATGCTTCAAGTATTTGATAAAGTCTGTTTCTGTCAGAAGGCAGCTTTTGCTGTGAAAGCCTCAGTCTGATGACTCTTTATTTTTCACTGTCCGTATTATCCAGCTTCACACTTCAAAGCTGATCTCTCTCGAGCGTCCAAACAGGGGCTCTGATGCCAGGTGTGTGTCTGAGTATGCACGTCGCAGTTGTGTGGAGCTGCATGTGGTCTTGATGGCCACCTCATAGGGAGGGGGGGGCTCCTGCCACAGAGGAGGGTGAGGCGATGGGCTGAAACCAACAGGGTCCATGGGAGGGTAATCAAATTCCTCCCCACGAGCCCCATGTCTGTGGTGCTCCATTGTCCTGCACTCAAGAAAACAGTGGCAGTGAGAAAAAACATGTGAACAAACACAAACAGCAGTAGAGATCATAGTTAGCAGAGGGAGTCTTGTTCTGTGTGTAGTGTTTGATGCCAAATACAGGGTGTAGGTTTCCCATGGATATTATGGAAACTATTATTACTATATTGATATTGTGCAGTATGAAGAGCTTTTGAATTACAGCCATAAACAAAAGTAATGTGCTTTTTAGTCTGCAATATATTGAATGGTAACACCTTTATCATGATATGTTTTGCAATGCCATTATTATTATGGTTTCCAATAAAGCCTTAGTAAGTAGGCATATTCAACTTCAAACACAACCTAGACTGATGCATAACCTCCACAAACTGTAATTGTTATTTTGATTTTTTTATTGAGCCAGCTGATTTCCATGTGGTCTCCAGTCTTTATGCTAAGCTAGGCTAACAGGGTGCTGGCTCTGTTTTCACAAGTCTTGTAGAGACAAGAGAGTAGTGGGAAGTTTCTCATCAAAGAAATGTCAAGAAAGACAATAAATGCATTTTCAAACATTTCAATAGACTTATTTAACTTTCTTTTAGTTGTGACTATATTTAGATTATTGTGTATCTTGCCTGTTGTTTCAATGGGATCCTGCCAATAAAGGACTGTGTCATCCACGGCTGAGCATGGCCTGCATGCGGAAATCAAGATGGCTTTTTTTCTTGTTTGAATGTTTATATATTGTTTTTTAACGTAAAAACAGGAAAAATAAAGTAATTTAAAGTGAGCATATCTCTTGAAAATGTGCAGTTGTTTCTGTGTGCAACCCTCTGTATTTTGTAATTATGAATAACTCCATCTCAAAACAACCCTTTAACTGAACCTGATACAGAGCTGCAACAGGGATAATTAATGAGACAACATGGCAAAGTGCTGTAAGTGTTTATGGCAATCATAAAATATATTAGTTTGGTTACAGCTTTAAAAAAAAAAAAAGCCATGTAATACACTAAAATATATACTTGGAGTCTTATTTTCTGGTTTCATGATACAATTAGTCTTACTGACAAATACTGAACTGTGAACTATTTAAACTGATATTTGATTTCACCGACCTGGGCAGAAACACCGACTGGGATTCTGGGAAGCGGCTCCCTGGGGGTGAGAAGAGGGCATGGCTGCCGAAGTTGGGGTAGTCGTTGAATGGATAATGTGGGCACTCTGGGTCGAACTCTCGGTGGTTGTAGTTTGCGGCACTTTTGCTGTTCATAGCCCAGAATAGTCCCAGGATGAGCATGACCACCCCCAGCACCACGCAGCACAGGGAGAAAGCCTGCAGGCGGCTCTGGGACGAGGCCAGGAAGGCTGTGGAGCCCCCGGTCACAATGAGGAAGGCTCCTACGAAAATTGCTCCGTGGTGCAAGGAAGGCATCCTCCTCCAGGACAGTGGCTGTTTGGGGTTAGGGTTAGGGCTGTGACCGGATGGAGAGTGTCACTGACACACACACAGTCCCACGGAGTGCGCTCCCCATGCGCTCTGACCACACATCCGACTGATTTACTCCACTGAAGTCCGGTAATGGAAAGGTGAAATTAAATGTTACTTATTTGTTCCCATCATTTCCATATCCCATTCTTTTGGAGAAAAAAAACCATGAACGTGTTAGTCCTCACTCATGTAGATGTTATGCTCCTGCGATGAAAAGTGTTAAATTAATGGTTTGATGGTAAATAAAGAAAAAGAAGACGGAGAAGGCGGTGATGCGCATCAGGATAAAATGGACCAGCTGTGTTTATCATCAAGGCAGATGGACGAGAGGACGTCAGAGCCCATTAAGAAATCTTTACTGGCGCCCCACCCTCCCTCTGTCTAATGTGTCTGAAGAGTATACTTTAGCCCTCCGCGTGTGTGTGTGTGTGTGTGTGTGTGTGTGTGTGTTGTGTGTGTGTGTGTGTGTGTGTGTGCGCGTGCGTGTGTGTGTGTGTGTGTGTGTGTGTGTGTGTGTTGGTGTGTGTGTGTGTGTGTGTGTGTGTTGTGTGTGTGTGTGTGTGTGTGTGTGTGTGTGTGTGTGTGTGTGTGTGTGTGTGTGTGTGTGGTGTGTGTGTGTGTGTGTGTGTGTGACAGCAATGTTTCTAAACATAAATGGACACTGGATATGAAAGAGAGTGGAATTTTGGCTTACATAATTTAACAAAATAACAATGTTTTTGTAGTCTTGTGTTAGGTTACAAAATCCAAATAGAGTGGACTTGTTGGAAGTTGAGTTTATTTGCAGGCTGATGACAGAAACAATGTGTTCCTTTTTGTTGACCAAATGGGCTAATTGACTCATAAATGATGATGTTTAGTGGGTTTGGTTTTAATTGCATTTGCAAATTGGCACTACACACAAAGCACAGCTGAGGCTGGTGCGAAGGTCTGTAGGTTTGCAGGCATTAAGCTAAAACAGAATATTGGACAATCACAATTGTATCTGATGATGGTGGTGAAAAGTCAGATGAGGGGAACATGGATTTCCTAACCAAGATTATACCAATATCCATCCTATAGTTGTAGGGATATTTCAGTCTGGCCAACAAAAAGTTCTCAGGTCCAGGTCAAACAAAAAACAAAAAAAAACCTTTACTTCTCCTGTTAGGGGGATCAGGGACTATTAATGATCTCAGTATTTTAAAACGTGGACTACAGCCCTGCCATGAGTTTGTTGTTGATAATAAAACCCCAACACAGCTGATTATGATTATATGTATATGATACTAAGAATGGTATTGTGATGGTAATGATTATAGTATTGACAATATTCTTTATTTATATATAACTTTTTAAAACAACGTTATTTTCCAAGACACAACTGAAATGGTAGGTGAAACAGCTATCAACAACTTACGGTGGCCCTGAAGTGCAAGTCAAAACAGCATTTCAGGAAACACCACAGCATTTCACAAAACGCTACAGCATTTCACAAAACAAGTCAGCATTTCACAAAACACTACAGCATTTCAGGAAACGCCACAGCATTTCACAAAACGCTACAGTATTTTAGAAAACGCCACCGCATTTCACGAAACGCCACCGCATTTCAGGAAACGCCACCGCATTTGAGAAAACGCCACAGCATTTGAGAAAACGCCACAGCATTTCAGAAAACGATACAGCATTTCAGAAAACACCACAGCGTTTCACAAAACGCCACAGCATTTCACAAAACACCACAGCATTTCAATTTATACGGAAAGGATATTCCTTTTGGGAGAACACTTCTTGTTTGATTGGACAGAGACAGCCAGAGAAGCACTGCTGTGATTGGTTGTTTTTGCTGCCAGTCAAGAAATGACGCTTCGTGATTGGTCTGCAGCCGACAGCGCAACTGTCCCGAAACATCAGCCATTAGCTGTTAGCACACAGAGCTCACAGCTCCTCATATGAATATCTGTTCATAAACTGGACAAAAATTAAACATGAACAAACCACAGACTGTCTATGTCATGGTGAATACAGTCGCTGCTTTATTTATGTCTGTATGACGTTGTTGTGAGTTTGGACGGAGCAGCTACAGGTTAGTTTATCCTGATCGATCCGATCTCCATTCAGAAAATACACATTTTAAAAGTTTTTTCGCCTGCCGTCTTGTCTGCACATTTGTCACAGCATTAATTCATGGTTTTTACTAACCGGTATCAGTATGTTGTTATTTCGGCATCATTTTGAAACGTGTATTACAATTAAATCACGGTAAAATATGGGGACCTCCGTGGGGATTTCCGGTGTTCAATCAATCAATCAATGTTTATTTATATAGCCCAATATCACAAATGTTACATTTGTCTCAGTGGTCTTCACAGTGTGTACAGAATATCAGTATGACAATACGACACCCTCTGTCCTTAGACCCTCACATCGTACAAGGAAAAACTTCCGGAGAAAACCCACAGTTTTAAAGGGAAAAATGGGAGAAACCTCAGGGAGAGCAACAGAGGAGGGATCCCTCTCCCAGGACGGACAGACGTGCAATAGATGCCGTGTGTAAATTGAAAAGATAATACATTTGCAACATAGGTAGTCCAAATGTTTGGAAATGCATGTGTGTATAATAGGAAGATGAATCCACGAGGATATGCATCCAGGACCTATGATCCAGGACCACAGGCATGACTCAAGATCCAGGGCTCGCGATCCAGGACACAGGACCGCAGGATCATCCATGTCTCCGGATCCCGGCGTATATAGACACCAAAAAGAAAGAAATTTGGGGAAGCTGGGTTAATCGGAATATGAGAGTACACAGGTATAGACAGAGAGAAGGAAGAAGTAAGATGTCCCCCGACAAACTAAGCCTATATCAGCAAAACTAGGGGCTGAATCTAATCAGCCCTAACTATAAGCTTTATCAAAAAGGAAGTTCTTAAGCGCACTCTTAAAAACGGATAGGGTGTCTGCCGCCCGAACACAAACTGGAAGCTGATTCCACAAATGTGGAGCTTGATAAGAAAAGGCTCTGGCTCCCATTGTACTTTTAGAGACTCTAGGAACAACCAACAACCCTGCATTCTTGGAACGCAATGCCCTAATAGGACAGTAGGGTATAATGAGTTCTTTAAGGTAAGATGGCGACTGCCCATTAAGGGCTTTGTAGGCGAGAAGAATCATTTTAAATGCTATCCTGTGTTCTATAGGGAGCCAGTGTAAGGCAGCCAGAACAGGAGTAATGTGGTCCCTTTTCCTAACTCTGGTTAGTACACGAGCTGCAGCATTTTGAATCAGCTGAAGCGACTTGACTGACTTCTTGGTACACCCTGATAATAAGGAGTTACAATAATCCAGCCTTGAAGTAACAAATGCATGGACAAGTTTCTCTGCATCGTTTTGAGGCAAGATATGCCTGATTTTTGCAATGTTAAGTAGATGGAAGTAGGCGGTCCTTGAAATTGATTTTATGTCGGCGTTAAAGGATAAATCCTGATCAAATATAACACCAAGATTCCTTACAGTCTCACTGGAGGCCAAATTAATGCCATCCATAGTTAGTATATCTTTAGATAATTTGTTTCGTAGATTCTTCGGGCCAAGTACAATAACTTCAGTTTTGGTCGTGTTTAACATAAAAAAATGTAAGGTCATCCACGTTTTTAAGTCCTTAAGGCAGTCTTGAATTTTATTTAGATGATTAATTTCATCAGGCTTGATTGATAAATATAGTTGAGTATCATCCGCATAACAATGAAAGTTTACAGAATGATTCCTTATAATATTGCCTAACGGAAGCATATATAATGTGAACAAAATAGGTCCGAGCACTGAACCCTGTGGCACTCCATGACTAACTTTGGTTTGCGTGGAAGATTCATCGTTAACACGTACAAACTGAGAGCGTTCAGATAGATAGGACCTAAACCAGCCTAAAGCAGTTCCCTGTATGCCAACTAAGTGCTCTAGTCTTTGCAATAGGATATCATGGTCGATAGTATCAAATGCAGCACTGAGATCGAGCAAAACAAGAATAGAATCAAGTCCCTTGTCTGAGGCTATTAGAATGTCATTTGTGACTTTAACCAGAGCTGTCTCTGTGCTATGATGTGTTCTAAAGCCAGACTGAACATCTTCAAATAAATCATTGTTTTTTAAGTAATCACACAGCTGTTTTGCGACAGCTTTCTCAAGAATTTTTGAGAGGAACGGAAGATTAGAAATAGGTCTATAGTTGGCTAAAACCTCTGGATCGAGGTTGTGCTTTTTAAGAAGAGGTTTTATCACTGCTACTTTGAATGATTGTGGAACATAGCCTGATAATAAAGACATATTCATAATATTTAATAAAGGAGCGCTAATTAATGGAAAAACTTCCTTCAACAGCTTAGTTGGAATTGGGTCTAACATGCACGTTGATCGTTTAGAAGAGAGAATCATTGAATTTAATTGTTCAAGGTTAATGGCTGAAAAGCATTCTAGTTTACTATCTAGTGTAATATTAGAACTTACGTTTCCGGGAGCTGTTGATAACACTATACTGGTCAAAGGCAAGAGGTCATTCATTTTGTTTCTAAGAGTAACAATTTTATTGTTAAAAAAGCACATAAAATCATTACTACTGAGTGCTATGGGAATAGAAGGCTCAATCAAGCTGTGGCTCTCTGTCAGCCTGGCTACAGTGCTGAAAAGAAATCTTGCATTATTCTTATTCTCATCTATTAATGAAGAGTAGTAGGCTGCTCTCGCTTTACGCAGTGCTTTCTTATATTCATTGAGAGTAATATGCCAAATTAAACGAGATTCTTCAAGTTTAGTGGAACGCCATATCCTTTCAAGTTGTCTCGACTTTTGCTTTATTTTGCGGGTTTCGGCATTATGCCATGGAGCTAATCTATGTTGTTTTATTTTCTTCTTTTTCAAAGGAGCAACAGAGTCTAATTTTATTCGCAGCGCATCTGTAGCACTATCAACAACATGATCAATTTGGGGTGGTGTACATTTTGTATAAGTTTCCTCCCTTACATGCAGACATGCTATCGAGTTAAGTATTGGTGGAATCTCTTCCTTAAATTTGGCTATAGCACTAACAGATAGGTTTCTGCTGCAAGAGCTTTTGACTAATGCTTTGTAGTCTCGTAATAGTACTTCAAAAGTTACTAAGAAATGGTCGGATGCGTAAGACTAAAAACGAGGCTTTCAAAGTAGGTATAATTTAATTTTGGTTTAGTATTGATAAGTAAACTTGAGTCAAAGATTGCTGCAACTCCACCTCCTTGTCCCGTAACTCGGGCAATATGAGTATTGATATGGCTGGGTGGAGTGGCCTCATTTATGCTGACATATTCTTCATGTCTCAACCAAGTTTCAGTGAGACAGCATATATCAATATTATAATCTGATATTAAATAATTTACCAGTATTGCTTTAGATGCTAGAGATCTTATGTTTAAGAGACCACATTTAATCTTCCTGTTTTGTTGCACTGTAGTAGTTGTTACATTTACTTTTATTAGGTTATTATGTATGACACCTCTATTAGGTTTTACCTTAAATTGTCCATGGGCAGACACACCCACCGCTAATATTGGGTATTTTATTGGGTTCGGGATTCCTATGGATGACTGCCTAGGAGAGAGCGCAGAGAAGCGTGTAAGACTGCGACTCCGCCTCCTGGTCTCAACTCCAGTTTGTCATGGATTAAGTCCACAAAGCCCTGAAATGTTTGCCGAAATGAGATCTGCACCATCCAAAGTAGGATGAATGCCGTCTCTCTTAATCAGACCAGGTTTTCCCCAGAAGGCTGTCCAATTATTTACGAAGCCCACATTGTTTGCTGGGCACCCCAAGACAACCAGCGCTGAAATGATGACATGTGGCTATACATGTCATCAATGATTAGATTGGGGAGGGGACCAGAGAAGATTACGGTGTCCGACATTGTTTTAGCATAACTACACACCGACTCCACATTAAGTTTGGTGCATTCTGATTGGCGTAAACGAACATCATTACCACCGACGTGAATAACAATCCTACTGTATTTACGTTTATTTTTAGCCAGAAGTTTAAGATGCGCCTCAACGTCGCCCGCTCTGGCCCCCCGGAATGCATGTGACTGTGGAGGCTTTGGTCTCTAAATTCACGTGTCTCATAATAGAGCTACCAATAACCAGAGTTGGCTCCTCAGCGGGTGTCTCGCTGAGTGGGGAATATCTGTTAGATACGTGAACGGGTTGGTGGGGACCTGCGGGTTTCGCGTTATGCCCCTTCTGAACAGTCACCCAGTCTCCCTGCTGCTCGGGAGTTGCCGGGGGACGGCTAAGAGGAGCTACCTTTTGCCGGTCCGCACCGGCTAACATGGGCTTTACTGTAGCTGAGTTACTTTCTAAGATGCGGAGCCGGGCTTCTATGGCTATGATTCCCGCCTCCAACCTAACAACTATACTACATTTAAAACATGTATCGGTACCAGTAAAGGAGGTAGGGAAGTAACCAAACATGAGACAGTTAGAGCAGGAAATAACACCCGAGGGTGGGAAAAGACAAGAGCCATGGCTAGCTATCAAGCTAAAGTCAACACATCCTCACTCCCAGGTCGGCCTATGTTGACGTTATGTCAAGTCCCCTGTCGGCTTTTTCCAACGCAAGGGGGGGGCCTTAGCGTCCATTTTCAACGCAAGGGGGGGCCCTTAGCGTCCATTTTCAGCTTTCCGGGATGTCCATATGCTTCTATGGACGCTCATGGAAGCACGGCGATCGTTTGTGTCGACTGCCCTTAAAGGCAATGTGAGCGTCCATTCTCATTGGATAACGGAGAATTGTACACCCGGAAGTAAGTATTCCCCTTACTGTCGATTGATTTTACAGTGATATCTGCACTACTCATCGACTAAAAAACACCAGATTATCCTTGTTAATTACACAACATTGATTGGTTTAAATTGTGTGCAATGCTTTTGTATTTTTCCCCTTCAATTCGGAGAAACAAATATTTTTTCGGAGTAAAGGATGGCAGAAGACACTACACTACCCAGAATCCCCAGCTATCGTTTGGACTACACCATGTGCTCTGTTTGACAAACCCCGTGATAGTCCTCAAGCTCTGTGATTGGAGAGTGTGCTCCGAGGGTTACGCCGAGCCTCGAACAGCACTTGAAATGGGATGGAATCACGGCAGACTGTCCAAAACTGGATTTGAACGGGTCTACCGCGTCGCCCCCTCCCCCACCCCGTCCCCAGAACTACACATGCTGGCTATTCTGTTTCGCAACATGTTCTCTATCTATGGCACGTCTCTACTGGGAGTTGTAGTTTTAAAAGACGTTTTCGTATTTCCCATAATAAGAAGTTGCCAGTATTAAACTGTGTACATCCCTGGAGGTTTAGGGGATAGGAAACACTCACATTTAAAACATATAATTAATAAATGGGTGAAAATTGCTTGTGCCCATAATGGGAAAAATTAATATACACACATGCCAGCTAAGGTCAGAAGAGCTTTATTTAACAGCTGGTCTTATGTTTGTGACCCCTGTTGTTAATTGATAACATTACATTACATTAATTGAAAAGCCTGAAACATGCACTTGTCAAGGTTCAGAGGCACATTTTGCAAATATGGCAGTAGCCATCGATCAGCTTAAGATAAGATATACTTTATTGATCCCAAGTTGGAACATTTGCGTTACATCAGCATGTGTAACAGTTAAATATGCAGTGGTGTTTATTTGTAAATCATTTAGTATAATCACACAAATTCTGTGTTTTATATTCAACAATTCTGTGTTCTTTATTTATTGATTGTTCAATACCGGACAAGGCCGGAGATGAAATATCTACATACATCTTATAAGAGTATAATACATTATGTATAATATCAGTTAAAATAAGTGCTTCAACATAGTTAACATTGCTGGAGGTATGCACAAATATTGATAGATGTCTTGTAATGCACTATTGAGGAACCTGTGACCCAAGTTTTTCATTCAATGCATAACTACACCATAGTTGTGTAGGCCTATATATGTCAATAAACCTTAGAAAATCATGAAATCTTGAAAGGGATGTGCAAAATAGTCATTATATACAGTCTTTAATGAACTATTAGTAGAGAATAACGAGTAATGAATATACTTTATAGGGATCCTATTAATATCTAATAATACAAATAATGAAATTCAATAACATGCTTTAACCACTAGGTGTCCCTTTATATCAGCTGTGCAGCTTTATGGTGTAAATACAGCCTATCTACCAATTGGATCAAATATAAAAGTCAGCCGAATTAGTGTTGATACTGCAAGGAGACGTATTGTGTGAAAAGAAATGTAAGATGTTGTTTAATGGCTGATATATTTATGATCCACGTCACGTTTTCAGTTCCTCATGTTTGTCGAGAAGTCTTCTCATCAGGGCTCTATAAATACAGAACTACGGCAGATATGTAATATTTAATGCCGCCGAACCATGTATTACAATGCCGGTATGTGATGACTTTCAAAGAGAAAAGCAAGCACACTCGGAATAAAGTATTATTTAAAAAAAAAAATGTTTCCGGTATTTGTTAATGACGATGTGCTGTGAGATGTGAGACTGGAATTGCACAGGGGAAAATAACGTAGGCTATCTTTAGATGCGGATTTTGTTAAACTAATATGTTTTCGCTGTGGACCAACACTATACATTGACGGGGAAGGGAGTAGCAATAAAGATAACACCATTAAACCAGCGGCGTAGCTGTGGGTGGGCCACCCACAGCCAATCAGCGCTTCATAGCGCAGAGCCGGGAAGCCCGGAAGGAAGTGCCACAAACTGCAGTTCATCTAGTGGCCGACAGGGGATGGATGAAAAAAGGAGCAATTCCCATAGACCCCCATGTTAAAATGCCCAACTTTACAGCAGAAATAACAATGTTTCTAGCCTGGATCCAATAAAACTTATTCTGGATATAGTTAGATTCCACCTTCATGACAATGGAATAGGGAGTGCATTTTTTTACCGTGAGTTTTTATAGTAAGTAAAGTAACTTTTGCCGTGAGTGAATGAAAGTATTATTTCTTCTTGAGATATGCAGTTTAGCGTGTACACATTTGCTGAATATGAAAACACTCAGTGTGTGCCCACTGTGCGACTGTCAAGGATAAACAACCTGTGCCCCGATATATGTTGTATGTATTATTGCTACACAAACATTACATTGAAGTTTAAGTGTCGCCAACTCCGTTTAAGAGATCTCTCCCCCGTCTGTGTGCGAGGGGGCGGGGCAGTTTACACACACGCAGCTGCTACATGCAGCAACACACACACACCGAGGAGATGGCGGAGAGAACGCGCTCCGAGGTGTGGTTAAACTATAGCCGTGTCGATGTGGACAATGCTCGTTACCAAAAGTGGAATGAGAGTTTAGCATGTAAGGGCGGTAACACGAGCAATTTGTCTAAACATTTAGCAAAAGTGCTCCACATCCAGACGGAGAAATGCACCGGGTTCGACTGTCTTTCTAGTAGCTCTGTAGCCCCATCCACGAGTAACGTTTCCACGTCAGGTGTTATGTATGCTAGCAGCAACACACGGAGTTAACTACATGATAAAAACATGGGTTAATGATTAGAGGTAACTGAGTTATTTATTTTGTTAAAGTTTCAGCTATTCTGTTTACAATTCTGTCATCACATTATGTAATACGATTTGTTAAAACATTGTTGTTTCTTTTGATGTGAAATATTATGTATTTAATTTAAATAAAAAGCAATGTTAGTTTTGTTCACAATTTGTTTAGTTAGTTTGCCTTATTTTTTTCTCCAAAAGAACCGATAAAAGTAATGTTAAAGGACCGGATCAATAAGACAGACATACTTTATTGCCATTTCAACAAGACACAGAGTGTACTATTAAAACGAAATTTCGTTGTACTGGCTTATAGGAACAGGACAATATAAAAACTTGCTAAAATTGTACATATAAATAAATAATAGTGACGTGGTGCTGATAAAATTAAAGATAAAGTGTGCGTTTAAAATATAAAGACTTACTATAGGCCTACATATAAATAAAATAGACATACTATATAACAAATATGTGCTCTTTACACAACGTAATGTAATCTTTATGTTACTGGTCTACTTGCTGTTCAGCAGTCTGATGGCATGGGGAAAAAGCTATTGCAGAATCTGGCTGTTTTGCTCTTAATGCTGCAGAACCTCTTGCCGGAGTGCAGCAGGGAGAACAGAGCATGGTGAGGATGAGGGGGGTCTTTCAAAATGTTCTGGGCTTTTGTCAGGCAGCGTTTATGAGCGGTGTCTCTGATGGGAGGGAGAGAAACTCCGATGATCTTCTCTGCTGTCCTAACCACTCTCTGCAGAGACTTCCAGTCTTTGGCGTTGCAGTCTCTCAAGCAGATGGAGATGTCAGCACGCTCTCTATGGTTCCTCTGTAGAACGTGGTGAGGATGGGAGGGGGGAGCTGTGCTCTTCTCAACCTGGGCAGGAAGTGTAGGCGCTGCTGTACCTTTTTAAATAGTGATGTTCTGTGAGTGGACCAGGTCAGACTGCTTGTGATATGCACCCCCAGGAACTTGGTGCTGTCTGTAGCAGTGCTTGAATTGGAATGAAAAAGGTGCCAGTACTCTAAAATCAGCAACTTTTTCAAGTCAATTTTATATATACAGCCCACAAACAAGAATTTGGCTACTATAATGCTGGTGGGTTTGTCTCTTTGCTACTGTATATTTTAGAAAGGTTCACTGTACTTAACATTTTTTATGATAGGCAGCGGATATGGCTAAAGCTCAGTAAGGTCAATATTAACTGAAAATATAGCAATCAAAGTCTAGATCTTCTGCTGAAGACACATGAAGCAGAGACCTTTCAGGTGAGAGCCCCTCTGGTGGTGTTCAACATTAATGACAAGGAAACAAAGCTCTGGTCAGAAGCATTTTTTATAAAAAGCTTTAACAAAATTAAGTATTTCTGTACATTTTGAATGCAATCTAACTTTCCAACTCAGAAAACGAAAAACGAAAAAGTGCCAAAAGTCTTCTCACATGGCTGAGCTGCTTTGCAATATACTTCACCACTGAAGAATACAAATATGTATAAAGTAAACTATGATGCAATCTAACTTTCCAACTCAGAAAAATGATAAAGAGCATGAACAAAGAACATGTAAAAACAAATGCAAAATGTGCACAATCTAAAATGAGAAACTGTAACTGCAAGTAACAAAGTCTGAGCCATGGTAAAGAGTTACATTGAACACCAAGCTGATCAGATAACTCCCTGGTTGGTCTGAAGTCCTTCTATCTCCAGGATCTGTACAAATCGGCACATTATGCCAAAAGTCTTCTCACTGGGTGAGCTGCTTTGCAATATACTTCACATTGTTAGAAAAGGCTCCAGAAGGCCTTGGGGACATCAGTATCAGGGGCTGGAGCTGGACAGGCTCTTTCATCAGCACTTCTCCTTCCCTTTGCCAGCCAGGACCTCACATACTGTTCCGGATTGAACTGTCCTAGTGATGGTCCATTACATTTAATGAAAACCAGGCTGGACAGTCGGCTGACAGAGAGAGCATTCCTTTTTGCAGTAAGGATATCGTTCATGCAGCTGAATGCCCGCTCACACTCACTAGTGGAGACAGCGATGGTTCGGACTGCTTTCAGTAGAGGCTCCATGGCAGCAGGTGTACGGGATGCCCTGGTTTCCTTGTATTCGCGAAAGCCCTGAACAGTCTCTCTTCTGTCCACTTTCAGCACTTCGCACAAACGTAGCACCTCTACGTCCCCATACTGTATGTCTAACTCCTCTTCAGGCCAACTTCCAGGATGGATAACTTTCATGTCCTGGATTAGCTGATTGTCCCGGGCCTCCCGGCCATGTAATGGGATTTCTCTTGTGCTGACATGAGAGGAGGTTGTGGAAGTCATTCTGTGTCTCAGATTCTCTACCATACTGCGGAAAAACTGACCTGCATGAATCTGTACAAGCCTGCCATTCTCACGCAGGGCAACACCCTTGAAGGACTTCTCAGCTAGAGCTGTATGAACTGTAGTCATGTGTGGGCCAGGCATGGTGACCATGGATTCAAAAACTCGTATTTCTCGAGTTAAGAGCCTATCTGCTGTAGGCAGTGTCATCTCTCTTTTTTGGAGTTGCCGAGAGAGGTCGCTGAGCTCTGTGAGCGCATCGTACATCAGTCCCAGATTGCTGACAAACGTTGCAGATGTGAGCACATCATCCAGGCCCTTGTACTTTGCTCTGTCTCATGGAATCCCTGCTCGTGTCGTTTGCAGCATTTGTGAAGTGATCATGAAGCACTCGGTAGTTTTCCCAGACTGCTCTGACGCTCCTTTCACTTGAAGCCACCCAGCGGATGGACAAAACACGCCCTATCACCAGGAGACGCTGTCCGACTGCTTGCGCACACTGCGCTAACTGCCTCTGATTTTTGGGGGAGGCATGGAACAAGGAATAGAGTTTGTCAAAAAAGATCTGGAAATGATTGAGCCCTGAGACCTCCTTGACCACATCCCCAACTGCCAGCTCTAGACGATGATTGGAGCAGTGCCACACAAACAGGCTTGGGAATTTACTACACAACTGGGTAGCAACGCCTGTTCTCTTCCCTAGCATGACTGAAGCCCCATCACATGCAAAAGAAACGAAACACTGACCTAAAAAGTCCTCGTTAAAATCTCTTCCAAGACACTCCATTAACGCCTTTGTGATGTCATCAGCCGTTGTTCCATCCAACTCGATCAGCTCCCAAAAAAACGTTTCGGGCTCAGCATCAGCTAATGCTGAGCGTAGACACACAACAAGCACCGTTTTACCACTAATAGTGGTAGATTCATCGACCAAAACACAGAGTTTTCTTTGGTTTTCTGTAATGTCTTTTGCCATTTTTTTCTTCAGCTCATGAGCTATGTGGTCGATGATTTCGCCACAGGTTTTATTGGAGTGCAAAACCCTGCCCACGTTCAGCCCATTCAGTTTCTGTACATTCAAATCAATTGGCATGTCTGTGAATGGCCGGCTATGTTTGCCAATTGTATATGCCGTTCGAAAAACTCTGATAGTGGTGTCTAATTCAGATTTATGCATAGACTGCACTTGATGTTGAATAGTTTCACGTGAAGCAGATGTAAGGATGTCAGCAGCTTTTACATGGGCTTGTGATTCTTTATGTTCTTTGATTTTTTTTCTCAGGCTAGCTTGTTGTTTGCCCTTGTCAACACCGAAATGAGACACTGCACACTCACCCCATTCAGTTGACAGTTTCAGTCCTTGTCCAGTGTGTATTCCCAAAGATTTGACATATCTGCATATCCGACATCCTAGCTTCTTATCTTTAAGAAGGAGCCATGCATTGGTCTTGCAAAAATATTGCCACCTGGTCCGTTGTCCAGCAGTCAGGTGCATCGCTTTGCCCGGTGTTGGTGGTGGCAGTTGCGCCAGCAGCAGCTAACGTTAGAGGCTCTGGAGGAGGCGGCGGAGCTAGTGCTAATGCTAATGCACTAGAACTTGGAGCAGGAGGATCAACCAAAGAAAGCTCCCCATCAGACACAATTTCCAACACAGGCACAGCATTCTCTGTATTTGAAGTTTCTTCCGGCGACAACCGCTGTCTTTTTGCACTTTTATTAATCCACGCTAACATTTTAGAAATGCTAATTTGTGACGTGACTTGCTTTCCTTCTCTCGGGGGCGTGCCTGCTCTGTTCTATCACTCTACATAGCCACCCACTGGGTGGGAGTTGCACTGCATAAACACAACACACGTGCATCTAGGTATGTAAATTGTAAAGCATTAAAACATGGTTTTACTAACAGTTTTCAGTATGTTGTTACTTCGGCATTATTATTATTATTATTTTGAACGTGTATTACTATTAAATCACGGTCAAATAGGTTAATTTTGACATAGTCGTTTCCACCACAGTATTTACATGGAGAAGATAAGCCCCGCCCCCTCTCCAGCACGTTCTGTTTGAATGACAGGAGTAAACAGCTGACAGCCGCTGTGAAACTCCAGCGGTTAGAGCGATGAGAATGTCCGTTCGGCACCTCATGACGCATCTACTGAGTACCGGGCGGCTGTATATATATATATATAGGCCTATATGGATGTATAATAAGAACGGCGGGAGAGTGTTGAGTACTGGCACGGTGCATGAGTACCGGAGTACCACCAGCATGCCGGTACTGAGCAAGAAGTGCCGGTACTCCATGGGTCAGAACCAGAAGTGCCGGTACTGCGTACCGGTGAGTACCGGCCCAATTCCAGCACTGTAGTCTTCACTGCTGTGCCGTTGATGTGGAGTGGTGGGTGACAGTGCTTTTTGTTCCTGAAGTTTTGTTTTATCGACATTCAGGATCAGGTTGTTGGTGTTACACCAGTCTGTCAGATGTTTCACCTCCTCCCTGTAGCAGGCGCGCCGGATTCATTTTAGAAGTGGGGGGGGGGCAAAAAAAGTGCGTGTGTATGGCCCAATCCCAAACCACGCCCTACACCTACACACTCCCCCTCCGTGACGGAGTGAACTCCGTGGAGTGACACATGAGGCTCCTCCTGTCAGATGGAGGGAGTAAATACAGCAGCAAGCTTTGGGACAAACTCCCCTCTCTCCGGCAGAAACAGGAAATGCGTAACTGTATGTAGGCCTAACAACGGTTTCAAATCAGCATCTCTTTGACACAAAATGTAAATGAATAACTCAAATAAAACTCCAAACATCTTTAATTGTGTTACTTTTTTGTAAAGCTCTTTTAGTTTTAAACGTGATGTTTATAAGCTTCTTAGTTTTTGCAATAGTCTGTAAATATATACAACTTTATACTTATACTTTTGACAGTTTCTGCGGCCGCAGAGGTGCTGCTTTTGGGTTCATCTGGCTTCGCTGCTTCTATGATTGATGAAGGTCCAGGCTCCGGAGATGTGGATGTCAGGGATATGACCTTCCAGTTGTTAAATTTAAGTTTAGATTGACTGTATTTAGTTTTCTTCTGCGCTGGTTCTTCTGACATGTTTGCAAGTGTATATATTATTTCTAGGTTAACGACTGACACACACAGAACAACGTAACAAATAAAGTAAACAACGTAACAAATAAACAAATCTAAGCTTTTTTATTGGTTGTAATTTACATGGATACATTTGAATGGTGTGACAATGTCCTATTTGATTGGGTTAAAATGTACATATTCTTCCTGTTATGTCTGCCTGCTTTATTTTACCTAATGCAAAGTGACCTGCTCCATCGAAATCAGTCGCATTGACCCGAAGACACATTTTGATTCCTAGCTTTCTAATGATATCAGGATTGTTTTTGTACTCCAAATATTAAGCAAAATATGTCACATGAAGATATTTCCGTTTGGATTACTGCACTCACGAGAAAACACCGGCTGTTGTTATGCCTGCTGTGACGTTAAATTACTCCATTCTCCGCTTGTAATTATGCTGAAGCTTCAAAGTTGTAGGCAGGGGCGGCGGGTGCTGTAGGCTAGAGAAGGCTAAGCCTTCCCAAATATTTGTATCACTGCATCCTGGTAAAATACAAATATAATGTATAATGTCTGTGTCTTTGACATTAGCGCTGCTAGCCACCTGTGCCCTGTACTACGAAGCCAGTTCAACAGACCCTGGATATGTTTGAGTAACAAACTAACTAACAACAACAAACTAACAAACGAGATCTCGCTAAGCGGTCCTACGGCGCTGGTTATCAGCTCGGTAAATCAAGCCAGGGTTTCTCTCACCAGCTGAGAGCGCGTTCACGTGAAAGGGGCGGGGTTAGCTACATTTGACCAATCACAAACAGGGACAAGTGTAGCCTACTGACAGCGCAACATCATACTTCATTAATGAAAAGTAAACTAATATTAGACAAATATGAGCTTTAAACATCCATGACTTAAACATATAATCCAGAATACAAGCCACAGAGTTGCTGCAAGGAGAATACAGAACAACTGGTTAAAAAATAACTACTGAGTGTTTGAAAGCGTATAGTTTTATGATATCACTGCCCCGTCTAAGACACGAGTGGATCTGACTTTAATTACATTTGACTCGAGTGTTTCGTCAACATAATGTGTTGCTTAAAATAATACTTCTGCATACAGTATGTGACAATGTGAGTGTTGCACGGCCAGATACGGCTGGAGAAGCTGACTCAGATAAGGAAATATATGATATTATATGATCGATGATCTGATTGATGATGTAATATGAATGATAAGTGCGACACGTCGGCGTCTTCTCTGCATACGGCAGTTTAAACTGTATTTCCTTTATCCTGTAATATGACTTGAGAGATTTAAACTCCGCACACTGAGTTGATCTCTTTTCTATAGACGCCGGAGGCGGGCAGCGTCAGGTAAAAAAAGTTATTTAGCCTTCCCAAACCTGAGCCTCACGCGCCGCCTATGGTTGTAGGCCTATTTATCATCTGAATTTGCCGAAACAAGTTTAATATTCTGAAAGCCAAGACTTTGCTTATTTGAAATCAGATAAAAACAAACTGTAACGGACCCTGCCGTGTTATCTATGATTACTATGCCTTACATTCATAATTTCAGCGGGAGTGAGGGGGGGCGGCGCTGAGGAACAGCAGAGTGGCGAGAGCTGTCATCTTCCCTTTACAAGCTTCAAACATGCCTGTAGCTAATGAGATTGAAATAACAATCAAAAATAACAAAATATACACAGCTAGATCAGATTGCGTTTTAGATGCGACTTTAGAGAAGAGGGGAATTATTGAAACGGGATTTGTACAGTTTTCCGCGGCACAGTTTCATGGAAACACATCAGCTTTTGGACGACAGTCAATATGGATTCAGGAAAGATAGATCAACATCTATGGCACTAATGGAATTAAGTGAGGAAATAGCAAACTGCATGGACAATAAAAAACAAGCAGTGGGAATATTTATAGACTTACAAAAAGCATTTGACACCATAGATCACAACATTTTACTGATAAAACTGGAACGGTATGGCATCAGAGGGGTGGGATTAAACTGGGAGAGAGATTATTTAAGCAACAGACAACAATTTGTTGAATTTGTTGAAAACATAAAACAAATCCACAGATACAATTAATACTAGATAACATACACATAGAAAGAGTATATGAAATGAAGTTCCTTGGTGTGGTTTTAGACCACAAAATCAGCTGGAAACCTCATATCACTCATGTAAAAGCAAAACTGGCTAAAACTATCGCAATATTGGGAAAAGCCAGATACATTCTGGACTATAACTCATTGCATACTCTATATAACACACTAATATTGCCATATCTGATTTACTGTGTGGAGATTTGGGGAAACACGTACAAAACCAACCTACAGCCGTTATGCACATTACAAAAAAGGGCTATAAGAGTTATCAATAATGTTGGATATCTTGAACACACTAATGTATTATTTTTGAAGTCACACATATTGAAGTTCATTGATCTGGTTAAATTTAAAACGGCACAAATCATGTACAGAGCCAGACATAATCTACTTCCTAGGAAATTAAAAACATTGTTCATAAACAGAGAAGGTGGGTATAATTTGAGAGGAAACCTACATTTTAAACAACTCAAGGTCAGAACAACTCTGAGAAGTACGAGTATAACAATCTGTGGGGTGATTTTATGGAATGGTTTGGAGCAGGAGTTAAAACAAAGCACAAGCATAATTCAGTTTAAAAGGATGTACAGAAACACTTTTTTGGAAAAATAGGAGAATGAAGAAAGGTGATTGAAGACAAGAAATTATTGTATATGTATAAATGTAAATCTAAGTAGGAATAACTTGCATAATGATTTAAAGGACAATCATTGATCAAGTAAGGGGTGGGAATTAATAAGCATTTGCTTCCTCCTACTCCCTTTCGGACACATATGATTTATTATTATTAATATGACTTTGAGACTTTTTTAGTTTTTTTTGTTGAATATACAAATATTACCATGAATGTGGATAAATACTGTATTATAACAATATGGTATTCTGTTTTTCACATTTGTTATTTTTTATTTGTTATTTTTGAATCTGTTCGAAATAAAGACTGAAAAGAAAAAAAAATGTTTTTAAAAATCTGCTGCTAAGAAAATGTGGGGCAGGGCTGAAAAGTGGGGGGGCCAATGGCCCCCTGGCCCCCCCGCTTCCGGCGCCCTTGCCCTGTAGGCCTGTTCGTTGTTGTCCCTGATGAGTCCCACCACTGTTGTATCGTCCGCGTACTTTATGATGTGGTTGGTACTGAACCTGGAGCATAAAGCGCTATTGATAAAAGTAGTAGTTAAAGCCTTAACGATACCCATCCCTATGTGGATGTCAGTTTTACACACATTCTGAGGCCGCCGTGCCTATGTTTTTTGTTTTCACTGCTAATTTATGTTTATGTTCTATTAGTGCATTAAAAAATCATTAAAATCATTAATGAAGTTTCAGCTCAGACCCCACGCTTAATATGTCTCCCCCTGGCCCACCTACATTTCTCCAGGCCCACCCACACAATAATTCCTGGCTACGCCACTGCATTAAACAGTTACACAACATAACATAAATAATATCGATAGCAGCGTCCCTAGCAACCACCTTGGTAACAATGAAAACGTTATGGACTCAATTTCCTGAAGTAATCTTCGTAATAACTAGCAAGCTAAAGACCATGTACATCCACTGCACACATAATCTGAAATAACAACTCATATTTCTCGCATCAAATGACATCAAAAACGCATTTTAATGGCCAAACTAACTTTAAAATAGGCATTTTCCATCGAGAATAAAACGAAGTTCGGCCATGTTTTTTTTTCTGCAGGGAGAAATTTGAAGATCACGTGACGTCAAACACAGCACATGGTGTAGTCCAAACGATAGCTAGGGAGTCTGGGTAGTGTAGTGTCTTCTGCCATCCTTTACTCCGAAAAAATATTTGTTTCTCCGAATCGAAGGGGAAAAATACAAAAGCATTGCACACAATTTAAACCAATCAATGTTGTGTAATTAACAAGGATAATCTGGTGTTTTTTAGTCGATGAGTAGTGCAGATATCACTGTAAAATCAATCGACAGTAAGGGGAATACTTACTTCCGGGTGTACAATTCTCCGTTATCCAATGAGAATGGACGCTCACATTGCCTTTAAGGGCAGCCGACACAAACGAATGCTGTGCTTCCATGAGCGTCCATAGAAGCATATGGACATCCCGGAAAGCTGAAAATGGACGCTAAGGGCCCCCCCCCCTTGCGTTGAAAATGGACGCTAAGCCCCCCCACTTGCGTTGGAAAAAGCCGACAGGGGACTTGACATAACGTCAACATAGGCCGACCTGGGAGTGAGGATGTGTTGCTAAAGTAGCTACCGTTAGCAAACCCATGAATTCATGGTTTTTACTAACCGGTATCAGTATGTTGTTATTTCGGCATAATTTTGAAACGTGTATTACAATTAAATCACGGTAAAATATGGGGACCTCCGTGGGGACTTCCGGTGTTGTGTCAAATTATGCACCCCCGTCGTGAAATGCACCCCTTGACACGGGAACGCGCACTTTAACGTATAGTCCGCTATTCTATGTTGTCTTTTTGATGGTTGGGTTATTGAATCCTGGATTTTGCATTCATTCGTCACTTATTTTTCAGTTAATTTTTTATTTAATTTTTTATTTAATATATGTTTTTATTTAATTGTGACGTCCTGTCTGTATACTTGTGCTTGTACTTGTGCTTTACAATGTATTGTTTATTTTTACATCAAGTGCTTGAGGGTGGGATTAATAGAAACATCTTTATTTTGGGGGGTGCTTTTCAATCAATCAATCAATCAATGTTTATTTATATAGCCCAATATCACAAATGTTACATTTGTCTCAGTGGACTTTACAGTTTGTACAAAATATCAGTATGACAATACTTTTTATATCAGTGGCCTGGTTGCCACGATATGCACCCCTTGCTATCTCTGACAATAAACGTGTCACATACATGAAACTTGCTTCATTTATTGGTACTAGTCCTACAACTATCCCCTTAAAAGTGCTTGAGGGTGGGATTAATAGAAGCATCTTTTTTGGGGGGGTGCTTTTTACGGCAGGCTAGGGGGTGCATTTCACGACGGGGGTGCATCATTTGACACAACACCGGCAACAATCTTGATTCTGATTGGCCAGAAGACTCGAAAAAACATCAGCAAAGATGTTTTCAAAACCGTTTATGGTCTCCGGTACTTCCAGTCCACAACCTACTGCATGCACAGCGTTAAAAAATTGGGCCTTCAAAATGAAAGTTTGACTTTTTTCCCAAAAAAAAAAAAAGATTCTTCTTTTTCCAATTTGTTTTCTTCACTCACACATCTGCGACCCACTCTAAAAGGGCACTGCTGTAGTGTTTTGTGAAATGCTGTAATGTTTTGTGAAATGCTGTGGTGTTTTGTGAAATGATGTAGTGTTTTGTGAAATTCTGTATCGTTTTCTGAAATGCTGTTTTAAAAAAATAAATAAACTATTTTGATAAAATAAAAGAAGAATAAGAGAATGCATTTGCATATAAATATGTTTTAAGAGGTAATTCAAGTCCCAAATCCATTGAAAGCACATTTACAATGGGTGTTAAAGAGATAATTAAAAGCGGGGATGTTGTGCCAGTATCAGAGAGTGGGGGGCCCTTGCAAATAATGATGGGGTCGAATAATTGTTTACTGTGTTAGAGTAAGCTTCGTCAGTGTTAAAACTTCTATCTCTACTCGTCAGACTGGCTGATATGGGCATTGTGTTGTAACAGAGCCGTAAGGGACAGGCATGGTGCATGGTGTGACAGCTTCGCTGTTTTATGATTGGTTACATTTCAGAAAGGCTACAGCTCTAAAGATCCCACAGTCACTTGTTAGACCAATGAGAGTGGAACGTTGGCACCCGGTCCCGCCTCTTTTGCCATCCTAACCAATCAGTGTTGAGCAGGAGAGTGGCTGACCGCCCACCTAGAATCGCTCACCTATCGCAGAGAAGGGGCGATCAGGAATCGATGCAGAGTTTCCCCACATGCATTTCCCTGCGGTTAGCGGTAGTTTAATTCAAAAGTGAGCCAGATACTTTTAGTTTAGAGATCGTGCACCTTTGGATCTGATCTCTCCAGAAACGATGGATCCGCTTTTGTATTTAGCCGGTCTGGTCGTTCTTTTTCTGCTGTGGATCAAAGTAAAAGGTCTAGATTACGTGATCGTTCACCAGAGGTGGATATTTGTGTGTCTGTTCCTGCTGCCGCTCTCCGTTATATTTGATGTGTATTACTATGTGCGGGTATGGATTATTTTCAAGATGTGCTCTGCGCCCAAACTGCACGACCAGCGAGTGAGAGACATCCAGAGACAGGTGAGCCGTCTCATCCTCTGTGACTGTGTGTTTGTGCACAGGTGCGTGTGGTAAAATAATCATTACTATGGTCTTAACATATTCCATTACAGGTCACAGTCCTGAATTGGCTTATTGTCTCTTAATTGACTCAATTAGAAGTACAGAAATATCATCAGTAATATTTACTTCATCTATCAAAAGAAAAAGTACTCCAAATGTCTCTTTTCTCAGTAGTATGACATATTATTCTGTTTTTATCACCAATATATAAATGTCACATCACTTTAAGGTTTGTCAAACTGGAGCCAATTTTATTAACTTTTTCAAAAACTGGAGATGTGTTGTGTATTACAGCATCATATCATATTAGCTTATCATGGGTGTGTATATAAAATGTAGATAGAAAGTATGGGTGCTAAATAAATGCAGAACAGTAAAAAGTAAAATATTTTCCTCCAAAATGAAGTGGAGTAGCGTAAAATGGAAATACAAGTGTGTCAACACATTTTGCATTCCACCACAAGGATATGTGTTATCAGTGGTTTTGAAAAAAGAAAAAAACACCAAAAGTCACGGGAGGTTACAGCAACAGAGATTCAATTAAATTACCTAAACTGAGTTTTCTTAATCACCTTTATTGGTCAAGCATTGCTCTCACTCTACTCACTAACAAAGACTGCAGCTAGTAACAAGGACCACAAAGCTGGACAAGGTGACGAATAGACAAGTATACCCCATACCATTCCAATACTATACCAGTCATGTATAGTGGTATCTAAATTAGGAGTAGGCTATCATTGACATGTTCAACAGGGGTTTATAATTATAGTGTTTATAGACTGTTTTCAATTAAACATGGAAGCTAGGACACTTTGTTGGCAGGGCATTGTGATGTAAGAATCCATGGCTTTATCTCTGTTATCTTATCAATCAATTATTACACAACAAGTGTTTCATGCACTTACTCATTTACCTGCTTTTATGCAACTGGAGGATGTATTACTTCTAATGCACACAGTATCAAACATTTAGTTTGAACATGCTTGTACTAAATTATCGTAACATACATTTGATTTATTCATTTGATTTATTTAACACCAATATACAGGGCCGGAATGCTCTCTTATTAAACACTGAGAGCTATGGCTGTCACAACATATTGGTAATGCTGTGTATCCCCTATGTGTTTGTCTCTGTTTCATGTCTTATGACACATTTCAGGTGCGCGAGTGGAAGAAGGAAGGCAGTAAGAAATACATGTGTACAGGTCGCCCAGGCTGGCTCACAGTTTCTCTCAGAGTTGGGAAGTACAAGAAAACACATAAGAACATCATGATCAACATGATGGATATTCTGGAGGTGGACACCAAGAAGCAGGTAGGAGGATTCGACAGAATTTGTGTCTCTAACGTCAGCATGCTAACACTGCTAAACTGTTGAATGGTGAACATGGTAAACATTATATCTGCTAAACATCTACAAACTCAAAGTTCCACTTTGCTTCAGTATAGCAAGAAGCTACTCACACAAAGAGGGACATCACCTTAACTGAACAATAAAGACAAGGACGCAAAACATAATTTGAAGGGATGCTCTGCCTAATCCTTTTAAAGTATTCTACTATTTTCTTCCAAAATACATTTGGCTAGCCTGGGGGTTTGTTTTAAACCTCTGTGATCGTCCGACTTCAACTGTTTTTGGCCACATACATTTTCTGTAAATTATTGATACCATGTTCCCAGATCTCAGCATTTAACCGGTGTTTTTATTAATAACCAATAGAACGGATCAAAACGTCAATTTTCCTAAACAACAGAATAAGTTATTTGCTGATGGTTTCTAAAAACGACATAATCTTTGTTGTAGGGTAGCTTATCTACGACAGGTGCAAGTTGTGAAACAGTCACTTTTTTAGTAGTCATTTTTTATACAATATATTCTTTCTTTTTTGGGGGGAGGACAGTATGAACAAAAAAAAATTGTAATTATTCACTTTTCAAGCTACTACTCATTAAAATGTGAGCTGGATGTTTGTTGTCAGCCTGATGGGGTTTTCTTTACTCAAGTGATCTTTGTTTTTTAGGTGGTGAGGGTTGAGCCGTTGGCCAACATGGGTCAGGTGACCGCTCTGCTCACCTCGATTGGCTGGACACTGCCAGTGCTGCCCGAGCTCGATGACCTCACTGTGGGTATGTTATTTGTAAACTGTGAATTATTTTCTGGAGAACCATCAGAGAGCGGCATCATCTGTGATCGGTTTCTAGAAATAGAGGCACTGTTGATTTCCACCGCTCATTGTTCCGTGAGGCAGATGCTGCATCTCCTCCATCAATCACTGCATCCTGTTTAGAGCAGCAACGACTTCTCTAATCGTGTTAGAGGATTGATGCTGTCGCTCAAAGATGAAACTGGGAGGAAATGGCTGCAGCTTTCGAAGCACCCCTGGATCGAGTTTCATATTGGATTTCCTGATGCTATAAACTGTGTATCAACAATCTAATGTTTTTCCATCAGGCCGCGGTACATTCATTTATCCTGATGTTCAACCAGGCACATACTGTACAAACTCAATCCCAGCCAGCTACGCTAGTCTCTGCTTTTGTGTTTGCCTGCTGTTGTTTCTCACCTGGCTAGATATTGAATTACCAAGAATAAATATTTTATTCTCTCTCCTCTCTCAGGTGGTTTGGTGATGGGTACAGGCATTGAGTCATCCTCTCACATTTACGGGCTGTTTCAGCACATCTGTGTCGCATTTGAGCTGGTTCTAGCTGATGGCAGCTTAGTACGCTGCACTGAGGTGAGTATTGGATGTACTTCTGACTCCAGGGCTGCAGTAGAAAGTCACAAGACTTATGTCCTATGTCTTTTACGGATTTATTTTCCTTGACGGTACTTACAAAGTTAGGATATATAGTTATACGACAGAATTCGCTTTTGACGTGGGTCTGCCATGTTGAAACTACATGCTCAGAAGATGAACTACTAAAAGTGCATCTTGAAAATATATCATGATCCTTGTTGATGTTTGTTTTCCTGAACAACCAAATAGTGTCACTTTTAAATGTTGCTGCCACAAGGAATTTTGGGCATGATCGCTTTTTCTTACGTTCCAATGTATCCTAGGGCTAAAGAAAAGAAAAAAGGAAACATTAAACCACCTTTTATTGGCTTTAAGATAATTCAATCAGATCTTATCATGGCTCCCACTTGGATACTTGAATGCCATTTCAGTCAGTTAGTTAACCTTCATAAGCAAAATTATTTGACTGCTGCCAGAAGTCTCACATTCAACCAGGTCACCTTGGTAACATCACCATCACCACATAATTATCTACTTCTTTAGCAGGAACGTTACTTTTAATTGTTGTTATATATAATCATTGGTTCGTCGTGGCAAAAAATCACCAAAATACAATTTTACATAACTATTGACTCCTGAAAATACTCACTGGGTTTCATTTTGTTCTGTGCTGTTTGTTATTAAGCTTTCTTCCTGTGTCATATGAACACGCCATTGCCATGTTTCTCATATTCAATTATTCTGTTACAGTTGTTGGGGAATATTTTCCAAGGCCCATAACTTTGACCCAGTTTATCAGTTCAAACTGTCCTGACTGAGCACACGCACCTCGTAACCTTGGCTGCTGTGCTCTCAGTGTTCTGTCTCCCTGTTCCTGCCTGTTGGCGTCAGCTGATAGAGGTGTTATGATTCTATGTTCCTGCCTGTTGGCGTCAGCTGATAGAGGTGTTATGATTCTATGTTCCTGCCTGTTGACGTCAGCTGATAGAGGTGTTATGATTCTATCTTGTTATGCAGCATGTTGATGATGCTCTCGGAACTAGCTAAATACATGGGTCTGGGGTAGAGTTCTTCAGAATTGACGTGGCAACTCTACCGTGCAGTCAGATCGTGGCTGCTGTGACTTGTGATGTGAATTCTCCGGCCGAAGCTCCAAATAAACCATCAGTGTTTGACATCAAAGCTTCTGCTCTCCCCGTGTCTCCTTCCTGAGTCGGTGACTCCCACTACATTGCTACACAGAAGTTTCCCTTACAACAGTAAACTCTGTAGAAATGCTTGAATGGAAGACATCTTGAGCAGGAAAAAAGTGAAAGACTGTTCCTTGCCCTCCCCCCACCAAAAAGAAAACAAAAGGACATAACTGCTGTCCACTTTTCTGACCCTCACTTCCACTAATAATTCTCAGCCAGTCCCTAGGGCCTAACCTAATGCTGTGAGGTCTGCTAATGGTTTTGTCAAAGCCATCATGCTTGGCCTAACATTAGAATCCCAGAGAGCCGAGACCACATTCATAACCACAAATGTACCATAGACATGTTAGCAGTATGTTCTTGTCAAAAACGACATTGTTCTGTCACATAGGAGGAAAACACTGACCTGTTCCACGCCGTCCCCTGGTCCTGTGGGACTTTGGGATTCCTGGTTGCAGCTGAGATTAAAATAGTCCCCGCTAAAGCCTGGGTGAAGCTGAGCTATGAGCCGGTCAGAGGCCTGGAGAACATCTGTAAACGCTTCACTGAAGCATCGGAGAACAAGCAGAACACGTTTGTAGAGGGCCTCCAGTACTCTCTGGATAGCGCTGTCATCATGACTGGAACCATGACAGACCACGCTGAGCCTGATAAGGTAAGGTGTTTGTTAGCATTAATTTGACTCATTTTCACATGTTTTATGACATTTAACCTTCCTTTTTTCTCTCTTACTTCAGATTAATAGAATCGGCCTGCACTTTAAACCCTGGTTCTTCAAACACGTGGCGAGCTACCTTAAAAAGGACACCGCTGGAGTTGAATATGTCCCTCTGAGACAGTACTATCATAGACACACCCGTAGCATCTTCTGGGAGCTTCAGGTACTCACAACATCACACACACACACACACACACACACACACACACACACACACACACACACACACACACACACACACACACACACACACACACACACACACACACACACACACACACACACACACACACACACACACACACACACAAAATTCCACTCTCTTTCATATCCAGTGTCCATTTATGTTTAGAAACATTGCTGTCACACACACACACACACACACACACACACACACACACACACACACAACCAGTTCCCATGACCCTTAGGATCACACTGAGTGCTGCAG
The DNA here is from genome assembly GCF_902827175.1 of Gymnodraco acuticeps. Lineage (NCBI taxonomy): Eukaryota > Metazoa > Chordata > Actinopteri > Perciformes > Bathydraconidae > Gymnodraco > Gymnodraco acuticeps. The sequence goes on from NW_022990673.1 coordinate 1,827,296, forward strand.
GGATGATGTATTTTTATTGGGTGACCTTTCCCTGTTCACGATAGGGAGTTTTCCATTGGATTTTTGTACCGCATAGGCTCTGTGGCAAACAAAAGATTATGAAAATCAAGATAAGTGTGATGAGATGTTTGGAGCGCAAATTCATTTGCCAGAAGTAAAAAGCGTTAAAAAGACAATAAATAAACAACAAGCTCATTTTGCCTCTTGTTAGCAACCAAGGCTATTAAAAAAATAACAATTGCAGTAATTTCTTACGTATTTATGTTGTGGAGCAAAATGTGAAACTATCTCATGTGTTTATGTTACCCACATAACTTTATTCAGGCAACAAGCCAAACACACATAAAATAACCTGATGACTTAAAATCAAAAGGGAACCGGATATGCAGAAATGCTAACTCATTATCAGGTTCAAGGGCTTATTCCTGCAGCACTCACTCTCAGCTTTATTACACTCTAATGTTCTTTCTCTGTCATACACACACACACACACACACACACACACACACACACACACACACACACACACACACACACACACACACACACACACACACACACACACACACACACACACACACACACACACACACACACACACACACACACACACACACCATTAGCCATTAGTGAGATGGGCTTGGCATCCTTTGTTTACTGTAACAGTAAATTGTGTGATAAATTATGCATAGTATTGGTTTGACAGATACCTGCAGGGGCTTACTCTGGCCTTTGGTGTTTTTGAAAGGGTTTGGTAGACAGTGCAGAAGAAAATTGGAAAGAAAGAAGGCTGACCAATGCTTTGAATAAATCGACAATTTGTGATAGACATCATTAATGTGTGGGATGTTGAAATGTGAGTGTTTGGCACTAGGTGTGGGCGCCCTCTGTTGGAAAATAACAGGAGTGCAACTGGATTTTACTTCTCTCATCTTGAAAAAGGTTTAATGTAGAAATGCTATCATTATGCAGAAATTGTCTTAGCTAATATAACTGAAAATATTATTGATTGTCGTCCTCATTATCTCAAACCTGAGGTAAAGGGTTAATACAAAAAACATTCACACATTTCAATAAGCCAAGATAGGATCTTGAATGTCATTCTACACCCCAAAACACCCAAATATTAAATTTTCTCTTAATTCTTCACTTTTGAGAAACTGAAATCACCAAATGTTTGGCCTTTTTTGCCTAATAAATAACTACCATTTCCTCAAATTGTTTTGCTGATTGATTAATTGTTCCAGCACTAGTTAAAGCAACATGCATCACATAAGGGCATCCTCAGTATCATATTTAATCATTGTTGTTTATGTTGTGTCCTTTCTTCAGGATATTATTCCATTTGGTAACAACCCGATATTTCGCTGGGTTTTCGGATGGATGGTTCCTCCTAAGATCTCTCTGTTGAAGCTCACCCAGGGGGAGACCATCAGACGTCTTTATGAACAGCACCACGTGGTGCAGGACATGCTGGTACCCATGAAGAATCTGCAGGATGCCATCACGCGCTTCCACCAGGACATCGACGTAAGACTGATGAATGAAGCCTATTATTACCCGCTGTTTATAGTAATTAGTCCTGGTTAAACTCCTGCGTGTATTGTGTTATTCCAGGTGTACCCTCTGTGGCTGTGTCCCTTCCTGTTGCCTGCAGGCAGAGGGATGGTGCACCCCAAGGGTCAAGAGGACGAGTTGTACGTGGATATTGGGGCTTATGGAGAGCCAAGAGTCAAACACTTTGAAGCTAAAGCATCAACACGACAGCTGGAGAAGTTTGTTAGAGAAGTGCATGGGTAAGTCTAAACAAATACAGGAAATTTAGCATTTGCAAAAATAATTGTAGAGAATTAGGTAGGGATTCACTTTAGCCTTTTGAAATTAGTATTTTATTCACATAACATATAACAACAAACACTTGGTTGTATTGATCGTGACAAAAAACAAATTCAACTGCCTCAACACTTAAGGATCAAAATAAATAGGATTGTTTTCCCCACTTGCCTCTCAAGGCAGTTAATACATGTGCATTCTGTCTCCTGCAGGTTCCAGATGCTGTACGCAGATGTGTACATGGACCGAGAGGAGTTCTGGGAGATGTTTGATGGACGGCTGTATCACAAACTGAGAGAGGAACTGGGCTGTAAGGAGGCCTTCCCAGAGGTTTACGACAAAATCTGTAAATCTGCCCGACACTGACCCCGATCACTGTGTGACAGATACACTGAGGCAATGTCAACTCATATTTGGTGTGTCTCAACGGCTACAAAAAGTTGATTTAAACAAAGATACATTTTGGGCGAACTGCTATTTAAGCTAAATAATTACTTTTTTTTGTCTATGTCTTATATCAATGTGAAGCAAAAGCACAAGATTTGTAATGCTAACAATTATCGAATGTATTCTCCTTTTCCCTTTTTTTGTACAACCTTAAACAAAGGTTATCTTTTTTAACTTTTTTAAACATGTATGTTAGGCACTGTATAAACAACCTTTGTGTACATTACATTTATTTTTTATTTTTGTCTGTACACCATTCACTAACAGGTCAGCCTTAACTACAAGTGTCATACACTCAAAACATCACTTACTAATTATCTTTATACATACAATTAAATATATGTTTTCAAATAAAGATATACAGGGGAAAAGATGCCAAACAACTATATTGTCACTTATAGGACACCTATTTCTATATCATAATAATGTCATAGCACCAGGACTAAGGATTTAAAACTCTTATCTGTAATAAACATAATTCTCATGATTTAAAAAAAGATATGTCTGAAGTTCTTAGGGAACAATACCATGCTTCACTTCACTAGTATTAGGGACTCACAGCTGTCACCCAAACATTGTCAAGATTCACCCAGCACATTGTAAAACTTATATTTGTGTTCCTTTTGTATACTTCTGTATCCTTTAACATGGGATTGCATATAGTTAAATAAATGGATATTTCTTGACAATTATTTCCTTTGGTTTGAATAACTGAATAACTGGACAAGTAGGACACACTTACTTTTTTTGGATGTCATTGCTTTTTCTGTTTAATGTAAATAAATAAAAAATGCAATCTTTGATTATTAAAAAACTCATAGATCTTTTCAAAAGCTTCCATGTTATGTGACCTAAAGATTCCAACTTGGCATTATATGACACTACACCGCTCTCTTTATTTGATTTCAGTGCCTTCTCTATTTAATGTAAATGTAAAAAAATGCAACCGTTTTTTTATTTAAAACTGTTTTTTTTCAATAGCTTCTATATCATGAGACCTAAAGGCTCACTGTGGCGTTATATGACTACACTGGAATAAGACAGCTCTATTTCTATTGGATTTGAGTGCATTTTCCAATTACATACGAATATAGTTATTAATTTAGCTGTTTTAAATATAGTTATGTGAAGTACCTTGGGCTGCATGATTGTTTAAAGGTGTTATATCAATGAAGAAGAAGAAGATATACTTTGTTAATCTGAAATTGCTTTTATTACATTACACACACTGGTTGATAAGTGGAGATGAGTTTGAATGGTTTCCTGTAATATAACAAGAAACATGCAATATTGTTAATTAAGGTGTGAAGGTGCCTGCAGGAATGACCTCTCACACACTTTAAATTCCTCAAGGAGGGGTGACAGGGAAATAGTGTGTAGATATTCTAGCAGACCAATGGCCCCTCCCCACTGAATTTAGCTTAGCTTCCTTCAGCAGGTACATCTACTGTCAGATCGGAAGAACGTCTTAAACAAGCTGTACGGAAATATTGGAAACAGGTAGGCTGTACTTAAGAGTTAATGCAATAAAGTGATAGTCTGAAGTAACTGTTTAATTAAAGATTATAAGGGCTGGTGTCTGCAGCTAATGTTACAGTAACAGTTTGTAGCTAACTCTCGCTGAGTTAACTTCAGCAGACTGAGTTGCTTACATTAGCTGCTAACACACTAGTGAGTGCAGTTACAATATTGCCAACTACGCAGTGGTTTTACAGCATGCTTAGTAAATATCAATAGCTGGTGTTACTTTCGAGACTATTTGTTTCGCAAAGGTGACTTTGAGAGATTTGCTTCGTTTGTTAGTAACACGGGGAGCAGCTTTCGGTTACACTGTCGTATGTTTATAGCCTGCCAATTTTTAGTTGACTTCCTTTAATTAGCAGTTAGAAGTTTGTTTTAATGCGATGTGAACACATGCAGTTTCACTTCCCTACTGGTTTGATATAAGTCCACACAATGCGTACAGTCGAGACAATAACCCGCTTTATTTAGGGTACACCGTGTATGGCACTGAACGCAGCAATGAAAGAAATACAACACTAAACTGTAAGTTTTTTATTAGGGAAGTTGTTGCTGAACCAGTAGCAATATGTGTGCATTTCTTATCAAAAGGTGTGGATGAGTACACACACTTTCAGTCTGCATATCAGCAAGTGACTGGGTTTAACAACCCACTTTCACTTTTACCCAGTTTGCTCAGCTTACTTCATGTTTCTTTATTATTTACTTTACGGATAAATAAATATATGTTTAACAACAGAAAATATAAAGAAGATGTGCAATAAACCCCCAAAGACGCTTGATCGGGGGCACTCTCCAGGCAGGGTATATCTCTGTCCAATAGAGAAAGACATTTTGAAGGATGGGAAAAAGACAAAAGAAAAGATTGCAACCAATAGATACATACAAGCACACGTAATAAAATACTATATTCTTTGTTGGCAGTTTACACAGATAAGGATAACATTGCAAATATAAAAAACAACAGATTTTGTTGAATTGTGCAGCTGCTAATTTCAACCGACTATTCCATATCACTGAATGGAGAAGAAAGCATGTGTCCTTATTATCCTTATGATTATGTATGTGTGCAGAGGCTCTGACTGGAGTTAAGTATCGAGCATCGCTTGCCTTGCTGGACGCCGGTGTTTTTCTTGGAGATTACCGTGGAGTCCAGACCGGAGAGACTGAAGAGGAAGCATGTCCACTGACACGGAGCCCACGCTCACAGTCAAGCTGCTGCAGCTGGTGCTGCTCTCCTCCTACTGGGGGATGCAGATATGGGTCACCTTCATTTCAAGTTGGTACAACGCACACAGACACACGCATGATTAAAAATACAGTTGGAGATAAAGGCAAGGGATGTCATGCTATGAACCACACAATAATGAGTTATGGGTTCTTCCAGTTTGTCCCGATCATTTGAATCACACTGTGTGTTAAAGTACATCTCGGGATGCATTTACTCGAATTTAGATCTATCCACTTGGAACACCTAGCATGCTTTTTTATGCCAATTGTAAGCAGGACCACAGTTGTATCTGAGCAAACAATTTTTTCATGGTGGCTTTTTATGCCTCGGCCCTGACTTACTTTAGTTTGAGCTTGGTCCCCAATGACCAAAGGTCCACTTAAGTCATAGTTTTTTAATAAACTAAACCTTGTTTGTGTCATATTGTTCTTGTGGAAATAAGAGATTCCCAGCAGTGCTAATGACTTTTTTTTTCTGCTCAGGCTTTGTGATGGACAACCACCTGAATAGACACACTTATGGGTTTATCCAGAGTCGTCTTGTACCGTTCTACCTCCACTTGGGTTCAGCTTGTGCCTTCTTTAACCTCACTATCTACGCTGTGTATCATCCCAGCGACCTGCTGGACGAAAGAGAAGCATTTCAGGTGTGTTGCTTGTTCCAAAACATAAAATCACATAAAACCAATTTCTGAATATCTTTTTAATCTCTGACTCTTCTGTCCCCACCAGATCTTCATTTTCTTTGTGTCGGTGACAGTTTCAGCTGTCAACGCTCAGTGGTTTGGACAAATGACATCAGAGATCATGGCAGATATGCACCTGATCGAGCAGGCGTGCGGATTGGGACAGGACATCGGCTTGTCATCGAACCGCGAAGCTTACGCCAAGCTGTGTGAGACAGATGTGAAATACAGACACCTGAGCAGTCGCCTGTGGCTGTACAGACTGCTGTCCTCCCTCTGTAACCTCTGCTGCATCGGCTGCAACTTCTACAGTCTTTGTTACATGGCTGAGAACCTCAGCAAACTTTAAACTGACAGAGAGCAGCTGGACTGTTACATCTCTGCATAATAGTCACTCCCATTTCACCCCTATAAACTCAAGTCCTTCTATTTTTTGAATTGAAGCAATAAGTTATACATTTAATACTTATATCTTTCTCTCTCTGCCTTTAAGTTATGAGGTAAAAAGTAAGGTAAGCTTCATGTGCCTTGGGGATTCATATAATGCATATAGTGCAGCTGCCAATAAAATCAGGGTCACTGAAGCTGCATGTCTCTGCTAAAGGTTGTAGGAAAACAAATCAGTTGCAATGAGTAATGCCTCACCTTTCACCTAGTTTAGCTGCGGCGGCTGACTGCCTTGATATTTCCCTTCACCAATATAAATGTGGTACCTTTCAGGAACCTGGAACATGAGGGACGTTTAAAAAGACCTTGTAATGCAGCACCAGACACCTTTTGAGAAAATAAATAGCCAAATATGTTGCATCCTTTTTATCTTATTTAGCAAAAGAGAGGCACATTTATGTCATGCGGCTCGGTCCTGCTCCTCCTGTTTGGGTGCGGTTTGAAAACGTAACGGTGTAGTGGCGCAGGTTTGTCTGGCTCAACTGAAGAGCCGCCATAAAGGGAAATGTTACCTATCTTTAGCTCTCCTAGCTGCTTGCTGCTAGAAAGAGAAGGGTTCAAACCTTTTTATTATGTGGTATTACTGCTTTAGACCAACACACTTGCACCAAAGGTTATTTATTTGTTTATTGGAATTTGGATTTGTTGGTGTTTATCAAATGTTTCAGTGTATTGCTTTGTAAATTATGCATTGGTGTAAATGCCATACGTTTTTTTGGGTTGCCGCACAGGTTAGTCTAGTTTTGTTGAGACTTGCTGAGATGATGTGGGTCTATTTCAACCAAATACCTGTAGTGATAATAATAATAATAGTATGGAGATCCCAGAAAAACTTAGTGGGAATTATTTTCTGAACTTCTTTTTCTTTCCTCTACAATACCACTTTGCGTTCCTTCTAGGGCTCTTTAGAAATGACCTGAATTACATCTCTGCACTCAGCCCTTCTAACTAATAAACCCAGCCTCCACTGATCATATCTTTATATATACTGGTGAAGGAATTTTAAAGATTTACAAAGCCCTCGGGTATTTATCTTTAATTCCTCAAGTGTGTTTAGCTTTGTTCTCGAACCACTCCACATAGCGTGAGTCTGAATATGTTTGAACAGCTGTGGGGAAAATGATGCAGCCATGATAAGAATTGAAGCCAAATCCTTTTTTTTTATTAGTAGTACTGGCACATGAGTGTTCTGTGCTGTTCACTTCTCAGGTGTCACCACTTTTTTTTTTGTCAAAGCTTGAATATCTTTCTATCATGTTTGTTTTGTGCACAGATCTCTGGTCTAATGATGTAAACAAAGCTCTCCATGTATGATGAACTCTCCTTGTTGTACCTGCTTAGGTTCTTCTATCGATTTGTCCTGTTTTTCTAGTGTTTTATGCGTAAACAATGCAATATTTACTGATTTTAAACTGTACACATCCTTTTTTATTGTTTCCCGTTAACTCACCCAGTTTCAATTAATATAACATTTGAATGCGAATCAATTGACAGTTTTGTGCAGAACACAAAAGCTATATATTTTTTAAGTTTCGAAGATATTTTTCTTTTAATCCTTGGACACTTATGCCAGTTTCTTCATGTATTTGTGGTAATGGGTTATGTTGTGTAATGCTGAATGTAAGTCGAGTAAAGCAGTACGGCACAGTGGAAACACGGTATAAGTAACTTAAAGACCAGTGAGGACAGACACCATGAGCTGTAATTAATGTATGATATTAGGTTTGTTTCATAAATGCCTTGAAATGGTTTCAATTATTTTTGTTGTGTTCAAATATGTCCTGTTTGGTGCTTTACCCATTTTAATGTTTATTCATTTGAAATATTGCCTCGGGCAAAACTGACTAAATTAACACAGATTCTTCTATGTAGCTGTAGCTCAGTTTTTCAGTATGCTACACTAAAAAAAAGCCAGTTATTAAGATTACATTTAGGATGTTAAGCTTTAAATCTTAAAGAATGTTTTGCATATATTTTAAGAACATTTTATTAAATGTAAAGCCCAATAGTATGCGTGTATGGAGAGGGTCAGTGTGACAGCCTTGAATTCACATACATCATCAGTTCATATGTTGAATATTGGAAGTTGGTTTATATAAAATGGCCCAGAAAACTGAGTCATGTTTAGGATTTAACATTTGATTTTAGTGACTCCTAGTGGTGGAAAAAAGCAAGGCAGGAGAAAGTTTGGCATTACAAACATATTAAAATGTTCTTCCACTCACTGTTTCTATAAATAAGTGTAGGGTACATTTGTAAAACCTTTATAAGAGCTTGAATGTAGCCTTGGTGTACAACTTTAAAAAGAGAGGGACTCTTTAAGCACATTTTACCCTGCGGATCTATGTGATGTCGTGATTTGCCAGCTTTAACAGAAGGGGGAACTGTCGCTCTACTGTTGTTAAGCTCAAATACAGAGGCTCAGTTACTGAACTGTTTTGAATTATCCTGTGTTGTGCAACATTTGAAAATAATTACGAAATATTTCAAGAATCAGTCATTTGAACAGGACTTAAATTGGACATTACAGAGCATCGGAGAACTTAAAGTTAGCAACAGTCGAATTCTACCTTTGAAATCAAAACATAAACAACAAATTGAACAGAAATGTCAAGTCAGAGTTTTTTTAATGTAAAAATACATCATTGTGTTTCAGCTACAAATCCATGGTTACCGTGTTTGAGATGATAACAGCATCACCAATTCACAAGCCACTCCACTTACAAAATGAATATTAGTCTAAAAAAAAGTTATAAATACAAAATGGTGTAGATAAAAAATGTTTTTAAAAAAAGATAGACGCTCGTACCTGACTATTAAAAGGTTTAGAAAAACACTTATCTCTTGTAATACTTTTAAACCTGAAATGTACATTTCGGAAGAATACAATAATCTCAATAATGGATGTAACAGGAGGTGAGGCAACTCAGTTTCACCCCTTTGCAGGTGCTACCTCAACTTCAAAGTGCGATAACATTGTGTCAAGAAAATGTCAAGAAAAAACAAAACATGGATCCCCTTGTACAAATAACAAACTATTAACAATAGTTTGTTAATTCTGCATAGAGAGAACCAGTTACAGCCATGGAGAGTCCACAACTAACATTCTGTAATACTGAGGGAGAAAAATGTAAACGATAATTATAAAATATCTCCCAAAAGGAGACGGCAACATTTATTTAAAGCCACAATCCTTAATGGGAACCAACAGCCCACTGCTAATCCACTTTGGTTGTTTGAAGGATGAGGTTAGATCACTGTCATTACCGTTTGTCTGTAACAAGCTTAGAACAGTGTATGTGCTAAAAGGAATGTACTAAATACTGAAACAATAGATAATGACAGTGTCAGTGCATCTCACTGTGCTTAGAAGGCATCTAAAGTTACATTCCTTGTAAACAGCAAAACAGAGAAGGCAATACAAAATAAGGATTGTGCCTTTAAAATAACCATCACTTAAAAGTTACATGATTCAATCAGTACACAACCATGCTTTAAATGACTGATAGTTCCAGCTGTTCCTGCATTCAGGAAACATCCCGTCATCCCAACGTTTAACGCTAAGCTTGTGAAGTGTGAGGAAATGTTCTAATATAATAAATATGTTTCCCTTATTCTCAATGCTCACATGTACAGTATCAAAATACAAATATTTAAAAAGAAAACACCGTTTAAAAACCAACTGACAGAGTCACGGTGATGGCGAGGCTCCATTTCCATACAGAGACAGAAAGAAGTTAACCCAACACCGTTCCAAGACTTTGCTGCTAAAATACTCCATAAATAAAAGTCATACTAAAAAATAGAGCTTTTCTTTCGTTGATCAGCAGAACATACTATAAAATCCAGTGTCTTTGTCATACGACCACCTTGCCCTTGATGTCCAGCTTGGTGTTTTCACTTGCTTTGTTCGACTGCTCCTCTGTGAGAGTGATGTAGGAGTACACCAGGCTGCCCGCAATACTGCAACACACACAGCAACCACGAGTGAGAACACTAACACTTGTACAAGAACACCATATGGACAATAATGTTTTATTCTTCTGAAAGGCTGGATAACAACATATAGTGAGGTGAGAGAGAGGCTACTAAACCTTTTATCTGAGTATAAGGCAATGTGAGACTTGAAAGAACGGTTATTTGTTTCAAGCTCCCTCTCTCTGTTTCTTATCCTATATCTAATAGAACTGCTCGGGTCTTGATAGATTGAGTGGGGAAGTTCATGAGATCTTTCTAGAGGGTTATCAAGAATAACTTTTATCCAATGACCTTTTCCCTCTCTGTCTGTGTCTGTGTATTCTCTTGTTCCGATTAACCCAGCCAAATCTTTTTTCTTGTTTTGTATCTATATCTACGCCGGGATCCGGAGTCGAGGCTGATCCTCTTGCTGTAGTCCTGTGTCTTGGATCCTCTATCCTGAGTTCTGGATTAAGTCGTGGACTTCTGGTCGTGGCTGAACCTGTCTCTGCGGTCCTGCCTTGGGTCTCGTCATGCTGCTTCCCTGATGGCTTCCTCAGGATTGTAGCTGACATCCTCGTGGATTCATCTTCTTATTACAGACACATGCATTTCCTAACATTCGGTCTATATGCTGTAAAATGTATTATCTCTTCGATTTACACACGGCATCTATTGCACGTATGTCCGTCCTGGGAGAGGGATCCCTCCTCTGTTGCTCTCCCTGAGGTTTCTCCCATGTTCCCCTTAAACTGTGGGTTTTCTCTGGAAGTTTTTCCTTGTACGATGTGAGGGTCTAAGGATAGAGGGTGTCGTTTTTCTCATACTGATATTCTAAACAATCTGTGCTGTTGTATTTGCTGTAAAGTGTCTCTACTGTAGGCTATTTTTATTATATGTACAGCACTTTGGCTCGACCAAAAATCGTTTTTAAATGTGCTATATAAATAAAACTCGATTTGATTTGAATCAGCATGAACATGTTGCAGCACATCTTCATTCATAAAAACACATCATACTTCCCAACAAGATCCAACTTGCACTAATACATTTCTGCAGCACTTTAGTATAAGTGATATCTGTGGGAGAATATTATTTAGGAGTTCCCCGTTTAAGGAGGCCAAGTCTGACTCAATACTAGTGGACCCTCTCCAACTAGCTCACAAAACGTTCCTAATGACAAATGTAATGGAAATCCACCCAAAAGTAGAGATATTTGAGTATGTAGCTAAGTAGTTGATGTAGATGAGTGAAGTACGAGAAGACTAGAAAAAATATTTGGTCGAGCCTGGGCGTATTTGAAAAAATCCATCCTTATATAAAAACAGGTAGACATTTCATCATTCATTTTATCATTATATACCTGATATTCAAACCAATGAAGTTTGTCCAAGAGAAGATGTAGTCTCCACTGAACACCATCCCGATGTATGTCACCAAGACATTCTGTAAAATTAGGAACATATTATTAAGGCTAATTGTTTTTTTACCGTGCATCTCACCATTACATCACACCTGTCTGCGGTTTACCTTAATGCACCCCACGATGGTAGTTGTTAATGCAGAGTTGTATTGTGTACACAGCACAGTGGAATACATCAGAACGAAGCTGAAAAACAACAATGTTATCATGTTACTCATGACTCAACACTTGCTCAAGCATGAAGTCAGATTTCACAATGTGTTAATGAGAAACGGAAAACAAAGAGTCATTGTGAGCTTCAGAAGAAAGTGGAGCTTTGGCCTCGGATCCAGCTGTCACTGATATAATAGTGATGCCACAGATATCTAGTATAATCCAGATGTTCAAATTCTGGCATAAAAAACACAACCCTTGCGCAAGCATGCACGTCACAGAGAAGCTTTGTCCAGTGTCCTTACCCCATGATGCAAGACATGATGAAGAGGGTGAGGAAGAACATATCTGACCAACCATCATATTCCACCGCCTGAAAGAGAAGCACAGAATAAGAAACAGCAGAACTCTACAGGTCAAAATACACATATACAGAAAAAACAAAAGGTAGGCAACTATGTCTACATATATATATATTCCGTGAATAACTGCAATATGGATGCTACATCTTCAGAACTGTTACAGGCCGAGTACTTTGTAAATTGTGTAATTCTTTTTTCTTTTTTTCTTTAATATTTAGTTTTTTATGCATACTTCTTGTTAAACATTAAGCTGTCTTTGGCTCTTTTCTGCTGTAACAAATGTTAATTTCCCCTCTGTGGGACGCATAAAGGTATTCTGATCCGATACAAAAATGATCTGAGCCTAAAACATTCAGGTTATTTAGTACAAAAAGTCATTCCTTATAGGTCTGTCTGGTGTTTAGTGGAAGTAAGTAAATAAAGATTTACTAAGCAGTTGTTAATCACATTTTAGGAAGTTGATGGCATCACCTATTACGTTCTTAAAGATTCAACACTGAGTTTCCCTTAAAAGGTAGTAGTCTGCATCTCATGAGGTTTTCCAGTCAAAGGAGGCTGTAGGCGCTGCTGTAATAACTCTAGGTGCATAATGGCAGCTTTGTGCCTTTCTGGCTGCTGGGCCCCAGCTGGGCAAACCAGAAGGTCTCTGCCAACACTGACCAACTAACAGCAGCACATACTTACAGCACACACCCAGGACTACATATGTGCACTCAGTATAGTTCAGCATTAAACCTCATCAGTTACAACTATATAAGCTACAAAGACTCAACTTGGTAGTTTAAGTTCAAACACTTACATTTCACAAACCTTATGAATAAATCTTCTGTGATTCCGGATTTCAAGTAAAGATAATAAAAAATCGAGCAGGTAGAGAAGAAATATAGCAGCAACCAGAGTCAAACTGCGTACCTTCTGAATATCTCCAGTCAAATGAGCCAAGATTATAGTAGGAATGATCATAAATAATGCATTATAATACAGCAATCCGTACTTCCCCAGCTCCTGTGAGAAAGAGGAAACAGGAACATGAAAAACATGCAGAGCCAGAACAGAGAGGGTTATTCACAATTCTTTGAGAGCATTCCTCACTAACTACTAACTAGTATACATGTGTCATGCATGGAATACCTGGAACCTCTATGTTTTAGTCTGATTTGGTTTCACGTGACTCCATCTTTCAGTCCCTCACAATATCACTCCCTCACACACACACACACCTCTCTGTCTTGTGCTGTATTAGCAGATGGTGCTCTATAGACATCACCGACTAAATCTGGATCCAGTTCAGCGTCTGCTGTAATGTGAGAACTGAGCAGTGTGCTCATGTGACATAAGAAGCAAACTAAAACAAGCTACTGAACATTTGGGACCCAACAGTCAAACTGTAATTAGCCTGACTGTTAAAAGTAATGCAAGAAAACCAAATAGAAAAACAGGGACACTTTCTCTACAAAAACATATAAACAATGACAATCTAATCAATGTAGTGGGGAATGGAAATAACTGACTCCTGGTACACCGAGTGCCTTCAAGCCAGACGCTGAAGGACAGTTTGGGTTCTCTACATTCACCAACATCAGCTCATGGCCAAAAACAGCCTCAGCCCAACAATGGTTACTATTCATCAGATGGAGCTGCCACATACCTTTGCATCTAATTTTTGTTTGACATAGGCTCCGTTGGCTGCAGTCAGCACGTCGTTCATGACAATGAAGACGTAGCCTTGCATGTCAAAGGACAAGTCGGCACTATAGAGATGAGAGAAAACCAAAGAAAGTTTTGAGGAGATAAATGGAGCGTTGTCAGTAAAAATGTAGCTTTGGGCATGTTGTGTTTCAGCAAGGTTCCTTTTATTACAGATAAACATGTGTGTAATGACTGTAAAGACAATATTACTGAAGTGAGGACATATGTCAGGGCAGGACAACCCTTTGTAGTGAAGGTAATTTCGGTTTGCTTTAACAGCCGGGACACCTGGATGTAGGAAGACTTACCTTGCGGCTATGAACGCCCCGAGGATCATTGTAAATACTGTCAGCTGGACTGGCCTGGAGAATTTCTTCCTGCCAAAGGTTAAAGACAGTAGAGCAATGAAACTCTATCTGGTTGCTGTGAGTTGTAAATTAAAGCCACAAATATAGATCAAAGACGCGACTAGTCTTGGTATCCCATCGAGTACATGATCAGAGAAAAGTGGGCTTTCTGTCACATGCACACTTACTTGAGCAGCATTCCCTCTGCCATCATTGTGAACAGTATGGAGAACCTTCTGAGGACAGTAAACATCGGCAGACTGGTGGAAGAGGACATACATGGCTTTAGCTTGGTTTGTTTCTTTAAGCTTTTCAATAGAAACCAGGTATGGCAATATCAATGCCAAAATACACTCGGTAACATTGTGAACTTGATAGTTCTGATTGTTTGAAGTGGGGGTTTATGAGGTACTCCAAAATCTGTGTTTTACCTATAGTAGCAAGCCTCGGAGAAACAGGTAGGGGTAGCAGCACAGAAGTTAAGCAATGTCCTGCTTCTGACAGTGTAGTTAACATACCTAAAAAAACGACCTACCAATACAAGAATGTTATATTTAGACTACTTTAACCACTTTACCTTGCCATCAGACAGTCCTTTCAACAGGTAACTGAAGCCATCATCTATGCTCTCTTCATAGCCACCGGACTCCACTGACCAAAACAGTCATTTTACCCCCGCATAACACAGTAGTTTGCCTATTGCTGCCTGTGATGTTTTAACAGTGAAATTACTGTTTTGGTCAAAAGGAGACTGGTGGCAAGATAAAGCAGTGAAAATATTCTAAATATAGTTTACACTTAACCAGATAGTGATATTTTTAGGTCGCTCTTTCTCTTTAGGTGGCTAAAATACACTTTGCTGTTGTGCTGGTACAAATGTATCATTGTTTTCCAAACTGGAATACACTGACTATAGGAAAGTACATTATATAACCCTACTTCAAAAAATCCAAACTACCCCTTTCAGGGAGGCATGATTGATGTTAGCGAGCCCAAAGCAACCTCTGAGGCATTTGATCGCCTCCCTTCAGGCAGAAGATACAGGGTTCCCCGGTCAAAGTGCAATATATTTAAAAGTGTCCCTAGTGCTATTAACATGCTTTATTTGGACAGGAGGTAATTGTTATTCTGCACCTATTTTACTCCGACCGTTTTTTACTCATGCTTAGCATTTCTTCTTGTCCAATTTTATTTTTACAACTTTTTATAGACTAATATTGTTATACTGTTGCGTGTACTGTCATTGTTGATCTGAGTTTTCCCAATTGCTTCAATGATGAACTGATCTGAATGAGCTCATGACCGTGAATGTTACTCCCTCAAACCATAAATCAGACCTAATTAGTTTAGAGATGCAAACTTACTTCAGCCTTTTGGTACCAAACAGACCAGTGATTTGATTTCCCACATAAAGGAGAGGTAGAGGAAACGTCTGCAAATGAGGTACACATAAATGAAAAACTGTCCTGAACATGGTGAACTTAATACTCGATGAATGGACAGATGGTCTCACCTTGCGAGGTATGCTCTCATCACAGTCAGGGAAGGTGATCACCCTCGAAGCCTTGCCCACCCACAGCACAACCACTGTGGCAAACATCTGCACACACATTCAACAGAACATTACTTTGCTTTCAGGGGTTGATGTGTAATTGTGAAATCGTGACAAAAGAGGGGAACAAACATTCAACTTACTTGTCCTATTCCGACACATATTGAAGAAGGGAACCTGGAACAGCAGAGTTGAGAACAGCTTACAGGCTGAGCATACTGTAGCTAACACACTAAACACACTCACGTTGAAATATAATTTAGAGTTAGCTTCCTAAAAATGCTACTTTAAATGTATATCCTATGTAGTTTTGTATACAATCTCGCTAGTCAAAAGTTGCCGTCAGTCAACAAGCTCCATCGCTGTACAGCCGACACAACTTCAGTTGATAGGCTAGCTAACAAGGTAGCTTAGCAACTTAACCGTTTACTGTTCAAGTCGCTACGAATTACCGTTACCTGTAGTTGGTGAGGACACTTTTGTTCACCACGACGATGAAAAACGAGCTCACGCCGTAAAATCCAGCGGCAAACAGCTTCACAAACAGCGTCAGAGGTTTGTCCGCCATCCCCACTTCTCATTCCTCTCTGAGCGTCGCCTCTTCCTCTGCCATCACTTCAACTGGCTCTCTCTCCTCTCCCTCTCTCTCTCTCTCTCTCTCTCTCTCTCTCTCTCTCTGACACACACGCACACATACGCGCGCACACACACACACACACACACACACACACACACACACACACACACACACACACCGACGTTTCACAACTTCCTCCTCAAGTCTGAACATCAGAGAGCATTCAATTTACACTGTATTAATTGAGTAGACGTGTCCGTGACGTCACCCATTGGATTCTACTGTATTTTAATCAAATATCATAATCATCAGGGACATTTTTGTCTTTTTTTTAAATGTTGGATCACTTTGACTGTATTAATGCATATGGCGATATATTACTATAATAATAAACTGAGAACCCAAAACCCAGATGCTCTTTGACGGTCTGATCTAGACCCTAAACAATTTCTCAATTGAAAATGCAAAGTTGTTGCTAATCATAAACCCATCCCAGACTGTAAAAAAAATTCATTGAGTATATATAAAAAGAACAAAAAAACTAGGGGCATAACATTCTGAAAAGTGAATGAATATCTGGTAGTGATGAACTGAAGGGAAGTTGGTTAAAGGTCCCATGGAGCTCCAACAAGCCGTTTAGGACAGAGAGTGAATACCGGTACTTTACAGAGATGCTGTATGAGAAACCAATGTAATTACACAGTATAAATCTATTTTAGTATACCTCAACAATGGAATTATGATCAGTAGAAATGGCCATGACATGGGATCAGGTCCAGGTTGTGGAAGTCATAGCAGGCCCTTGCAGAATTGGATTATAACATTCATAACTTTATTTCCATCTCTGGTAATTACTTTAAACTAAGGATCTTCGTGATTCGGTTATCTTAGAAGGAGCTCTTCATATTGCCATAGGGAACAGGTCCTTTTTCCAGGAGTCCACTATGTTTTTTTAGTGGATATATCAAATCAAATCAAATCAAGTTATTTTTATATAACACATTTATAAACGATTTTTGGTCGAGCCAAAGTGCTGTACACATAATAAAAATAGCCTACAGTAGAGACACTTTACAGCTAATACAACAGCACAGATTGTTTAGAATATCAGTATGAGAAAAAACGACACCCTCTATCCTTAGACCCTCACATCGTACAAGGACACATTTCCAGAGAAAAACCCACAGTTTAAGGGGAACATGGGAGAAACCTCAGGGAGAGCAACAGAGGAGGGATCCCTCTCCCAGGACGGACAGACGTGCAATAGATGCCGTGTGTAAATCGAAGAGATAATACATTTTACAGCATATAGACCGAATGTTAGGAAATGCATGTGTCTGTAATAAGAAGATGAATCCACGAGGATGTCAGCTACAATCCTGTGGAAGCCATCAGGGAAGCAGCATGACGAGACCCAAGGCAGGACCGCAGAGACAGGTTCAGCCACGACCCGAAGTCCACGACTTAATCCAGAACTCAGGATAGAGGATCCAAGACACAGGACTACAGCAAGAGGATCAGCCTCGACTCCGGATCCCGGCGTAGATATAGATACAAAACAAGAAAAAAGATTTGGCTGGGTTAATCGGAACAAGAGAATACACAGACACAGACAGAGAGGGAAAAGGTCATTGGATAAAAGTTATTCTTGATAACCCTCTAGAAAGATCTCATGAACTTCCCCACTCAATCTATCAAGACCCGAGCAGTTCTATTAGAAGTCCAAGGTAAAGGCACAGGCCGGCGCATACCGCTCATGGAATCCCTCACCATATGAACTCTGACCCCTCAAGTGTACAAGTGAAGAGACACCATGTGTCAGCTCCTTTTTAGAATAGTATTTCTTCTCTTCTCTGAGAAACAAGGGTATGAAAAGAACAGCCAGAAACAGAGGAAGAGAGGCACAACGTGACTACGTAAATGCACTCTCCTAAATATTAAACGAGTAAGAGGTGAAGAAACACAAAGCCAGAAATTGAAATGAAAAGGCACCATCATGCTTCCCCTTAGAATAGGGTGGAAATTATGAAGACCCAAATTATGAAGAGGGGACATGGGATACTAGTGAAGAGGGACAACAGTGAAAAGGCCCAACGTATCCAACGTACTAGCACTCTCCAAAGCGACAGAAAGTCAAAGTATACGCCGAGAGGCACAACGTGACTATGTAAATGCACTCTCCTGCATAAATTAGTTCAAGGGAAAGGGGGTGAAAAACTAAACTAATCAAAAGAAGGAAGTAGAGAGGCCTAAATGCCCTCTCCTAGATTCAGTTAAAGGAAAGGAACTGGGGAACAAACAAGTACAGGAGGAACGGCCCAACAAGTCAACGTCAACACACTCTCCTAGAATAGTTCAAGGTAAACGGGGTAGGAAGAATATAGTAAGAAACAGAGCTGAAAAGGCGTCCAAGAACGCTTTCCCTCTAGTCCAGGGTGAAAATGTAGGATAAGAAACAGAGATAGAGAGCACAACAACCTATCTTCGTCAGATGCACTCCCCTGCCTGGATAAGCGACTCTGTGCCCCATCCCCCTCTACGATATAGTCAAATTACATCAGATTTGACATGGTCATAGTCAGGGTCAACCTGCATTCCTCCTCTAATGAAACACAGACCCAACACTGTGGTTTCAGGGATATCTCATCCAACATACTTTCTGTGATAAAGTTATCTTAAAACAGAGAATACATTATCATACAAAGTATAATTTATTTTGGTTTGTTAATTTTGAATATGGGAACATTTGTTATTTTCTTTCCTCATCCTGTGAGAATTTAGTGCTCAAAACAGTACTTGTATAGTAATTGTACAGGAACATAGCGCATTATACAAGATCATTATTTTCATCTTGTCCTTTAGCTGTTATCTGTTCCACCCACACCGTCTCTGCTCTGTCTCAAGCAAACCAGACCTGGAGACTGTGAGACTGCAGTGGGAGTAGGACATGTCCTTTCAGCTTGAGTCTAAAAACAAAAAACAGATGCTCAAGTAAAAGGAGAAAACAATTGTATAAAAAACAATTATGGCTTTTGTCAGAAATGTATCGATTTAGAGCGCCAGGTGGAGGAGATCCAGAAAAAACTAAGAGATGACTATACATTTTATTTATTTATTTATTATTTAACCTTTATTTAACCAGATAAAAGCATTGAGATATAATCTCATTTGCAATGCTGACCTGGCCAAGAAGGCAGCAACGTTACACATAACACAAACATATAAAATACAGAGAACATAACTAAGAAAACAAAAGACAAAATATACCAATACCAATCTGGTCGTGTTCTTCCCTTTAGTTCCCCAAGCCTAATAGGGAACGTAACAAGCAGTCACTACATTGTGCACATTAGGACAGTAAGAAAGGTGCACTACTTGTTACTGCAAGAGCAGCTGGTGGTAAGGACCTCAGACAACTTCAATTTAAAACAGGCTATAGGGACAAGTGCCATAAGTTTGAGTCATTCCAAGACCAAGGACCATAATAAAAAAGACTCCTTTTTCCAGCCTCAGTCCGCACCGCAGGTACCTGGAACCGTATCCAGGCACTGGTTCTGAGGTTGTGAGAGTCACAAACTGGAGCAAATCTGGCACATATATACAGTGGAAGCTTACCTAAAATGGCTTTATACATTAATACAAACCAATGCTGCATCCTACGCATACTAAGTGAGGACCATCCAGTTAGACTATACAGTTTGCAATGATGAGTCCTATAGGGTGCATTTGATATATAACGCAGTGCAGCATGGTAGAGTGGGTCAGGTTTGGCCAAAACAGTGGGACAGGCAAATCTATCTAAAGAATATTCCTCCGGCTCTTTAAACGAATCATGATACTCTGACCTCACTTAATCCTTCGCCCCACCCAACCCAACAATTTCTCATGCAATGTTCCACTTTTTTTTTATGAAGACTGCTTATAAAATGTATTTGTGTGCAGTGGACAACTGGGCTACAAAAAAAGCTTGTATCCTTCAACATTCCTAAACCTTTGAATCCACTATGTTGTAATTTAAATTGAATAAGTATCCAGCCATCCAGTCCCATAGAATAAAGAACTTTTAGAGTAGGAGCACATGCTATCCTGTGTAGAGATATGAAGGAAGCAGTTACCCAAATGTGTGATCTAATTATAAATGACCTGCAATTGAAGGCCAACATCTTGACCTGACCTTGTGTCGAGGTCCATGTGTATTTTGGCAGGTGGTTGTGGGATTAAAACCTGACGTTTCTCTGATAAGAAGCATGGCCCTCCATGTGCCACGTTGCCAAACACACTGCAGAGCTGTGGTGTGAAAGCCCCATTCATTCCTTTTGGAACAGAAACAGCAGGGGACAGATGACCTGAGCCATGTCTGGACTGAATGCATCTCTCGGATACTTTGTGTCTGCTGCCATTTTTGCAGCCTTAGTCCGAACACTTCTTCAAAAATGGCCAAGGTTAAGCTTCATGTTGGAGTTTTCTTCCTCTTTCATGCTGGTGGCATGTTTGTTGGAGGTGCAGACCATTGTAGATGTGGGTGAGTGGGCCGGAGGCTTGGGTCCTGATGTGACGTTAACCGTTCGGTTCGTGGTGTTGTTAGCCCATGGTATTATCTGTGGAAGTGAGTCAGGGAATCCTACCCTGGTTGTGCTGAAGTTCCTGCAGCGGGAGGCCACCACCCTACCCACTCTCCTTGCTGTTGCAGCCCAGTTTCTTGGGGCCCACATGGCGCTTCTTGTAGCTCTTTACTACTGGAGTCTGGAGCTGACAGACATGCACATGATCAAAAACCTGATGGCTAGAGAGTGTAGCTCATCTCTGCTGGTCTCTTTGGTTCAAGGTTTTTTCACTGAGTGTGTCTGCACGCTCATCTTTCATCTTGTCCTTCTAAACCTGCGACGCAGATCAGCCCTGATCCGGGTGCCGCTGATCGCAGTCCTCCTCACTTTCCTGTTCCATACAGGTAAGTTCTAGGTGAACGTGGCCCTTCATCGATCCGAAAAAAGTCGTAAAACTCCACTCATGCAAAGTACCTTTATGCTTGTGAATATTGCTGGAGGAAAATTACTTAAATACAAAACAAACATTTTTATTTAAAACCCACAGTGGAAGAAAACAAATCATTGAAATATAGGAATGCAATGACAAATGAATATAGCAGTCACACACTTCATGGGTGCAGGCCAAGATGACATGGTTTCTGATAATTTTGTTTGTTAGACAAGTTAATTACTTTTAATTATAGCCTGACTAAAATGTCTCCTCTAGTTGACGTTAGTCAATAATTAAGTTGTTTGTGATGCATCTTTATACATTTGGCTAAAATAGCTATAAAATGGTTAGGATTGTTACACTTACATACAGCTTATTCACTACTTTAGTTTAAGACTTGAATAGTACCTCATCTTGGTATTAGTCATGATTCAAGCAGCTGTTTCTTTGCTTCCAGTATATAAGAGTTATGTTTTGGCTTCCACTTTCCTTCAGGCATTATGCTTTAGATGGTTTAATAAATAACATTAACTTTATTTGTCCGTTCTTTTTTGCAGCCCGAGGCTACACCTCAGCCTACATGAGTCCCTCCTTGTCCTACGGCCTCACCTTCCACTGTCCTGGATTTACCTTCACTGAGTATGCAGTGGTCTATTGGCTGGGCTCCCTCACAGGTATATTAGATTAAAAATGAAAAACATGTGGAGTTCTTTTAAAGTAAACATGCTGTTCACACACTGTATCTGTTTTCCAGGCATGATTCTGGCTCTGTTCTTGTACATGGGTCATATTCCAAGGATCTTTTCCAAGAACCTACTATATTCTCAGAAGACACGCCAGAAGACACGAGTACCAAAGGGGGACAAAGCAGAAAAGAAGAAACAGTGAAAGAAACTACCCTTTATTTTAATTTTTTTCCTTCAATCAACCTTTAAGGAAATGTCCTGAAAATAAATGGTTAATGGACAAGATATTTTACTGTACAGAAAATGTAAAATATTATGTATAGAATATAATAATGACCAATAAATTAATTTCTTCCATTCTTGTTTGCAGTTTTTAATACAATCATTACCACATATGAGGTTTTACATTTGAAAAAAAAAAAAATACACACTTCTTTCTTAAAGTGTACACAACATGGTGGCCATCTATTGGTAGCTTCAAAAATCGCTTGGTGACAAAAACACTGCAGAAAATGATCTCAGAGGCCAAAAGGAACTAAATCCTTAAAATAACTAGAAGTCTGGGGATTCATCTTTTTTTTTTTAAAAGACAAGAAATATGAGGTCTTTCGTATCTTAAGACGCTGTCACGTGCTGGCAGTGCTCTTTGCATCGCTCTTGGCAGCGCTGGGTTTAGAAGACACGGGCCCATCAGGTTTTTTGCCTTTCGTCTGTTTTTTATTGGAAGGGCCTTGATCTGTGAGTGAGAAATAATAAATAATGGTCAGTACCAATTGTTAACATGATTAAATCATTATTTCCTCAATGGGAGTTGAAACATATTAGAAAATAACTGTTTTGTAGTTAAGTGAATACCGTGAGTTTGGTAAACACAGTGGAAACAATTTGCTGTTAGGCTGATGTAAAATGTCAAGTTGAGGCTCATCACCTGGCTGCTTTTGTTGCTCCATTAGAGCCTCGGGACGGTCCACCCATAAACAGTGATTGGGATCATTCAGTAAAGTCTTGCTCTGCCCACAGCTGAGGCAACGCAAAACAGTAAACCGGGTTTTACTGTTTTTTCCTAATGACACAAAATCAACAAAAGGTTCATGTCTATAATGGGTTCA
Organism: Gymnodraco acuticeps; assembly: GCF_902827175.1. Lineage (NCBI taxonomy): Eukaryota > Metazoa > Chordata > Actinopteri > Perciformes > Bathydraconidae > Gymnodraco > Gymnodraco acuticeps. Next base: position 1,850,292 of record NW_022990673.1, read on the forward strand.
TACATTTTCAAACACATACACATTTTTAACTAATACATTCACTGTTTAGAAAAAAATCTTCAATTTGATAACCATTGGTAAGCAATGTAAGTTAACATGGTAAACATGGACTTTCACTATAAATAATGAACAGACTCACTTCTTTGTCTTGTTGTAGCAGTTACTCCAGGGATGAGCAGTGAGCAGCACTTCTTGCATAATGTTCTCTTCACTGATGGGTCTCTGCAATAACATATACAATCTTAAAAATGTGTCAGATTTGGTTTCTGCCTTTCTGGAATCACTTTTGGAATAATAAATACGACTTAGAGGGACAATTACTTTGAAAGTATTCCAGGCCTACTAGTGTTTCTCTGAAGAGAACACTAATGGACAGGATTAATATAGGCCAAAAAAGAGGGCATTATTATAAAGCTGACTTGTACACATTTGTGAAACTATTGTTGGTGTAATGTTGTGTTTTTGTGGTAGTTGTATGTTGAGGATTTCTACATATCTTCTTGTAAATCTATGCTCTGAAGTGGCAGCGCCTTGCTGTCATTACCTTTCAAAATAAAATCAATCTAGGCAAGAGAGTGAAACTAGATAATATTGAGTGAAACTAGATAATATTGAGCAAAACTTACTGTCTGAGAACTAAACGCCTTGCAATTGTCTTCTGTGTGAAGCAGTAGAAACGAGCCAGCTCGACATTTTCGGGGTTTTGTGATAAAACACAATGTGCAGCCTGTATAGAGATAAAACCGGTGGAAGAAAAATCATTACACGCTTACTTAGCAAATAAGCTAACATGTTAGCCACGTGAGGAGGCTACTGTCTTGGCTTCACGACAGCGATTAACTGTTGCTTTATTATGTATTTCCTACCTGGTAAAGATAGTTCATTCTTTGGTAAGCATCTTTGTCTTTCAGTTGTAGTGCCATTACACAGAAAATATTAGAAAGACACTGTAGTAGTTAGTCGTTATAGCTGCTACACTGAGTTACATCAGCCTGAAGTCAAACTGATACACTTCCGGGAAAAACCTCCAAAATAAAAGCATCGACAAAGCTCACGCCTAGGAAAAAAAGTTCCTAAAGTCGTATAATCGCAGTCTGTAAATAATCATGTTTTATAGGCATAAAGCTATCAATGAAAACAAAAGTTCTTAATACGTTCCACTTCCTAGATACAGTAAAGAATGCATAACATTATATACATTTGTCTAGTGTTCTATTTGTTTAATTCAATCAATTAAAGTAATACTGCACAACAATCACTTTCAGTCTCAAATCACAAACAGTTGCATTTATTTGTGTGCGCTGCAAGGTTGTTAGTAATCCAGAAAACAAAAACAGTCTACACATTGTCTTTACTAGCCTTCTACAGCTAACCACTATGATATGAACACTTTTCCAACTAACTTTAGGTACACATTATATACATGGGAAAAGAGCATTTGTTTAATCCAGAAAAACACAGACAGGACAGAGTTCAACATACAATACTAATTTTTAATAACAACAATAAAGAAAGTATAAACCCTGTCAATCTAACATTTTAATTTGCCTGTAAGGTGCACCTCTGGTATCAGGAGACTAATGATAGAGGAAGAACTGGTACAGTAGGTCTGTCACGTGTGGCAATCGAAAAACGACACACTCACAGCACATATTCATGATGACGACACTACTGCACTGAAATGTTTCCTATAAAACCGGTACTATAAAATGTCCAAAAAACACGATTCAATGTGGAAATAGCAAGAGTGTTCATTGAATGAGACCAACTAGATAACAAGGAGGGGGTCAAATATGAAATTCAAGTATCAAAATAACTAAGACACTGACAAGCTGAAAAGGTAAATTACAAAGGCAGTACAAATCATGGGAAGAGAAACATTGACACAATCAACAATACATTAGGCAACATTTTGCATTTGTTTAAGGCAGTTGATTAAAAAAACTAAAAAAAGAACTAGGCATCTTCTTCATTCCAAGTGAAATACAAGCCTAGCGCTAACTTGTCACCAGGAGATTGGTTGTACAAAATAACTACGCCGGACTCTGAAACTAAGCACTTTAGTTTGACTGGTCTTCTGACATCTGAGTGAGAATAGAGTTCATATGGACAGCGGTGGAGTTGTGCTCTATATTTTTGGTCTTCTTCACAGTGAGGTTTGTCAGGGCTTATAAGGCTGGTGCATCAAGAGTGGAAATTCACTCTCAGCCTATTGTCTGGCACAAAATCTAAATGGTTGGCACATATCCGTGCACAGCATGGGAAGGCAGGATAGCTTGCTTCATCAGCTAACGGTTGCCCTTCATGGCCTCCTTGGATGCCAGGATGAGAGGTGTGAGACTGGAGAGAGGCTTTGCTAGCTTCAGGAACGGATGCTGCACACCAGATCAACAAAGAGAAATTGAAGGAGGGGAAAAAGAGATAAACCGTTGAATAATTCAATTAAAACACAAAACAGGTTCAATGAAAATATCCAATGAAAAGTAGAGTTTCTAACCTGCAGCAGCTCTTTGCCTCCGTATCTTTTCTCTACATCCATTTCCAAGCAACGGTTGAGGAAGTCTCGGAAGATCGGAGACAGCTTCTCTGGATTCTGAAGCTCGGGTGTGCCGTTTGTGGCAATCAGGTATAATGCCTGCCAAAGGGGAAAAGAAAACTATTCAATCCGAAAGCGAGAACATTTACAAAGCCTGATCTGTTTTTTATTAGCGTTATACAATTAAGTAGAGGACAGTTTGACTCCACATATTTTGTCTGATGTACACTGATATTTTCTTTCCTGAAAAATCTAAATTGTCTTAACCTTATACCAAGACTCTGGATCTTTGTTTTCCCATACTTAGAGCTGAGCACAACAATAGTGTCGGGATCTGACACCCTGAAGACATTGCTGCCACACCCAAACATACATAATGTACACCAGCTCTCTCACATAGTTACACTGCTTTCTCCAGCCCAGCATTCACAGTCAGCACAAACCACTTCACTTTTCTAAAGCACTTAATGGCAGCAGAGTAAAATAAACCCAAACAAACTGGATGTGACATCTAATAACTGGTCTACAGAAATCAATAATTGAGCGTGGATATGAAGAGAGCAGTGTGTTCAGGTCAAATGACTTTTTTTAACACATTTACTCCAAGCACAGATGAGACAATTATGAGTTTAAGGTCAAAGTGTTGGAAATGAACCTAACATGTTATGTAAACATTAAAAAACAGATGAATAACCGAGAGGATTGAAAAGGTTCACACTCACTCGTAGTGGGTTCTCGTTCAGGTAGGGAGGCTCTCCTTCAACCATCTCAATGGCCATAATACCCAGAGACCAAATGTCTACTTTAGGCCCATAAGCCTTTCTGGTCACCACCTCCGGAGCCATCCAGTAAGGCGTGCCTACCATGGTGCTGCGTTTGCTCTGCTCCGGAGTGATCTGGGCACAGAAGCCAAAGTCGGCTGTCGAGGAGAAGAGTAAATACAGTTAATGAGGGTTACAGTGAAGCAACAGAGACGTATTAGTATAGGACTTACTCAATTTGACAGAGCCGTCCATTCCAAGTAACACGTTGTCACTTTTGATGTCCCTGTGAATGACCTGGTTCGCGTGCAGGAATTCCAGTGCTTGTAAACACTGCAGGTATGGAAACAAATGAGAGACAGAGAGTGAAAAACTGTTATGAGTCAAGTTTTTGTTTTGCTTCCAACTCACACATAATGTTTAGGCTTGTACAGCATGAAGGTTTTAACAAGGTATTTACAAATCAAGTGTTTTCAGCTGAATTAGACCAATTTCAGTTATAACTCTAACCCCGTTTGTTTTATGGAGCGAGCACTGCACCAGATTTGCTACATTGCTTTGTCAGCAACCAGTCGTATTGTAACGTATGAAGCAATTTGGCCTTGAGTGCTCTGAGTAATTTGTTGATGAAAAATGCAGCATCGAGCGTTACTCGTGTTTTTCACCACTGTTTTTCTAAGAAAAATATAACAGGAGTAACAGGGGTACTAGCCTAAAAAAGGGATGTTTTTCTATACCGTATACCACAGTGAAATGCCAGAAAGGTATGAAAGATAGATATCACCTTAGAAAGTGGGACTTGGGTTTGGTCTCTTTTATAAAACACTGGTTGTTAATAGTTATGGGTACCTCTCGGCAGACAGCGGCTATCTGGGCTTCATCCATACAGGTCTCTGTCACCACATCTGTCAGTGAGCCTCCAGCCAGATACTCCATCACCACAAACAGCTCCTCCGCCATCAGGAAACTGACATACACAAACACACAATGTCACACACTGGTGTCCAACCATGTTTTTTTTAGACTTGTGATAAGATGTTCTACTTTCATTCTTACCTGTCCAAAAAGTTGACGATGTTGGGGTTCTTCAATTCCTTCATCACTAGAATCTCATTGATGATCAGCTCCTTCTTCGGCTGCTTCTGTAGGTTGATCTGTTTAATGGCCACCTGTAAAAAGGATACAAGAGTGAGCAGAGTTTTAGAATTGAGTTAGTCACTGTTGCAAACCCGTGCTCAATTCAACCAGGGTTTCCGTTAGCCGGTAATTACCGGTTTTTAGCTGGTAACATTTATTAAAAACCGGTAAATTCAAAACCTGCCGGTCAAAATGTCTGGTAATAATTAGGGAGGCTCCGATAGATCGGCCGCCGATCATTATCGGCCGATATTCACTCTTAATAGTTTGATCGGTGCTCTCTATAAAGGACGATCAGGAGAGCTGGATCTGATCGATATGGACATAAACGCGAGTGAAGTGTAACCGGACACGAGAGAGAGATCAGATCAGCTGCTGAGTCAGACAGAGACACGCAGCTCTGCATGATCACCTGAAGCCCCGCCTCTGTTTAGCTGCATGAGAAACTGACGGGCTGTCAGGAGAGAGAGGGAGGGAGAGGGGAAAAGAGAGCATCCGTTTCTCCCGTGTTATTATTCAAAGTTGATGTAAACTTTTGAATAATGTACTTCATCTACTACAAGTAGTTTGTTTGAATGTAATAATTATGTTGTTTGTTGTTTGTGGAATCATTTATTGGAAAATGAATCTGAATTTTTCGATCTGTTACGATTATAAACTGAAGCGATATAAAAACGACCCCCATTAACTGAGTTTTAAACATCAGCATATCCGCTCATAGTCCGGTAATTACCTGCTAACGGAAACTCTGCTACACAACTCTTATTATTATTAGTGAAATATGACCGGTAAGTTTCAAATTTGTCCGATAAAATTAATTCTGCCCGGACATTTGACCGGCGAGAAAAAATCCTAGCGGAAACCCTGAATTCAACATACTCATAGGTATCTTAAGAGAACACATTTCAGCTAACTTTAAATAGATAGTCAGTGTGCTAACTTGATTCCTCTTCTATACATGGAGGAAGGTGCTCCATAATGTGTTGTGATATCCACTACTTTACTGTCTTTTTTACTTCTCCTAATCTAAACATCACTTTACCTCCTGTCCTGTGGCGACGTCGATGGCTGTGAATACTGTTCCTGATGCTCTGTGAGACAAATGAGAGAAGCCATTTACTTCAATGAACATTTAACAAACCGTTGAGTCAAACTGGTCTGTATTAAAATCCCTGATGTTAAACAAATCATTAGCTCCAAATGAAAATACTGCTAGGATATTCTTATAGGATAGTTATTATCTCTCTGGAGGTAACTGGCTTCATATACAGACACTTATAAAGCTAAGAAATGTATCTCACAAAGCTAGCTCAAAACATGTTTTTTTAAATGAAGTTAGAGGATTAAATGATCACAGGGAAAATATTCAGTCCCAATAATATCGGGCATCCTTTTACTGTACATTGGTAACACCTAATAATATATCGGAAGCTATAGGTACCTGTTTATGTGGATAATTATGTAAATGATGCTGTATGATGTCCTTTTGTTGTTCTATTTATGTTTTTATGTTTCATGTGGAACTACTTGAGCAGGTCTCCCTTGAAAAAGAGATCAATGATCTCAATGGGATTTATCTGTCTAAATAAAGGTTTGAAATGAAATAACACTATTTTGGAAACTACAATACATCTGGTTGTTGCGTGGCACTCACCCCTGACCAATTTTTTCATATCTGGTGTACTTCTTCTTGGGGTCTCCAATGCTGACTATCGTTCCTGTAAAGGCAAATAATATATGTAAAGGAAGACAAAGCAAAAAATTATGCAAATAATTTAACAGTTAGGATTTGTACGTAAGATTTATGATAATTTATAATTTACTTAGTCTGTCCATGATCTCCTCATCCGTCATCTTGCCCTTCTTGCCCTTCTGTCTTTCTGCGGCCTTGGAGGCAGTTTCTCCGTCGGGACACGTGCTGGGCGCAGGGATGGGGTCAATAACAGAGCGTGTATACACCTGCACAACAAAACAAAGACAAACAAATCAGTAAATACATTTGTAGGTTAACAACAAATGCCTTAGCAAGTAAGCTATGAAATACAGATTTTTGAATTAAAACATGTTCAATATGCAGTCAGGATTACTAAACCCAAGGGACTTACACTCTTTGTGTACTCTGGTCTTGGTGCCACAACAGGTGGAGGAGTTTCGTCATCGTCGTCATCGTCGTCAATGTCTTTGATATTCGGAGAAGAGGGTTCTGTGCCTTTCTTGGTGGGCTTGATTAAAGTGGAAGAGAGGTTGTTAATCGAAACAAAAAAAGAAAGAAATACAAAAGGCATGTGTGCTTTAATAGTTTTTATATACTTACAGACTGAGGCCCAGGAGTGAATGCATCTTTTTCTGTCAATAAAAACAAACAGAGGGACGCTTAGAAATAATATTAGTCGTGACTCGTGAGTGACAGATTACAAAGTATTTTCAAAGACTAACTTTGGCTTACACATTTTAATGTTTTACTCATTACGCTGACTGGTCACTCCTTAGTAATAATATCGATCAAACTCTTTGCTTTGAAAAAGGAAAATGTGTTATCAGCTTGAAGACAAAGGCTTCTGCTTCAGGAGTAAACTATTAGGCAATAATAAACTTGTACCTAGAATCCTGTTTGACGAAATACGCCCCTTTTTTAACAACACATTTCCTAATGTCCTGCAGGTAACTAAATAAACGCAATGTCTGACTTAAACTTGGAGCCTTACCAGAAGATGAGAAGCTGAGGTACTTCTGACGACTGTTGCCTGTAGAGTCGTAGAACTTAAGAACGTCAAGCACAGCCTGTGGGTTTTTCTTCTGCTCCGACTTGGTGATGTTTGAGGTCTGGAGGAGTCGAGCCCACTGCTCTGGCATACCCTTTGAAAAGAACACATGGTGTCAAAATAGTGCAGACTTGTGATGTAAATGTGTCTTTTGGGTGATAATATGTGCCAAAATGCCAGTATATTTGTAAGAACAACAAACAGCAAAAAACTCACAGTGAACTCCCCCGTGACGGCATCAAACCCAACATGTATAGTGTGTTCAAAATCTGAAGGTGGTGAGATCTCCGGTCGCTCTTTGTCTCGGTCTTTCTTTCTACCACCTGAAAGTGACCAAACCCTTAGTGAAATAAAAAAACACACACAATCTGAACTAATCACGCACTTGAAAATAGGTTAAATATCTGACCTTTTTCCGCCCCAGAGAAGATTGAGATGATCTTGTTGCGAGGTTTTCTCTCTTCAGGCACAGATGGCAGAGGTTTAGAGCTGTGGTTGGCTGAGAGGGAGTCTTTTCCAGAGCCGGTGCTGAAGATGGTGCTGCTCATCCTGACTGGAGGGGCAGGGGGTTTATCCTCAGCGTCTCCGTTATCACACATCACTAAAGGTTGTTGTGAGCCTCACAGGGCTACGAAGGCAGGAGAGCACGGCAGGTAAGGATGGCAAACACAGAGGCGGTGAGGCAGCGCTCACATCAGCATGAGGCTCTGGTGTGGTCATGCACTACAGAAGTAGGGGCTGAAAATGACAGCGAATTGAGAGGAAGCATCCAAGGGTACCTGGAACAAAATCAGACATTCATCAGACCATAAACATGCTATAAGTATAAAGGGGTAATAATTGCAGCAAAAAGGCAATTTTTAAGGGTACAACTTTTCGCAAGGGTACAACAAGCAAACTCTAACTACACAACATTAAAATAATTCAGTTTTAACCAGATTCTTGAGTACTACTAGACTAAAAGTATGATGATTTCATCTAAACAACAATCCTGCTACATAATGTGTTGAGAGAAACTTGTGGATCACACACATGTTTTTTGGGAATGTCAGGAAACTAGCAATATTGGGATGAGTTAAAAGTTAGGATATGAACTATGCAATGGAAGTCATATTTTTTTTTACGTTTAGGTTACCAAACACAAGAAGGTCCTTAACCCATCCAACATCAGGACCAATATCTTATTACATTTCTAATAGTAGAACCCAGTTCTAATAGTAGAACCCAACCCAGAGCACAAGCACAAGAACAAAAGTGAAAGAGGACAAAAGAAGTGAAGTAGACTATGTAAAATAACAAATATAGCAGTATGTGGTGACTTTTTATCAAATAACCACACTAATATAAGCTGAATATATGTATATAATACAGGAGTGGGGGGAAACACCAGACTATTTGACATGACACACTAATGAGAGACAGAAAATACTACGCAAAGAGAAACCATACACACGGTCTGGAATGCTCATAGTCTCCTCTCATTATTTGAGCAGGGGTGAAATGTAACTAAGTACATTTATTAAAGCTTTTTTGTCCTAACTTATAAATATCTAAACAACTACGATACTACTAGTTTCAGAAGTACAGAGAGAGCATTTTTATCCAAGTGTTTTCTCTGTTGTGTCCTATGTGGCTACAGAAGAATAGATGAGGATACAAGAATAATGCCCTTTGCCCTTCTCACTGTTCGTTTCACACAGAAATCAAACGCGTAAACATGAGTGCTTTTTGTCAAATGATAAGAAATGTCAGCATATCGATGTTCAGACCAATTCCCACATATAACGGTATTCCTGCCCTTCAAATTAGTAACAACTGGGGCGGCTAGCAAGCTAACGTTAGCACTAACTACTTGGCCAACAAGTGTGCTAGCCTAGTAGCTAGAAGCTAACCTTAGCATGAAAAGCTTTGTGCTTACAATCCTACGAGATCAGCGTTTTGGCTAATAGTTACAAGCCTGACAACCACACTTATGGGTTTACTCCTGACACATTACAATTGACAATTGTTAGACACAGTTAACACAATACAACACTACATATGCTACACATTATCCGGTACAAATGTGGTTTATTTGCAGGCTAACTCACCCGATAATCCACACCAGAATAACTTGAATATAATTTGACTGCCGCTCGATCCGATTGGAAAACGTTTATAAATCCGTTATAAAGTACTTCCTTTGTGACATGGGCCCTTGGTGGTATGACACGCGTACAGATATGTCAGTAAATGTTGCTACAACTATTTACAATGCACATTTTCTTCTATCTTTTCGGTCATTGGATAAATCCGCTATGGCGAAGGGGAAGCGGAACTACCGACCCAGCCCCAGTCTATTCAATACATGTTTCACATGAATGGTGTGTGGAGTGTCTCCAAACATTATTGCTAACACTCAGAGCTTTAATTACACGTGTTTGACCATTGGAAATACTAAAAGCGAGTAACACACTGAAACACCTAACACTTGAAGTTAGATGTTGATTTAGGCCGCAAGGCATTTTAGGTAATGTAGTTCAACATTTACAATATGTGAAAAGAAGGCTGATTGATATATTCAATCAAGGTTGAGGTTAAAGATATAACAGCTAGGCCCAAATGCCTTTGAGCAATTCCTGCAAGCTATATTTGAATTAATTAATCTCTAAATCATAACAATGCTATGACCGTATGCAAATTCACATTAAGCAGTCAACATGTGATATAATGCCCTCCATACATATGGTATGGCTATTGCACGCCATTGACATCACAAAGCAAAATGCTGTGATGTTAAACTGTATTATCGAAATCATGTCAAGATCAAACCCTTTTTATATGAAGTATTATAGGGCTGCATATGAAACAATTATTTCTAACTACCTTATCGATAGTAATGTCTCCATTAGCTTTATAATCCTGCAATCATACTTTCCATCTGCCATTTTATAACTTCATTGTCAACACACTATGATAATTATCTTTAGTTTAAGATGAAAATCACAAAAGAGTAAACAAAATAGACAGAGAGAAGATACTTTGTTTTTATTATTCAGATTTTAAAATAGTGTTATTTTGCTCTTGGGATCATAAGCGTCATTTGTTCTGGGGACGCTGGGTACATGTCCCCACCACTTTTCGAAAAGACCAATTTTGTAAAAGTAAACACTTTTTCTAACAAGTGACACCCTTGCTTGGGATAAAGACATCCTAACAGGATTTGTGGCCATACCATGTACCATGATCCTGGTTCAGACACAACTGCATAATTATAGTATTGAGTTATTCAACACAAGATATGTTGACCATCAGTGTTTAAATGATGCGATGTTCCCACATGTGTTTGGACAGTGCCACACAGCAGAGCATTGTGACTAGAAGAGTTCCACCACACACAGGCCCGCACAAAGACCCGTCACCAACTGGAAACTGGACATTCACAGGGCCTCGCTCCTAAAGGATACAATATATTAAATTAAAAGGAAAGCAGCAATAGACAATAAGTATAAAATAAAGGCTAGAAATAAAATAGACTTTTTTACACTTAAAATGTGGGAGAGATTTACATAATGATACCTTTTGCTGATGCTGTTGTTTAACCCATTGACATGAGCTTGAATTGTGGTGAGTACAGGGGGCTTCCATGACATCATGAGGCTCTACATTGTTAAGCGGCATACCTTTAAGTGAGAACAATTTAAAGATTAAGACAAAAAACCCCACTTAGTTTCCTGTCTCTATCAACTGTATTTTTCATCCAATGTTTCTGATAGGAAAATAGAGAATAGGAAGGTCCTTTACTAGTCCATTATTGGTACATACACTAAACCTCAACTTAAAATATATCTTAAAATATTGTTTATATAGTTTCTGAGATGAGGGATGTGCATGAATACAGAAGTTATTATTAATTATTAAGTTAATTGACTCACATTTTTCAGTCCACAGCAGTAGCTCTGGAGGTTCTATTTCGACTGACGTAAACGTTTCGGCAACAAAAGAAGGCTCGTGGTAACGGCCGTGTATGGGAATCGTTACTTTTAGCAGTGTAGGAGTTGGTCCATCAGGGGTGGGATAAACAAAGGTGACAAATCCTGTAGTCTTGTGAGCAGGCCCCTCTAGGTCAATGGTTGAATCTAGTATGATCTAATAAGGGTGAATGCATACATAATCACATTAATAAAAAAATACAATTTGTACATGAACATGGATTGTATTATGATTTTCACAAATGTGCTATGTTAATACATAAATAAAGGTGAGTCAAGCCCATCTCAAATTTACCTTCCAATCACTTAGATCGCTGAGGGATGCAAGTTGGTACGGATCAACATAAACACCTCTAGGCCATCTATGAAGCAGCAAAACTCTGACCCCACTGTGCACATCAGGGCTGAGCTCAACAGTGGTTTCAACCTCCCTAAAACACATCAGAAATCACTTACTTATTACTTTTACAATGAGTGTTTAATATGATTAGAATTTCATATTTGCCAATACCTGTGAAAACCCCTTTTGATTATCTCCATTGAAACCAGTGAGGATTCAATCCAGTGCTGTAGAAGACCACAATGGTTCTCATTCTTCTCATCTATAAAAATATGTAGGTTTTATTAGTCAAGACCTGGCAGAGCAGACTTATTATTAGTATTACAACAACAACAACAACAACAACAGTCATACATGTATGTCTGGCATTATTTGTTAGTTCAGTTAAAGCCTTGTGATAGATGAAGATGCCATACAAGTGGATTTACAGTTATACACAAAGGGACAGGGAAATCATTTTTCATTTCAAACTTTATAGCAATTACTCGAAATCAATAAAAGAGCAAACATTTTAAAATGTTTCCACCTGATTGGCTGTCAGTTGCCTATCCTGCCAGACACTTTACTTTCAATGCTTTGGTTACAAAACGTATCTGTGTTAATCCGGTAAAGCTAGAAAGTCTACACGTAGATCAATACACCTTACCCCTTTCGATAAAACAATGGCATGACGCTAAACAAGCCAAAACAGACACAAGTACAAAATACATCCACAATAATAATGGTAAACTACAACAATTAGTTTACAGCCTGTGTTCTGTTGAACTGGCTACAGCTAAAATACCAAAAATGCCCAGCATTTCTTTCAAATTGTTTACGGAAAAGAATGTTGAAGGACCCTTCTGTAGTTAAAGGGAAGCTCAGATAGCGCCTGACTAGAAAGAAAAACAAAACGGTCAATCTGAGAAAACTCTGAGTAAATAATTAAGTATCAAAAGGGATTATGGTGACGATAACATATCAATCATAAACGTGATGCTGATTAAAATAATAAGAATTCGGGTATTATATTTCAATTTAGACAGGCTGCAGCCAAGACAGATAGGTTCACGTCTAACTACCGTTGGGCACCCTGGCAACCATAACGCGTTAGAGCTGTATGCAGCTCGTTGTTCAGATGCGTACAATTGAAAATGTATAACGTTTAAAATATGTTAGTCTTTTACCACTAGACTTAAATTGAAGACTATTTGAAAGTATACCGCTGCAGTAACTACCTGCAAATGAGTTTCGAGGCAAAGCGATGTGGAGTGCAGTTCAGTCCTCCCTCCATAGTTTTAATTTATCAACAAAAGGAAACCAAAGATGTGCGAAAAAGAATAATACCTGTGCGCAACTTCTCAAAATATTCTGGTAAGGCATTGCAGCTTTTCGCGACACCTTAGCTACTTTATATTTTTAACCACAGAGAACTCGTAGTTCCTTATAAGCTGTAACATATCACAATCGACGTATAAATGACCATAGCTGAAAAAATCAGGACCCAGTGCATACTTGCCAACCTTGAGACCTCAGAAATCGGGAGCATTTCAAAACCACCGCGGGGGGTGTTAGTGGATCGCCGGAGCTGTATTAGATTAACATTAACATGCTTATTGTAGTTGTAAGTGCACTGTGTTGCAGCCTGTAGCACCATCCTTGATGGAGCATATGTGTGAGCAGGAGAGGAGTGAGCAGAGGGTCGAGTTGTCGATTCTTGTTCAGTTTTCTGTGACTATCTTCCTCACCCTCTCAGACTTTCAGTTGCGCACGCTACTAAAGAGACGCGCTACCATGGAAACAAACAATGGTGTAGGCGTGTAGCTGTATTAAAGTCTGAGTGGAAACAGTGCTGAATAAATCAGATTTTGTCTGATTTTGCTACAAAGATGAATAACACAATTCCTAAAGGTGTTTAATCACATGACCACAATCTGACAGGAATGTTGCATCTGTTGCACTGTCCCTGGTGGATACACAAAGGCAACAGGATACATATTGCACACAAAATGTGGTTTAACAGTCAATAGGGCTCCTTAGCAGGTTGACCTTGTTACTTCCAGCAGTTTCAATCCTTGATGCCCTCTCTGTAACCTCCAGATTGTAGCATGGCTGCAGAGGGTCTGAAAAACCACCCTCGGCACAAAGACTACCTGGAGGGTGTATCCCAGAGCCAGCTGGAGAAGCTTCACATCATCCTGCGAGATCACATGCAAGGCCTCAGCTTGGAGCACAGCCTGGCCTCGTTCCGACTGGACCCCGATGAAGACCTGAACCAACTGGATGACGATAAGCTGGCTCGCAAGAAGGGCAAAATGGACGAACTGTTCGAGAAGAACCGGAAACACAAGGATGACCCAGACTTTGTTTACGACCTCGAAATGGATTTCACCAAGACCACCCAAGAAAAGTGCAGCTGGGATGAAGAGTCTGATGATGGATTTTAAAACTCTGTTCTCAAATACTTTCTTTGACCTTTAAGACTGCAAATCACCCAACAAACTGATACTCTATTTAAAAGAAAATCTGAGACAGCTGAATTTTACTACAACTACCATCTAAAGTCATACAGTAGTAACATGGGGAACTCCAAAGGAAATATCTTTTATACACTGAAGTATATACCTGCATTGCTATTTTGGAGGTATACATATATAAAACTAATGCTACAGATCTGCAATAAGTTCTACCTTCATTAGAAATCTAATAATACATCAGTCTTTAGTGCTTATGAGTTTTTAAAGATGCTTATATACACATTTGGATAAAATAAAATAAAGCGGTTTTAAATAAAAAAACATTACATTTAGGCAGTTACAGGTATAGTGCTTGTCATTGGCCCAACCTGTTAACATCAGTGAGGGTAGAGTAAATATAATTCAGACAAGAGCATTCAAAATGTAAATTACATTTAAACAGTTCCAACAAATAATGACCATTAGAACCTTCATAAAGGTTTGCTGATGTACTGTTGTATTACATTTAATTTGTAATTAGACATACCTAATCAAAATGCATGTTTCCATAGTTTTGCAACAGCTACAGCTTGATAGGAGTAGAAGGGAATAGTGTCTGAGAAGTAGAATAAGACTCCAACTACAGAAAGACATTTCAGTATTCAGTCAACATTTGATGCGATTAACAAACAGCAGCCGTAAAGACAGTAGGTACCTGCATTTGGTACCACCGGGGATAATACACGTTCACAATTAAAACAGCAACAAATTAAAATATGCATCATTAATAGCAAATATTTATTTGTTATAAAATACAGAATTTTACAAAATACAAAGACTTTGGCTCGTGTATTTGTGGCTTACACCTACGCAAGTGATATTCACAGTTGAATACGAAAGAAGATGCTAAAATCCTATTAAATACAATTTGAGTGTACACCAATACAACATATATATCTTTGGAAAAACTGTGTCCACAAAATATTGTCTTGTATCATACAAAACATGGGTATATCATTCTATATGGTTTGAAGCGACGCACTATGGCACAATTTTAAATGAGATAAACTATATCATAAAATCAATCCTGCAGCTTTCAACCTCTTCAGGGAAAATGTTCATTCAAAGTGCATGATACCTCATTCAGTTAACATGAGACACTGACTGACTGGCCATTAGTACCACATTACATTCAAAAATGTCACAGGTTCTTTGAAAACAAATCCAAAACAAACGTACGTTGATTTCTTGTTTTGGTTTAAGATATACAGAATTATTTTCCAATGTTATCAATTGCAGTCATTTATGCAGTGCTGATGTATTCCCTTAGGAGGTAACTGAAAATATGACACATAATTCCCTTTTCCACCAACGTTTGGTAAGGTTTTAAGGTGTTTAAAATTGAATATTTCAGCAGGCTGTTAATTTCTTTAAAAAAATAGTTATTTATAAAATTGATATTTCAAGTAAGCTCAAGCCACAATCCAAGATGTCTGAGTACGTTAGTAGCGGTAATATACATATTATATGACTCAAGAGGAAGGACTTTCTGATTGGTAATCATTTGTTCAGCTTTTAACTCCACTGCCCGGATCAAAGAACACAGAGTGGACAGATCATATTCGGGTGAATTGATGAAAAATGGTGCCACAGGTAGAGCTATAGTCCAAATTAATATTATACCTTTAAAAGCTGTGTAACCCACAAAGTATATGGACGGTTGTAGTATCTGAAATATATATTTTACACTATTAAATGGAAAATTCACCCCAAATAAAAAATGCACAAGTTTCACTCTGACGTGTAGTTATATTGATCAATATAGATTGTTTTGATGCGAGAGTCAGCTGAACAAATCAAACAATCTGTTAATTTTTCTTTCCACAGCATAAAAAGGAAAGCGTACATCTACTTATGAATGAGGCTCTGGTGAGGCAGCTACTATTACAGCTTAGCTGAAGAGGACGCTTATTATCTCAAGCGTCACAACCACCAGGTATCATTTGGTTGGACGGTGTAGTTGGGTACAAAGATATCGCTACGGCAACTTGAACCAAAACAATCCAGATTGATAAATAGCACATAGGGTAAGAGAAAACATATGCATTTTTGATTTTGGGATGAACTATCCCTTTAACCTACACAAAAATACATACATTAATAGTTAAGCAGTTAGAAACCTCATTTTTTCTTCTTGTCTTGGGTGCACCTCGGACAAAACCTGAAAGATTTGAGAGGGGAGCGTTAAAGATGTTTGAACATGGAGCACAATCCTGACTAATATGCATTAACAATGATTGTGGTTTTTTCAACTCTCGGCTAACATCCTGTAACCAATTGAAAGTTCTTACCATTTTCCTTTTGGTTTTGAGGCGAGGTCAACACAAGCAAAATGAAACCACTCAATCGGACACTGAAGGATGAAAAACAATGTCAGTATGAATAATCTCTCATCAAAACATGCAGTCAAACTGGTGTTGTATTAGAGAAACGTGTCAAATTTCATTTAAGCGAGAAAGAAAGCTATTAAAACAACCCAGAAAACCTACATCTGGGTTATCGCATCCAATCATCTCTCCGTATGACACCTGGTGGCACAGGCAGTACGTCGGCTCATTGGGATCGACTGGCATGTCCAAAACGTCTGATGGTTGCATCGGCAAGAAAGTGTCGCTCAACTCTGGGCTAGAACACAAATATAAAACAGAGCACGATTAGAATTAGTTATGTGTCTTCTGTATTAAAACAGTTATGAATTATAAAGGCTTGATACAAATGTGTAGTGCAGAATCGTTAGCAGTCATTGGCAACCAGTCCAAAAGTACCTGTTTTTTATCTTTTTCTTTTTGGGAGAATCTTCATCAGAACATTTCTTTGCCCTTCCTCTCGATGCACGCTTTTCTTTCAGCCCTCTGGATTCACCCTCTGTGAAAAGAACATTTACATTAATAGATGTTCATCGTTCTGTTTTGTCTTTTAGGAAAGCTTTTCAGAGACCCAACATACTTTTCACTGCTCTTCCTTCTGTACTTTCATAGCCGCTCACTTCCAATTTCTCCTTTAGCTCATTCTCAAAACGTGCCAGATCTGCATCAAGTCTACGGATATGTTTGTCCACCTGCAGTGAAAAGATTTTACGTAGATTAGAATAAGAACACAAATGTTTATGCATGCCGTCAATTGACTTTTTTTAAAATAGAAAATATGTACGACAGTGAAGAGGAAGACATAGAACTGACTGACTAACGGTCAATTCTATGATTTTTGGACTGACCATTTCATATGTCTGCATTGCAAGCTGGACTTTGTCATCGCTGAACTCTTTGCACTTGCTGTAGGCATGTTGGATCTTCTGCAGGTGTTCCACTCTCTGCTCAGAGGCCAGGTTCTTCACTTTTGCAATGTACTCCTGAGCCAGTTGGTCAATCTCGCCTTTCTTTTCTGCAAAACAACATGATTATTACAATACAGGAATACCAGTATAGATGGGATGATGTTTGCGTTGTTATTGATTAACTTGATGGGATTTAATGGTCACCTTCAGTCCTGTTGTCAAGGTCCCGCATTAAAGTAAAGTTTCTCTGTAGCTCACATGGCAAGTTTTCAATACCTAAAAAAAGGAAATCACCATAAGTATGAAGGAGACATAGAGAAAGATAAAGACATTTTACATATGGGTGTTTACCATTCAACTTTCTTTTAACTTACAAGAACACAACATTTAAAACATTTATACATTACAAAAACACAGTACAAGCTGTTAAAGTTAGGTTGTTTTGGAGTTTAATTGAATAACGTTATTGTTCAATCCTTTAGGTGAGTCAAAGCTTACAGTACGTGTACGTGACGTAATTCAAATACCCCGCCCCGGCGCGTAACTGCTTACTGGAAACGCGGCTTATCAACAGGTTGCAAATACATGGTGCCTGCCTTCCTACAGCAATCACACATTATGACTAAAATGAGCATAATTTGAACATGTAATAATATTGACTGTGACGACAACATGCAACAATAACAATCTTATAAAAAGCAGTGCTCGTTTCTAGGTCATCTAGATAGCTGTTGTAACAGAACCCGTAGTAAACAGTAACCGCTCACGTTAACTACAAGTGGTTACTGTTTAATACTCTACATTGGTCCAGATAATTGTTAGATCACAGAGAGTGAGTGTAGCACTAAACAGATACAGTTTGCGCAACTTTGTACCACCGACGGCGATGCTAATAGCTAGCGAGCTAGTGACCGAACAGATGCTAATTCGCACTGGGCTGCTATCTGCCTGTCCCCTATCAAGCACAAAAGTATCCAATACAGGAAAACTCAACCTCAAAGACACGGAAGACGCTTTAAATGTTAATACTAGATTGTATATCCGAATACTCACTGTCAAGATAATGTTCCAAGTATATTGCCGTCGCCATTTCACGTTAGCTGTGTAGCTTTTGTGGTATTCTCGTTAGCACGGTTAGCTCGCAAACTGTTGGCCGGAGAGTTGATAGGCTTGTTTTATAACCCTGGGTCGCCCGGCGGACAGTCGCTTGGAGACAATTGATTGCAGTTCAGATTCCCTGTGCGGCAGTGAAACTATGCTCTCAGTGCTGCAGTCACGAATACTGAGTTTCCCCCCAGTGCACACACAGGATGCAACTTTTTTGCTAGCGTTTCGCATGCGCATCGGAAAGCCTTATCTCCAATGGCTGTGTGCAAATGTGTTAATGTATTTAAATTAATTCGCCTGTCAATCATAAACCTGATTATTGATATCAATATGCAGGGTACGCATCCGATCGTAACTGCTACAGTGCTTACTACAGCGAATGTATCTAATGTACTTGATCACACTTCCCTTTGCTCTGTGTGTTGTTGACTCGATTTAGTGCACATCTAATTTACCCAGGGAAAGATAACCCGAAGGACTGTTAGACTTGTAAACAACTATATTCCAATTATTTGATGGCGGGGGCACTGCATTAGGTCGATAAGGTCCAAGTATACTTCGGTGTGAACCATATTGGACCTCTATTTACAAAAAGTCAGCCTGCTGCACACCATGTGGGCGCGACGTGAACTGACAAACGAGCGCGCCCTCGCTGGGTTTGCTCGCACTTTCCAACTCTGTCAGCTGATAGGTTACGTCATTCAAAACAAACGCCTCCTTCTTGAAAAGGGATTGAACGTTTGCGAGGATGCGCCGCGGGCGGGGTTTAGGGCAACAACCGTAGAGCTCATAGCTGCGGCCTGCAGGCTGTGAACACTCTCTTTATGGTTCAGGCTTTTTTAATCCAAGGAGGGCATCTCCTTTTTTTTCGCATCTTACTTCCGTTTTTGCTGTCTCCTCACAAACGGCTCATCTTTTCATAAAACCTATACAATCTTCAAGTAAGTAACGAAATAAGACTTCGCCATTATCAAATAAAATACTGTTGTAAGGAGAAGTGTCGGCGTTTTTAGCTAACTTTAAATTAGCGGTTAATAGTCAGCTTGCTACTCACTTGCTTTACCGTTAGCTAACTTCGACTAGTGTAAGAGAAGAAACACAACAGCTCAACTTATTTGTGGCTTCAAGTCATTACGGGGTTACATGCTTCCCGTAACTTCATCAGTATTGCACGTTAGCTCTGCAGTCCAACTTGTATTAATAATAAATGAGGATGACCTATTCACAACTGGCCTATTGTTAGGCCATCTAGCTAAAGGTGCCTCGAGGACCAACATAACAAACTACCAAATGTTTGCCAAAACAGGATGTGATATTCCTGGCAGTGACAATTATCTAACATTATCATCGATTAACGTTATTATTGAATGCCATGGTGTCAAACGTATTTGCTCTTTAGAAGTGGCAAAGTAAACATTCGTGATAATCTTGATAATCTGAGACTCTAAATCAATAAACTGAGTCATCTGCAAAGAAGGCCATCCTGTTTACGTGTTTAAAGTGTATCTATTTAACAAGTTCTGAAAATGTCATTGTGGATTTATGCTAACAGTCACGAGGTATGTTTAACTATGCCACGCCCAGCCATCACCCCTAAATTTGTCATAAATGACAAATACTGACTGATACTTACATACTGTATATTTAATTGTTTTAGGTGTCACCTCCAAGATGGCTATGGTAAAGAGTGGTTGGCTCCATCGACAAAGTAAGTAAACTGTCACAGTCCTAACAGATTACCATTTGGATTTAAGGCATTACCTCCTGTGGTATTTGGTTTGAGATCTTGTATAATGCAATTCTGTTTGTTTTTAACTTGCCTATTTTGTATTTTCAATAAAGGTACCATACTGCGCCGGTGGAAAAAAAACTGGTTTGACTTGTGGGCTGATGGACGACTTGTGTTTTATAATGATCAACAACGGTGTGACATGGAGGATGACATCCACATGAGGGTGGACTGCATTAACATCCGCAACTCTGCCGCTTGTCAAGGTACTTGTCATCTGTTTCATGAAGATGTAATTGGCTCGTATTCAGTATGAGTTTCACCAACTAATGTTCATATTTAAAAAAAAAAATGTGTCACCTCTCTATTTGTTCTGCTTCTCAGAGCTGAACCCACCGGAGGGGAGGATGCGTGATGCCTTGCTGCAGATAGTGTGCAGAGATGGACGGGTCATCAGCCTGTGTGCAGACAGTGCAGATGATGCTCTGTAAGACTCTCTTTCTGTTTCTGTATTGGTGAAGTTTAATGTTTTAGTTTTACTGTGTTATATTTTCAGAATAGAGGACCTTCCACTAAGAATCTTGCAAAAGCACCGCTTTACATTTTGTGTTTATGTGTGTATACATGTATTGTAAATAAGTCATTCAGCATTTTAAAAAAAACAACGAACCAAGTAAGGACATCTTGGTCAACTAAGACCTAAATGACTAAGAAGTCCTCTGATTGGCTGAGAGAGGGAAGACTTATTTCTGTCTAACATGTTATGGTTCACACTTTGTGTTGCAGGGCATGGACCATGGCACTTCAGGATGCCAGAATCAATGCAGTGAGTTTCATCTTCTATTAGTTGGTCTGTTTTAATCGACTTTATTATGAAAATAAATAAATATTGATAATATATTTTTTCAAAGATTTAAGGCAGTCGTCAAACATGAAACTGGAAGTCAGATATATTTCTTCATTTGATTCTGGCTTTAGAATAAACAGTTTTATTAATGATCATTCTCAGCTTTTAGTTCATCTCATTTCTGGTGTTTTAAAAAATTGTTTAGGTGGTAGCTACCCCTCAAATCGGCTATGCACAGGAAGTGATGGCAACTGCTCCTCCCCCCTACTCAGAATATGCTCCCCCACCACAGGTAAAATATATTTACATTATTTATGTTGTGTCAATTTTGTAAACATATTTAGATTAATACTGTTTTGTTTTTTTTAACCGGTAATATATTTCAACCCTGGAAATGATTTTTACTTACCATAATTAACTTGCACTGAAAGTCACATTTATTTACATTTTATGTTTGACTGCACATTAAGGCTTGGTTTTGCTTGCAATGGAAACAACTGTTACTACATAAGAACAAATAAAGTTGGGCCTTGTACCATCTACTGGTGTTGTAATGGAAGTGTATAAGCAGGGAAAGCAACAATTAATCAAATCACTCCTTTAGTAATGTGACAGGCTTGCTAGTACTGGCATCTCTAAGATTAACAGTGTTTTTATGGTATGTCTTTTTTCAGCAGGGTTATGCCCCGGGTCCATATGGAGACTATGTTGCACCTCCACCACATGCTACACAGATCGTATACTCTCCGGATGGGCAGCCCTACGCTGTAGCTTATCCCTATCAGTACCAAGGTAAATGACTGCACATGTAGCATATGTGTGTAACGATCCATTAATCTGGATCAATATATTGATGTAATGATCAATGATCCCATACCACCACCAATGCAAAGTTAAAACCTCAATTAATATCATCTTTAAAACACATTTATTTAGATTTTGTTTAAATGATAAAAAACATTTGAACTTAAATATGAGAAATGATTATGTACAGTACACAACAGGATGTCAATCCTTTAAAAATAGTTGATTTGTTTTCATTTAAATGCCTCATAATAAAATTATCGTTACATTATTGCTATTGTTCTAGGTGGATATCCCGCTCCTGGAGTGAACCACGTTGTTATTCGGGAACGCCAGCGCGAAGACGGAGGAGATGTGGCTTTCGGTATGCTGGCTGGAGCAGCGACTGGTTTAGCTCTGGGCTCTCTCTTCTCTGTCTTTTAGTGTGGTGATTAATGTACATTTACTAGCACACACCCCCTGTATTAGCAGCATTTGGCTTCTTCTCTGTGCCATCACATGAGTCGGAAGAAAATGTGTCTGTTGGGCTACTTTCATCTATGAAGCATGATTGCGATGGGCAGAGAAACACTCCCAATGTGTTCTATATATATCTACACACAGTAAACACTGTTAGCACTTTGTGGCAATTTCCCAACCCGTTTGTGTTGTCTGGATATGATTTTTCTTAACCAAAAATACAACATTTACTCACTTTTTTAAGGGTTATTTCAATGAAAAGCAAGACGCTACTCCTTTTACTGTAAGTATTGCACAGATCAGGTCCTCGCTATTTTCAAGTTTTGTTTGTTTCATGGAGCACAATATGTTTTTTTTTAATATTTGCAGAATTATCCTAAAAGCCATCAATTGTTTTATTTAAGTTGTTCTTGTCTTACTTTTGCCTTTGTGTACTCTACCTTTTCTTTGTTTTACACTTGATATTTGGCTATTTTGGGTTGTGAGTATGCAGTGTTTCTCAGGTTATTTGTGGTGGAGGCACTCGAGATGAGAGTTGTGCAAAACAGGACCGCACACACAAAAAGCAATAATCATTTACATTGTAGCATTTTGAGGTACGTGTTAGGAGGAATCTTGCTGGGATGAATGTCTGATGTTGCCACCACCACAAATAAGTCTTTGTACGAGGGAAACACTTGCATTTACACGATGTGCTTTGATGTGAAAAGGGACGTCACTCCTCCGAACTCATATTTGCAAGCATTATTTATTTTTCGTTTTTCATTGGCAGCTCTTGAACCATGCCTTTCAATTTGTGTTTGAACATATAGTTTGGTTTTTATTTCAGTAAGCTTGGTGTGATATGCACAAATACCAATCGGTATCTTGAGATTCTCCAATTAAATATGTTACTTAAGACTTCATTTATTCAGTAAGAAATAGCAACTTCTGCTAAATAGAAAACATGTTTGCCTTTATCTATAAAAACACTTCATATCTTTACTGATTACATTAACGGAAGAGATGTTCAAGACTTCAAATTATGAGCTTGTGCAAGCAGCGTAACATTGATGTCAGTTTTATATATATATATATCTTAAAGTGTTAAAGATTTAAATTGACATGTTGTATTTATCCTATCAAATGTACTAAATAAAGTACCATCATTTAGAATATATATGGCAATTCATTAAGAGATGTATTTTAACAATAAATATATTCGTAACATTAATAAAGACTCCTGTAGTTTTGTTTGAGTCGTTTATTCAACCCGGAGACTTTCGTTCACAGAACATGTCAGAATACAACAAAAGTGCAAAAGGCCACCAAAACCAGTTTCTTTTATATAACCACTCAGTAAGAAAGAGAAACTTGATATACAAGACATTTCAAACCAACTGAGCATAATGACAGGATCTTAAAGTGATTAGGAACATAAAGTTAACACAAGGTTTAAAGGTTGAAACTATACTGTAATAGTGAAAATTCAGCAACTCACAAGAAAACCAGAAGGCCCTTTTAAAGTGGTTAATGACAATTTGTATAGAGAAATGCAAACAGCTACTAAAAGGTTATTTAAATGTTTAGAAGAGTAACTCTTGTTAAATTTGACGGTATAAATACCCATTTATTAAAGCCAACCACCAAACTGATTCTGTTAAGCAAAATATAATCCCCCTTAAACTATAAGAAGAGGTATGTAGTGTTGAAAATGTGCATTTACGAAATTCAGCATCGTTATCTGCTATTTTCGAACAGTGATGATAAAGGTAGCTCTTAAACAAATAAAGAATATTATCACTGACATGCAAATAAAACCAATACGTAAATAAAATATGTAAACATGAGCAGTTTGAAAAATGTGTGACAGGCGTACTAGTACATAAGCAGTTGATTATTTAATTGGCAGAAAATCCTCAATTAAAGTTGTTAGTCAATTCTCCAGGAAAAACAGCAACTTTGTCTTTAATTAAACCTCAATATTAGCTTGCTTTCTGTTGGCTCACATTCCTGGGAAATATTTTCTTTGTCTTATTTTTGTAGCAAAACAGATTAAGAAGCAAGCGTAACTGACATTGAAAAATAAGGGTTATTTGCAGTTTCATTGATGATTAGAATGTGTATTATTAGCCTTCTTGACCAAAATCCTCAGTAAATTTCCTCAGCTTCCCCAAATCCTCCTCATTCACCGTGGGCTTGGTGCTTGTCAGTGACCTCAGCATGTACGGCTGCACGGGAAAAAACACAGAGGTCACAATAAATGCTGAGCACTGCAGTCATCTGTGTTTATCAATAACACTGATCGACACCACATGCACATTGTTTTCCTTCATGGGGAACATTTGGAGTTTATTCTTACCATGGACACAACTGGCTCTAGAAGTTTCTCCCCAGGAACGTCCATCCACTTCATCTCTATGGCGTTGGGATCGCTCGGTAAACATGGAGTCAGGAGGTCGTCCACCTCAACGCCGGGTTCTTTCCACGATGACCCACTCACCTAAATCAAGAAGAGTTTGAGTGTGAGTGAATACATTCTGAATATTTTTTCATACACTCCGACAGGCTAGTTAAGTGTGTGAATGAGAAATATTTTAACTTTTTAGTATCGTCTCAATACGATTTAGAATAGGAAAATATTTGTTTGTAATTATACAAATATTTTTGACCGTATACCTCAATAATGATTCTAGAGTTGGCCATTGGTGCTTTTTTTTACAAAATACTTACAATGACAATTTTGCTTTATAATCATCAGTAATGTGGATATAATGACTGTCAAAAATGAAGTCACTTGACTGTTATGGCAGCTTTAAAACCAGGAAAACATTTAATTTATGCCATAATACGATAAACGACGATTTATAATATTGATTTCTGTCGCCTGCTGCAACAATGTTGAGTCATTAAGTCCATGAAGATGGTCCTGACGTCCACTAGAATGGACATTTATAAAATAGCTGCGATTTCAAAACTTGAAGTATTGAATTGCTTTCAGAACTAATTATATAGTTCCTCACATGTAAATAAACAAGAACATATATGATTTTCAGATTAAAAATAACAATTAATCAATAATATTTGACTTCTCCTCCCGCTTCTATAAAATGTTGTTTTTGGTATGTCAGCCATTTTGGATGAAAAGACAGAGGAACTTCCCAGCATGCAATTTTAACCAATGACATATCACTGGAAAGACCAGGATGTCCTCTGTACAACACATCAGGGATTGATAGAGTAGCTCAAAAGAGTAAAAGGAGATGCATGTTAACAAAATGTCCACTACAGTGGACATGTATTAATGGGCTGGGTCCCAGGAGGATATGGATAACTTTTCAACGATAATTGCTTTAGCCATTCAGACATTTGTATTATTTTGAAACAACACAATCCTGCTGGATTCCCAAAATACCTTTTCATTCAGTTTGGACAAGTATGAATAACTGGTGATCGGCCACAGTGTTTTTACCTTCTTGAAGTGAGAGGTAGACTGCACCTCCCTGACAGGCTGCATCAGGGCGTCCCTAACGATAACACTGATGTCCGCCCCAGAGTAGCCCTGGGTCTTTTTGCCCAGAATGATGAAGTCTGCCTCTGTCAGGTCGTTGGGGGTGGAGCCCAGATGCAGCTTGAACATGAAGGAGCGGGCGTGCTCCTCCGGCAGAGGAATGTAGATTCGCTTTTCAAACCTAAGACCCAGAAAAGAATCATGAAGCATTACATCTATTAAATCATGATTGTCATGACTTGCTGACAATTTTACTTGTACAAGAGAACTGCTCTGACAGCGTTCCTCTTTTGCAGTGGAAGGAGATAATTGATTTTGTACCTACAGAAAAGATGGTAGAGTCGTGTGGGACTGTGTGGTGCCTTTGGTATTCTTGATGCAGCGTATATCATTTAATAAGAAGTGCCACATGACACTAAAACAAGTTTAAGACCTTTATGTATAAATTATAAAGTAACATTACAAAAGTAATTCGAGACAGCTATTTGCAGGCAATAAATGTGTATTAAAATAGTAGTTACAAATCTAAAAGGAAACACTGTTATGTGTAAAAAGTATCATGGAAAACCATCAGGTAGTTAAGTTAATAAAAAATTATAATAAAGTAATCTTAACATCATCATGACTTAACCTTATGGAACCATACATTCCCAAATTGCACGGTAATTGAATGATTGTAGAGGCATTATTTTTCATAAGTGAAACTAACCTTCTCCTGATAGCGGAGTCCAATGTCCACGGTATGTTTGTAGCTCCCAGCACCAGGACTCCTTCATTATTAGTTCCAACACCTGAGAGGAGAAGGGCATTTCTTTCACTTCATAAACAAAGTACTGCTGGCAGATTTCAGCTAAGATCCTCAAGTTATCTCTTCTTACTCACCTTGCATCTGGACGAGGAACTCCGTCTTGATTCTGCGCGCTGCTTCACTCTCGTTCTCACTCCTGGAGCCGCAGAGAGAGTCGATCTCATCGATGAAAATGATCGATGGCCTATTTTCCCGGGCTAAAGTGAACAGGCTCTTCACCAACCTGGATTAAGACAGAGGGCGGGAACAATAAATGTGTATTGTGCATTTATCATAATCCCAGTTTCACCATAATGTTATCACCCGGCCTTACTTCTCACTTTCCCCCAACCACTTGGACACGAGGTCAGAGGAGGAGACGGAGAAGAAGGTGGAGTTGTTGGCTTCCGTGGCCACTGCCTTGGCCAGATAGGACTTCCCTGTTCCTGGAGGGCCGAACAGAAGGATCCCCCGCCAAGGAGTTCGCTTTCCTACAATAATAGATACCGTATTAATAAATACTCTTCATTTTCAGGACCTGTTGTTGGGTCTTGTTTCTAGTACCTTGAAACAGATGAGGGAATTTGATGGGCAGGATAACGGCTTCCTTTAAGGCTTCTTTGGCCCCCTCAAGTCCAGCTACATCGTCCCACATAACGTTTGGCTTTTCCATGACAATGGCACCTGTAAGAGAGATGGGTTTGATAAACATTTATTAGGCATTAACAATTTTATGAATTGTCATGCAATGATGATGATGTTTTGCCCAACATATTTCACTGGTGCATCTGCCTCTATGTTCACTTAATGTAATCACCTGAGAGTTGATTTTGGAACTTCTTTTTCTCAGCGTCATCCCCATCAGCATCCTCTCTGAATTTAAATGACACCAGACGGCATTGTGGTTTATTGACACTTTGTGGAACCATAGACAATGATTTGTATTGTCTAGGGGGGTGTTGACTAGGGATGCATACCGGTATCCGGTATTACCGAAATACCGGTTACTGGTGGCTACGGTATACCGTACCGAAATCAGATCGGATTTCGATACTTTAAAAAAAAAAAAAAAATGTAAAAGTTAATTTTAAAAGTGAGTCCGTGGCCCGTGATGGCGGGTGTTATAAATTAGATTGCATATTCGTTTTTCTTCATATTTTATGTATTTTTCATTGTTTGTTCAATACTAGAAAGGTAAAAGTCCCACAAATGAACTGTGATGGGATTTGTTTTCTCTCACCAGTGAAGGTAAATGTTGATTTTAAAGATGAGATTTGTTTGTTTGTGCAATGCCGAGATCTCATGACCTTTATTCTATTATGTATTTGTTCTCTAGTCGAATCTCAGGTTTAACATTAATTATAACGGTGCTATAACGGTCTGTTTGCATTGACAAGATGTGCTATTCACGCGGCACACCTGATGGCGGGTATAAAATATATTCCATAATCGGTTTTCTTCATATTTTTTATGTATTTTTTATTGTTTGTTCAGTACTAAAAGGTCCAAGAAGTCCCACAATTGAATTTAATATTTATTTGACATGTTAACTATATCGTAAAGCGCTTCATGGGAGTAATTGTGGGATGATACATTTTCAAAGTATCACGATATGTATCGGTTGAGTATCGGTATCGTTCAGTGGTATCGGTATCGTAAAAAAGTCAACGATATGCATCCCTAGTGTTGACAGTAACACATGGTTTAACAGAATCCATAATTTCTTAGAAAGAAAATTCTGAGGAAGGTTCCTGAAAAATCCTTGTTTTAGGTTTTCATGTGTTGCACTATAAATAATATAATTTCCAATAACTGAAATATGAAAACATGCAAAATGTGTCTACAGGAAGGTAAACATTGGAATACATCTTGAGTATAATGTTTTCAATAACAAATTATAATTAATATGGATTTAAACAGATCTTTAGCAGTTGTTCCAGTCATTAAGATTGCGGTTGTTATTTTGAGTTTAAATATTTTGGAACCAGTTTCAAGTTTTTGAAAACTAGTAAAGATGAACCATAATTATGAGTGTTTTTGTTTCCTGATACAGTAAACAATTCTGCCAACGGTTTCACAATATTCCATTTATTTACATATGGTAGCGTGCTAATTAATGCAGGAATTAGACAGAAGAGAAGGGGGAAAAGAAGGCAGCTAGGAGGTAACCATAGATGTAAACAATGCAGGTTTAAAAATGTTCAGGACATTGGCTGAGCAAATGTTGTACCAGGAAGTAACTGCATTGAACATGTTTGTCAAAACTAAAACAAACAAACAACAACAAGACTCAAATAACTGCCCTATAACTTATTTTGTAGTACTAAATATACTGATATATTGACTCACCCTTTGTCATCAGACTCTTTGACAGGTTTGGCCGGAGGAGCCTTCTCCTTCTTCTTCAGATATTCCTTCAGCTGCTCGGCTCTGTCCAGGTAGTCGGCACACTTTGCTCTGATGCTCTGCGTCGCTCGATCACCCTGAGACTCGTCTGCAACATAAGAAGAAGCTTAAGATACTGTCTGTAGAAGGGATGTTTGGAAAATCACACAAATGCTGTAATAAGTCAAACACAGATAGGCTGCTCACACTTGACAACATGAAGAAAGTATTGCACTGCATTCTGGTATAATTTAAGGGCCTCTTCGTAGTTCTTGGCTTTGTCCTCCACTGTAGCTTTGCTGGCGAGATCTATAGCTTTCTGAGAACAGACAACATGAAAAAGAAGAATTAAGGAGACCAGCCTGTAATATGGCACCCTTTAAAAAGGTTAGTAGGTTAATAAGGTAGTTACAAGCTAATAAAATAAAAATAAAACCCAGCCAGAGCTTTAAGGTCGGCTGACCAGCTGCTGCTGATAGTGCCCAAGACCAGGCTCAGAGGGCACCGAGCCTTCGCAGCAGCTGGCCCCAGGCTCTGGAACACTCTGCCCCTCCATGTGAGGTTGGCCCAGACCCTAGGGGTTTTAAATCTACACTTAAGACTCACTTCTTCTCTCTGGCCTTCTAGTCAGAGAGGAGCACGACTCCTGACATTTCCCTGTGTGATTTTATTTTTGCTGTTGTAATTTATTGTCTTCTGTTTGCTTTTGTAGAAAAGTGTTTTTATTGCAAGTACAAGACTTTGGCTCGACCAAAAATCGTTTTAAAAATGTGCTATATAAATAAAACTTGATTTGATTGAAAATGAACAACTTTACCACGGGCGTTGGCGTTATAAATGTTGGAAATCTATTAATTAATACTCTGTAGTTATTACATTTATTCCTACATTTAAAAAAAGAAGTTTTTAAGGGGGTATTCTTCCTAAACCAAATTATTGTTATATGCTTTACAGGTTGTAAAGCTGTGACATTGGGCTACAGATAACATTTACTTGACTAAATACACAGCTTTTTTGTAATAGGTCACATTTCTAAAATACCGTGAATGTATTGATTTAATTTATTAAATGCTGTGTATTTTAGAAGTTCATGAAATGTTTTATATTAAGAATATCATGAACAATGTGGCTTATATGTGCCTCTCTCTTCTGTCTCTGCAATACACACACAAAACAAAAAAACACGTATAAATTAAAAGTATTCCGTACATTGTGCTAATATAATGGGTAAAGAGGGAGGGTTTGTTGCTGCCATAAATGTGAACCTGATTCATACCTAACTGATCTAACTGAATACAGCTTTTACTATTACTTCCAATACTTGGTACGGAGTTAGTTTATCTTAATGTTTAAATGTAACTGGTTTAACCCGGTGAATTCGCCATTTAAGATGATTAAAAGCTGACGGCAAATGAAAAAGTAGAAATGTTAAACAACTCCTCTCTCTGAGGTCAAAAGTTTGTCACTCACCTGTAGATTACTACCGGCCATTAGCTTTGGATATGTCGTCAAACTATAGCTTCTCACTTTCGATTAAACTATTTTTTCCTGTTGCCGTCTACTTATTTTAAAATATACAACAACGTCAATCTCAAAACATCTTAAAGCTCTTTCTGCTTCCGCATCAACACACAGTGACTGTCACTTCCGCGTCGGTCACGTGATCATGTTTTTGTCCTCTTCAGTGAGATTAGTCATGCTTTTGAAAACAAATATGATCAAATATATTACGTTATACTAATAAGCATATAATAAAGTGTACTAGATAGATGGAACTATTAAGAATGCATTGTTTTATTATGCAGAAAACAATTGAATAATTCAAGCACATTTTATGTTGGTACAGGTGTGGTACAGGTAAATGTAGGGAAACACTGCCGCCTAGTGAGTATTTGTTATCATAACTAAATAATTTGTTCTATACTGTTTGCAATGTTTCATCATATGTTAGACAATTACTAACTTAAAAGCCCATTGCATATTGTTATAGGCTACTTTATATACGAGGTAAAGGAATAAATAACTAAAAGACACATAAATAAAAAAGTACAAGGGGAGGTATGGGGCGGTGGGAGAGGGGGTATGGGGATTGGAAAGTGGGAGGAATACCTGTGTATTGCAAATCATGGGCTGGATTGAAATAATGCTGAATGTTATCCAACAACTTTGTGTCGTAAATCGTGCCGGTTTAAAAATTGTGATTGTGAATGTAAGGATTCCTATTTCCATATTCAACATTTCTGCTATTGTTGAAATCTATAAACATAGTTTTGGTGAATTTGTTTGCATGTCCCTGTCACCTGTTTCATTGTCTTCACACCGTAAATGCTACACGATTCATGTCCTTCCATTTTATTTTTCCTCATGAATTAAATCCCAAAATATTTTAAATGTCAGAGGTTAAAAATATACTTATATTTTGCATTATGTAAAGACAATTTTGAATAGTTTGCTACCTCTCTCTAACATCCTCTCCAGCCACATTTTCCCTGCTTAAAAGGCGTAATAAAATAGCCTACACTCACTTTCCAAATACACCAGATCATATTGTTCCTAACATTTGTAATATCTGTTTTGTTCATTGATAGTTATCAGGATGAGTTAAAAACAAATATTACTTAATTTCTCACTCATTAAATAAACATGCACACTGCCACTTATGGATTGAATAACAAACTTACACTTTATTACAACTATTAAAAAGGCAAATAAAAAGTGTGCAAAATATATATAATTCTTACAACACCTGGGTTTAACAAAGATAAATGCATATACTGTAGAACAACAGAGAGAAGGAGGTGATGCACATGGCAGACAAATACATTTTTGTTGCTCTATGGAGTCCACCTTTATTCAACATGACAGTTTCATTTCAGTTGCAATCAACAGCAAGCACCATGTACAGTAAATGTTGTGGTTGAATATGTTTGACACTGTATGGTTGTTTAATTCCCCCCCCTCAGCACACATCACCAGTGCAGTACAGACAGGCATGAAGGTAGTCGTTTGGTCGTTCATCAGCTGTCTCCATTTAGGATTAACATTTTAAGGATGCGGTCGTTCTTCGTAAGATTTGCAGGGAGTTCATTATTCTGTACAACACACATAAGACAAGATGATTAAGTGATCTGCTCATATTTTGTCTGTTTATAATCTCATTTTAAAATGTAAGTGACTACCTTGTTGGGTACGGTGGGGTCTGCGTTCGCCTCAAGCAGCAGCAGAACAGTTCGGAGATTTCCACTCATAACAGCAGCATGTAGGGCAGTAGAGCCATTCTGGAGACAACACATAATTCATAATGATATAATTCAAATTCTGCATTCACTGCTCTTTATCCAGAGCATTATGTACAGCAGTGTATTAACAACATAGTGGGTAAAAAAAGAAAGAAAGAAATTGCGGAGTCTGGAGGAAGGTATTCCACCCCTGTATTTTGGGGTGTAGAAAACACACATTTTCAAGAAAAAACTTTTGAGATATTTTTCTGTGCTTCAAATGTATCACTTTGGTATCAGAAAATGTTTTATTTATCACATGTTTTACCCACATCCAAAGACATTGTTATTTACCTACTGTACAATGGCCCTAATATGGACATTTACATGAACCTGGTAACATTCTTCTGAAGTAACTCTTGGCCGAAAGCGTATAAGCGTATTTCTCGAAATGTTGAAGTCAAAGAAAGCATAATTTACCTTGAGGAGACCGACTGAAGGAGAAAACTTGAGAAGTTCCTCAATGACGCCGTTGTGGCCTTTTAAAGCTGCTTTGAATAATGCTGTCGATCCATCCTTAAAAGACAAGTGATACAACTGTTATCTAACAAAACCATCAAGTTATATTTAATATATTACATTTTCAAAGTATCTTGCACAACACAGGTTGGGGCCAAGTGGTCTATACGACAATAATCGTTTTTTACACTGTTATGTATTTTCATTTTTTTAAAAGAACCTCATACTCTGTCAGCATCCCGATCTGCACCACGTAAGAGTAGCACCCTCACCACCT
This sequence comes from Gymnodraco acuticeps, assembly GCF_902827175.1. Taxonomy (NCBI): domain Eukaryota; kingdom Metazoa; phylum Chordata; class Actinopteri; order Perciformes; family Bathydraconidae; genus Gymnodraco; species Gymnodraco acuticeps. The sequence continues at coordinate 1,883,190 of NW_022990673.1, forward strand.
CGCTGTGACCCATCTGAGCTGCCATCCACAGCGCGGCGGTGCCATCCTGGAGAACACATGGGTGGAGGGGAGGGGGGTTGCAGTGAAGGAGGACATAAGGGATGTTAGAGTCAATGTGGGCATGACACGACCTAAAGAGCTTAATGTTTGAGTGACTGTGATCTTTAAATCTGTAAAAACCGCTGGAGGCGAGGACATTACCTCCCTAAATTGGTTAACCTTGGCACCGGTTGACAAAAGCTGACGTATCACAGTCACATGACCCTCCTGTGCAGCGAGAAACAGAGGAGTGGCCCCATCCTGAAACAAAATAATCAACTTTCACACTGTTCTGTCGTAGATGGCTAAAATTATCTCTGAACGTTTCCAACTAATCAAAACGAGTATAATAACATATTGCTAAATGACCATTATTTTACAAATACATGTATGTGTGGTTATTTTTCCTGTGCTCTGAGGACAGAAACTAGTCCTTCCAAATGTCTGACTCAGCGGTCTGTAGAAACCTGAGTGGCTGGATTCCAGCTGCGGGGACATGGTGTGCAGCTTAAACACCATGTTTCTGACAGACAGAAGTACTGACAGCGAGAGGAGACAAAAGGGAGGCTAAAGATGTGGCTCACATATAGCTGGTCGTGAACATTGGCTCCATTCTTCAACAGTGTTTCCACCACCTTGGAGTGTCCATACTGAGAGGCCACCGTGAGAGCTGTGCCCCCGTTCTGCCAACAAACATAATGAAAAACAATCTACCAGGGCGACATAGTTCATAGTAATCACTGATTGTTATACACTGCAAAGAGAAGATCTTTAAAAATCTCCAGAGGTATACAAATAAGGATAACACATTAGATTCTCTCTAAACAAAGGGCATCTGAGATGAGCAGCACTCTCCACCCCACCCACTATTTTACAGTCTGATGCACAGTCATTGTCCTGCTGCATACCTTTGTCTGGAATTCAGTTGAGGCACCAAATTCGAAGAGGAGCTTCACAACATCATTGTGTCCCTGCTGGGAGGCGAAGAACAGGGCGGTGGAACCTGTCTGAGAAGGACAATTGAGAGAGACTTTGCATGACATTGAAAGGAAAATAAATTACCATGCTTGTATGTATTTTAAATTAGGAAAGAGTCCAAATCTATAAAAGTTTAAGCCTTGCTCTGGGGTCATTTCAGGTATATTTTGCTTTGATCTTGCAACAAATGTGTCCTAGTCTCAATCCCAAGACTGTACGACTGATGATCTATATTTAAAACATAAGGAAGACATTACAGGAGCTATAATAAAGGCAAAGCCTGACATTTTGAGGAATACTCAGAGAGTTAGATGATGAGATCGATACCTCTCAAATCTCTTTCAGCTAAAGATATAGCTACATCGAAAACGTTTTAGCTAAGAGCAAGGCAGAACACTTGTTTAATTGATTAATTAACAATTCACTCTTGATGGCGGTTCATGTACCAGACTATTTTGCAGGGAGCAGCAATTTCCTGGAGTCTCTGCTGATAATCTGGCAACCTCTAAGTGAATCAGACTCCAGATTCAAACTGACTCACAGTTCATGAAAACTGTTTCAATGAGCTGGCCAGTTTTTCTCTGATCATACCTCCTTCTGGTAGTTGATGTCGGCTCCTTGCATGATAAGTTCTTTGACACACTCATAATGGCCGCTGTAGGACGCCACCATCAGCGCTGTCGTCCCAAACTGAAGAGAAACATGACAACAATGCTTTTTTCAACCTTGTGTGTTTTTTGGAGGTGACTTGCTGAAAAATACTTAAAATATGGGGATGAAAAATTCTAAACTCTGCAGATTTTCCAGCTTAAAAGCCTCACCCTTTATTATGGTGAAAGAAAAAGCATAATAAGGGTGGTACACACACACACACACACACACACACACACACACACACACACACACACACACACACACACACACACACACACACACACACACACACACACACACACACACACACACACACACACACACACACACACACACACACACACACACACACACACACACACACACACACACACACACACACACACACACACACACACACACACACACACACACACAACAGAGGTAAGCCTTGAAGCTCTCTGTCTCCCTACCACAGGTGGGTTATGGTTAAAGCGTGCAGCTGAGCAGCCAGGACATGCAGCGTCCGTAGGCCTACACTGTCTCTGCAGTCTGCGTCCACACGCCCGCTGTTGAGCAGCAGCTGAAGCAAAGCCAAGTTCCCCTTCCTCGCTGCCCAAAACACAGCATTAGACAGGGGTGTTTCCTTCTGGAGGGTAAACACACACAACAACCACTGACCTTAGAACCACCATTATAGTATTATACACACACTGACAGCAGAGTATAGCCAGAAAAACAGTACAGTGACCTCTGCAGGAATAAAGGTGTAAAGTGTCAAATACACACACACAGTCACACACACCATTTCCCTGTCTTTCAGAATAGACATGATGAAAACGGAATTTTAATTAAGTAATTTGGAAGAGGAACAGAACATGCATATTGTGTGAAATTTCAGTCGGACCACAGCCACACACACACACACACACACACACACACACACACACACACACACACACACACACACACACACACACACACACACACACACACACACACACACACACACACACACACACACACACACACACACACACACACACACACACACACACACACACACACACACACACACACACACACACCACACACACACACACACACACACACACACACACACACACACTACTGCAATCTGTACACAGCCTTTTGCCTAGTTACTTCCAGGTTACACCGTTTCCCCCTCGGTGCTTTACAGTCAAAAGGCTACACCACTTCATTAAATTATGAACTTACTACACTTTGAGGGGAAGCAAGTGTGATCTGGATTCCTATTGAGGCCCTGTGGGATGCATGCAGTCAGAGGATGATGGATGGAAAAGGCTTGTTTACCTTAAAAGACATCCTGCAGACCTCATTCGTGACTCATGTTGTTTCCAGCACACTCCTTCATTAGAAACGATGCTGAGCTGAGCGCCTCTCGCCTGTTTTGCCGCACTGTTTTTGGGTGTTGGCGGCGCCCGTTCGCGGACATAATAACAGCAGACCGTCAGCTGAGCTCATCCCCTGCAGTCGGTGCTGAGAGGAGGCCGTTGCGGGCCGCTGGGGGGCGCTGCTGAGCACACATACATGGTCATGTGTCAGTGTAAAACCCATAGACTGTAAAACCAGAGAAGGGAGTTAAATTCATGTACAAAACGATGCAGGACTGGTATCATTTTAATCTAGATTATTTGTAGATTTGTAAATGCGTTATGTTGTTGTTTTTTTTTTACCTTATTCTGAACTCAAATAAACTTGAACTATCGCCCCTTTCATTCAATCATGCGGCTCAAAGTGCTCCACATGGCTAGTAAAATAAATAAATATATAAAACATAAATTAGACCGAAAAAACAGAACAATTTGAAAATAATTAAAAACCTATTGCAAGACAAAAATAGAAATATAATGTTGTCACAAGAATAAACAAAAACAAGGGATTAAACTATGACATAAGTAAAAAATGAAGGCAACAAATGACAATCCACTTGTCCATTCCACTACATTTATCTGAAAACTGTGATCAAGTGAAGTTAATTTTTTTTTGCAATTTCATAATAAATACATTATAAACTTAAATCAAGGCATTGATAAAGATTAAACCATTGGTCCTTAACATTTTTCATTTGAAATCTTCTCTCTTCTCTTTCTTTCTTATTGTTTTCTTTTTTTGTGTTAATACATTTTACTTAGATGTTTAATATCACTATTATTATTATTATCTCTTTATTTTATTTACATCTTTATTTATTTATTTCCATTACGTTTTTGTAATTTCTCCATTTCAAATGTTTTTGATTATACTAAAGTGCTTTGGGTTTTGAATGCAGAATTGATACTTATAATAAGTTATTATTAACATAAACACAGTGCTATTTTATTTAAGTAAATGATCTGTGCACTTCCTCCACAGCTGATTTTAGAAAGTTAGATGTCAGGTGTTATGCTCAATTATAAACCGGTAATTGAAGGATTTACATTATTGCAGCCTTAGCTCTCTCAAAATGATAATAGGGGTATTACCAAGGAAGAGCTGGGAAAGCATCTTTTTTTTGTTGACTTACGTTCTTCTCAGGTGCTGGCATAAGTGTTGATTACGGGACTCATTAAAGTATAGTGGAGACAATGTCCTTATAGCAGAGATATATAAGGAACATTGACAGTGAGTGTGTTGTTGTGTAGCTGCAGAGTCCCTCTCAGACCATGGGAACAAAACAGACTCATATCCATGAAGGTGAGCTGGCAAGGGCTTTTTATTTCATATTTTGTTGTGTAGAGAATAACCTCTGCTAAATGCAACTAATGCAAGTGTTTAAGCTTAAAGAGTGCTTTGTACATGCAGCAAGTGGACTTTGTCCTGTGGTGGTTTACCATTATTTATAAAGTATTTGATTTTATAAGATATATTGTATGTTTTTACATTAAATTGCATTTTATTCAGAGTTCAGTAATAAGAAATATTATTTTTTTTATGTATAAAACGTGGAGTCATGTAACTTATGTTGCCAATCAGGTTTTTACAGAGTTTCATGAGAGAACAATATATCGTTTTTTTCACTTTTAGAATAAATAGCCTGTATTATTGAGTAGACAGTTGTTTTCTTATTGTTTTACTCTACAGTCTAATACATTTTTTATAAAATAAGTGCACGGTGCAATGATTTGCTTTTCTAAAATTGCACATTTTGGACTTGGAAGAAAAAAACACTGAAAATATATTAGTGATGCAGTTTTGATTCAAAAATGAACCTACATACTGTGCAGAATGACTTTACAAAACACTATAGATAACTATTAGGATTGCCCAGTTGTAATGAATTTGTCCGCTGATATGCTCAGTTCAGTAAGTACAACAACTGTTATCTTTCTGATTTATAGTCTTGATTAAAAGCAAATATGAAACACTGCAATAACACATCCATACTCACCAGAAAAAAAGAAAATGCTACAGAAGGTTTTCAATGCTTACACTGTTAATGTTACTATGCAAGTCACAAACGTTGATAATGTTGAGGTACAATGAAAAGCTGTGACTCTATGATGCTGTTGTTTCTGTAGTCCAGCAGACCGGCCTCCTGCTGGGAGCCGCTCTGCTCTCGGTGCTGCTGTGCGGAACGCAGCTCGTGGCCTCAGACTCAGACGAGCTGCTCCTGACCGAGTGGGAGATCTGGAAGAGCAGCAATGGCATAGCCTATGACGATATGGTGATAATGACGCTGGGTTGAATACAAAAACCAACCTCTGATTCACTTAAGTGTTTCTATAATATGCTTTTTTTTGTCTTGCAGGACGATATGCAAAGGCAGATCATCTGGGAGGAGAACAAACAGATGATTGAAAATAATAATCAAGGGTTTTTCAGGGGGATGAGGCCGTTCACTATGGCCATGAATAAATACGGAGACCTGGTAAGAAGTACTGTTTTCCTCTCAATGATAAAAGCTCCACTGCCTGACCTAAAATGTATTTAAAGTTGAACTTAAAGAAAGCTTTTATGGTGTACGCAAACTGATAATATATGTATAGATTATCTTTGAAAATCCCAACATGAACAAATGATTGATGAATGCAAATAATAACTTCTAATCTGAATCTATGATTGAGTGTACGTCTTTTTATATCTTTAATCTATGTCCATAGTATTAGATTAGGATGCAATTCAACAAACAACCCATTATTTACTTTCTTGACAAACAACTCAACATATTTTAAGTTATGTCACTTAACAAACATCTTTATTTTCAACCCAAATTACAATCCTTTTCTTAACGCTAAGTAGTTTAGTTGCCTGAATCGAAACAACTGTTTTTATTTTCAATCTTAACCACAGCTGCGTTGTTAAGTTTCCCTTTCCCTTAAGCATAATGAGCGGTGCTGTTTGCCCTATTATTTGCACCAGTCAAATGTATAGAATGGTAGAGATAACCATTTATAACGGCCATTTAATTGGCTGATAACAGAGAAATGGTATCTATCTTCATATCTAACTCTTGGCAAGAAATTGAATAAGTGTCATGGAAAATGATTTGGCTTGAACAAATAAGATAAGTTGTTAACTACATTTTATACAATGACTTGAATGATTGGGAAACTACGTTTTTGTGATCTCCGTACATAGACTAGACAAGAGTTCCGGGTTTTGCAAGGTGCCGTGATAGACTCCCAATTTGTGAAGAGAGGGAAGACCGTCTCGAGCCGCAGCCTGCGCAACGCTGCTAAGAAGTTAGATGCTATGGTTGTCGACTACAGAAATATGGGCTATGTCACTGAGGTGAAAGACCAGGTAAGACATTTTCTCATTCATTTTCTATGTTTTTCATGTAGACAGAATCATGAACAACTTGAAATATGTATGTTTTAATTGATATTCACAGGGTTACTGTGGCTCGTGCTGGGCCTTCAGCACCACAGGAGCTATTGAGGGACAAATATACAAGAGGACAGGTCAGCTTGTGTCTCTGAGTGAACAGAACCTGGTGGACTGCTCCAGATCTTATGGTACCTATGGCTGCAGTGGTGCCTGGATGGCCAACGCCTATGACTACGTGATCAAAAACGGCCTTCTGCCGACAAACTCCTACCCATACACCTCAGTGGTGAGGATCAACCCGCTGGCTCTGCCTCCATCAGAGCATTTCAATTAAGTTATTATAACTGTGTTCAACCTAAGGATAACTTTAAGCATTCTTCTCTCAACAGGACACCCAGCCCTGTTACTACGATAGCAGACTTGCAGTGGCACATATCAAAGACTACAGGTTCATACCGAAAGGAGACGAGCAGGCTCTAGCTGATGCCGTGGCAACTATCGGCCCAATCACAGTCGCCATTGACGCAGATCATTCAAGCTTCTTGTTCTACAGCTCAGGTTAATTTTAAAAATCTCCATCTGGACAATTTATATGTTGGGGATTACAATAAATAAATTTCAGGCAGCTGTAATCATGTTCTTATAACTTACAATTCAATCAAATCATTATGTCTATGTTAAAGAAGTTGCATATAATGACAAACCCAGACAATATTTGTTTTGGTCAACAACTTGACTGTCTTTGGTACTGATAAAGCTACATACACTACCTTACCAGCACCAAACAGCGGACACACAAGGCGAATATTTACTGGTGAATCTGGCATTTAGCAGCTGAAAAACAAGATTATTAGGAATTGGAAATGACTAAAACTAAGCTAAAAGGAGATTGAAAATTGGAAGTACATTTATCACACAAACATTAGTCGTGGGCATAGACTTTGGGGGGGTTCCTCTCAATATAGAACACAGTCATTTGTCTCTCCTAATAAATACATGACAGGAGCAAAGGATATTTCGCAACTCATAGACGCAACAAATCCACTGGTGCAGTTGGTTGTGGCAGTATGCAACCTCATAAGAAGTGGTTGCAGTCTTCCATAAAACACAAACTATGCACAGTTTGACAGAAACTAATATGAATTGATGCAGACTCTTAAGTGCTTGACACTCTTGTGTTTCTTGGGGGAAAACCCTTAACCGAATATGTCCCTCCAACACCTTAGCTCATAACTTGACTCCAAATCAATTCTTATGTTGCTCAGTATCTGATCAGAATGTGTAAGTAAGCAACTTTGTGCAATAATATGTCACTATGGTCTATAAAGCGTATTTCCATTGCTCACAAGTGGCCAAACAATAAATGAATGCAGGTTGAATTTTACTTTGCAGGAATATATGATGAGCCCGTCTGTAACCCTAACAACCTGAGTCACGCGGTGCTGCTGGTGGGCTACGGCACTGAAGGAGGCCAGGACTACTGGATCATCAAAAACAGGTCAGAACTATATACAGAATGACTGGTTTGACATTGTATAGAATTACATTTCTTATTCATACCACATGTAAAAGTGTTTCTTTTTTATCAATCACTGTTTTTTCTTTTTAGTTGGGGTAGCAGTTGGGGTGAAGGCGGCTACATGCGGCTGGTCAGAGACGGCAGAAACACTTGTGGCATCGCGAGCTACTCCTTGTACCCTATTATATGAGTCTGATGAGATCATTTTTTGCAAATGTGGAACTTTTCCACTGGACTTTCACGTTTTTATGTTTTCTATCTGCAACTCATTATGAACCTTTCTGACACTTTGCTTTTCTCAGGGACGTGGTACACACATCAATTTGTATGTGGATTTGTAAGTTATGACACACACACATTAGTCAACTGTTTAAGTCAATGGTGGCTTATTTTAGCAAATGTTACACATTACAGAGTCAGATCACTGATTCATGATTCTTCTCAATTTGAGCTCAAGGTAGCTATATGATAATTTATACCCATAAGAGGGTTCTTCATTTAGTTTTCATAGAGTCCTATGTTCTTGATAAAAGAAGGTGGGAGATTCAACCTATTGATCCTGGGAAATATACATTGCTGAGCCTTTGGATATTTCCTCATTGCGTCATATTATGAAGGGATTAAACTGGAGAACATAAATATGATCCCCACATAGCCACAATCCAATTTTACAAAAGTTTCATAATTGGGCTTTAAATATCATTAATTATTTTCTAAGAGACAAAATGTACTTAAATGTACTGTCTCAGGTACATTTACTACAAAATAAAGTACAATTTTGAATTCTGCAACATCTCTTACTCTTTGATATATTAGTTGTACAGTAACACCTATAATAAGGGGTGACTCAATTTTAAATTGAGCTTCAAATTGAATGTGTCTGAAATTTAAATGGTGCTTTGTATTTTTTTTGTGCATGTGTATTCTACTATTTTAAACAACTTCTGATCGGTTTTCTACTGGGTCAACTAAGTATCCTAACTTCTGGACTGACTAATAATAAAATGTGGAATAATTTTCTCTGACGAGTTGCCTATTTGTCTATTGATCTGCATGTTGCATTGTTCAACCAATTATTGTTCAAATACATGCTCCATCATTCTTTACAAGTTCAACCGCACCCCTCTGAACCTTGAGTCTGATTTACTGCCGCACTTTTCTTCAGAAGTCTAACATAAAACGCTCCAAGGTTCACCTGCTGCAGGGTTTACCTGGGAGGAGGAGCTCTACAACGGAGAGGGAGGCTTTTTCACTGCTAGACTGACATGGCTTACTGAATACTTTATAATGCAGTGGAAAATATCTTTGCTTTTTAGTGCAGTGTGGTTATTTTTGCTCTGCTTTGCTCCAGTTTGTAACTCTACTGAGAAACGCTCAAAGCGTAGACATGACAGTCAGATCTATCAGAAGACACACAGCATCAACAAGTTTTGTGATCCTGCCTTCAGCAAGCACACAGCAGGCGCCATCACTCAGGTAATGCAGCGCTTTGTTGGATTTAAAAAAATATTTCCACCTGAAATTCTTCCTACCCTTTCAAAAAGTTAATCATATTGTGGTGTGACATTATATACAGCCACTATCACTTTATTCATACATTTCATAATGTCTCACGAATAAAACGTATATATTTTTTTTATGGCATCCTAAGCTTAACCCTAGACCTAACTTAGACAAACACACACTTTCTTAATCCTGTGTTTCTTCATGTCACTTCCTGACATACTAAAACCATTAGAGATTTTCTGAGTTAATGCATCTGATACAATATGTAATCAATAAGATACAATTCACATATTCTTAGTTAATCACTTTGCAGCATGATTGTAATAGGTGAGTGGGGTTGTGAGTGTTAGCGTGTGTCGATGATCCTACAGTCTATTGTTTATCTCTCTGTCTCTGTGTAGAAGTGCAGCTCTGGCTTCTACAGAGAGAGGGCGGGACTATACACGGGTCAGTGTGTGCCATGCCGCTGCAATGAACTCTCCAAGGACTGCGATGAGCAAACAGGGAACTGTGTGGTTGGTGCTCTCTCATACACACAGAGACACATGTGTTTATTTACAGCACAAGCAGCTTAAATGTTGTGGGCCAACACAAAGGCAAAACATGTTGTTCATTTTGTGTTTGATTAAACCTCCAGAACTGTCAGTTTGACACCACTGGGGACCACTGTGAGCGCTGTAAAGAGGGTTTCTATGGAGACGCAGCCAACAGGACCTGCCATGTCTGTCCATGCCCCTTCATATGGAACAAGTAAGATCATTGTTCATTACGTAGCTCAACCAGGCTCATCTGATTTTGCTCTGAATCAGTATTAGGATGTAAATGTGTCTTTTTGCAGTTTTGCGCTGGCCTGCCTGGACATTGGCTCAGGAGAGATGGATTGCGTGTGCAGACATGGTTACAGTGGAGACAGATGTGAGAGGTGTGTCTGCTGGTGGAAAAACGGACGCTCACCCAACACAAGCTAATAAACACCTCAAGATTACCAACAATGGAGCAATATGTTGCATCCTATTCCCTATTTTCCAATGCTCAATGCAAGGCACAGGACTGAAACAAAAATGATTTAAGCTTAACATCGGTTTGTTTGTCCTGTTTAAGATGTGTGTTTGGATACTTTGGCAACCCAATGGTGCATGGAAGCAGCTGCAAGCCCTGCAATTGCAAGGGCAGCTTGAACATCTGTGATTCTCTGACTGGAGGTAAATATGAATTCTCACACAATTAGAGACAACGTTTTTGATATAAACAGCTCCCCAACCAAGAGACATTAGTAGTGATTTATTTTAGTTTCTATGTTTCAAAAGGTTAAGTTGAGTTTATGTTTGACTTCCAAAACGTTGGAGGACAAAATCAAAGTTGCAGAGGCCGAGATATCCTGCCTTTTGGTCCCTATAGTATAGGGTCAAACTCCCAAAAATACACCTAGATGTTTCTATAATGTTACCAATCTTTTTGGTTGTGTATTTTATGTTGAGTAGAGTGCATCGCATCTGATAACAGCAGCAGCGGCGCTCACTGCCATGGTGAGTTTGCGTTGACGTCTGGCTTACAATCATGTTTTTGACACAGAAGAATTACATAGAAATGTGGTAAAGTGTTTCTGTGCTTGTGTCTGATGACAGAATGTGACAGCTGTAATGTCTCCTTACTGTTGGACTTGGAGACGTTGGATGATGTCTTGGCTCTGATGAAGCAGCAGCTGCAGAACGTCACCGATGGCCCCGCTTCCATTTCCTGGCCGAACGACCTGCAGGACAACATCTCTGAAACAGAGGTTTCAGTTGAGTGTAGTAATTAACAGTCCTTTAAAAATTATTCTATTAAGTGCTTGCCGAAGAGTTTGCAGAATCTGGTTTGGAGGTACAGCACTGCTGTGAGACACCTGGTTGAACAGCTGGAAGCAGATGTGGATATTGTCAGAGACAAATTGCAATTTTTTTGTTGTTGCATTTTTTTAATTTAAATTGTAAATGTATGGCAGGAGGTAGTGTTATGCATCAATGGCATACTCCCAATGCCACCTAATGTCCTGCTGAGTTTTATGAATAGGCTATCTTCTTTTTGATGCAGTGATAACAAGTAATGTACAAAAACTAATCTGAAAGAATACGAGAAGCCTTGACACAACTTTTTACTCATGATAAACCTTTCAGAAACTAAAAGCCATATCAGATCTGGAGAAGCTTGTGCAGAATGTGAATGAAACAAAGTCGAAGGTAGAGGATCTTCTCGCAGCAATACAAGGTAGGCCTACATCAGTTTATCATTCATTTTACATTTTCGGGACATTACACTTACAGCCAGGGCCGCCCCTGGCCAACTTGGGGCCCCAAGCGACATTGTGAGATGAGGCCCCCCCCCAACCGACAGTTGTTTTTGGAAACAAAGTAGGCTACTTTGCAAATATAATTCCTGTTTATTATTATTATCAACAGTTACTTTTGTATACAGTGAGGTAAATGGTAAATGTGCATGTATGTCGTTCAGTATGCGTTTACAGGTACGTCTGCATTTCCTGCCAAATACTAGCCTCAAAAAGATTAAAATATAATTAATGCAAATAAACTACTTCTACTACTACTAATAATAATCATAATCAATTCAATAATATAAATATATTATTTTATTATAATATTGTTGTAATATAGTCAAGACAAAACATGCTTATGACATGCTCAAAAACTGATATTTCTTAAATCTGTATTCAAATGTAGTTCCCTCTGTCAGCAATGTATCAACAACTACACACACATTTCTATCAGTATTTCTCTGTGTTGTGGTTGACATGATGAGGACTGTTAAAAGTTTACTTTTTATTCATATATTTTTTCTTTTAATGTTTCTTTTATTATCTTTTACTGTTTTTAAATGCCATTAGCCTATATGCTATGCAGAGACTGCCTTCTTCATGTCCTGAATTGCAGCTGATGTTTTAATATGGCAATTGGCAATTTGACTTATACTACATTCACAAGTTGTATATTTGACTCATACAATAACCCACCTTCGAGTGATGCTCTAGTTTCTTCATGTTTTGTTTCCCCTTTTGCTTGCCCCGGACTGAAACTGTATTTTCACCGACATCTCTTCACCTGCACTAGTGGCCGTATCAAAGCCGTGATTGGTCAGATGTCGATTCATTGCAACGGTGTCGGGTTACACACGTGCTCCCCTTGTCACCTCTCACTCTCGCGGGGGGTGCGCGGAGAACTGAGTGGAGAACTGAGTGGAGAACTGCGCACAGCAGCTGAGGCCCTCTGGGCGGGGCCCCCTGCGCAAGGCGGGGCCCCATGCAGCCTGCGTGATTGGCCTGTAGGGAGGGGCGGCCCTGCTTACAGCCCTGTGTAGATGTTGGGCAAGAACCCAGATTTATCAATGATGTTGTGTGACGGAATAATGATGCCAAAGTGACCAACAGATATATATTTTAAAAGCAGTGTTTCTGTTATTGCCATCTGTCAGATTTATTAAAGCAGCAAACTGATGTGAAACCCAGAGAGGCTGCTACTCTCTCTGAAAACAGCAAAGCCAGGATGATGGAAGAGGCTCAGCGCATCATGCAGGAAATGAGAGACAAAGGATGCACTGCTCAGAGAGACAGAGAGCAGGAGGACGTGCACAAATGTGAGATACAACAACATTGATTAATTGATTACTTCCTGGCATAGAGCTTATGTTCAGACAGCTCAGTTTTGTAGGAAATTCTTGAACCCTGAGAGCAGGACAAACTGAAAAGAGTCAAGGGAAGCTTATAAAAGTGAACAGCATTTAATTACACAAATAATGCGGTGATCTACAATGAAATTGCAAAATGGAGGCCTCTCCCCATTCAGCTGGTTGCCTCTCGCGTCTGCGTTGGGTCAGCCGAGCTCAGAAAAAGGGCCGATCCATCCTGTGGCTCACGGGTTGTCCACTGTAGTCTTCTGTTATTGGCTGGCGTCGACGGGGGCGGGTCCAATGCAATTCCTGCCTTTTTCTGTTGCTAAATTACATAATTCTGATGTCTGTGGTTATTTAAATATTCCCTGATAAACGTTATTTCAGCGTCAATAAATGAGTGTTAATCCCAGTGTGTTTAGTGTACAACATCACATGTAATTTTACCTTCAATTCACGGTTTCAAAACGTTAGCCACATGCTAATGCTAACCGGAAATGAAGAATTTTCAGAATAAAGGTGTAAGTGTAAACTTCCGGTTTTTTCACAATAAAACTGCTTTAAATTAAAACCCTGTATTTAATTTAAATTACGCCATATCAACATTGATTTTAATTTCTTACAGTTTATGGATAAAAGGATGCAGAAATGTTCTGTTACGAATGTCAGTTAGGATACAACCCACTTTTACTATTTTATATAAATGTATAGCTACAGCCGGTTAGCTTAGCAAAAGTCCCATTGGCTGAGATAATACAACTGCAAAGATAAAAATGGAAATGGAGTAACACATTGATAACACAGTTTGGTCCATTTCCAACATATATATAATATACAACCCAGAAAATGTATATCAATGTAACAGAGTAGATTGCCTTAACGTGTAAAAATAATAAGTGTGTTTTTTCCTCAGTGTCAGCCACAGACCAGGCAGTATTGAATCTGACTGTAGTAGAGTCTCTGATGTTCTCAGACTCTGCTCTGAGGGAGATGGCTGAGCTGCTGTCAGATGCTGAGGACAGAGTACACACGACACAGGCCCTCAACAGGAGGGGTCGTAATGCCGTAAAACATCTGGAGGTGATGTGGTACATAGCTAGCACTGGTAGCCTTATACATTCCTCATTGTGTGGTGTCCCTGATGTGTTTATGTTTGTTTATCATTTGTCAGTATCTTCAATCTCAGCTGGGGACAAAACAAAAGAGGCTCCATCCTGTGACAGAAATAACTAAAGATCTGCTAAAGAATATAACCAACATATTTGTAATGCTTGACGAAACCAAGAAAGTAAGCAGCAACTACCAGCATAATAACCAGACACATTTTTTTAGTGTGCAATCTGATTTCATTGTGTGAAAATTGCAGGAATTTGAAAACCATGCAGCTGAAGTAGATGGTGCCAAGTGGAAACTCTTTCAAAAGTTAAATAACATTTTCCAAATGAAGGCCACGATGGGCAGTGTTACTAAGGCTGAGGAGCACGCAGAGGAGCTCAGCAGAGTGGCAGCAGAGTTTCAACCGTAAGTGTGAAACAGAGGAATTTAAAAATGTGAATATAGTTAAGATGACTATTAACACTAAAGACAACTGCTGATATTAATTCACTGTCATTTCAGATTGCTTCATAATGTTAGTACCATCAGTGATGACCTGCTCAGTGAACTGGGTATAGGAGTTTATAACAGCATCATAAATGCCAAAGACAATGCAGAGATGGCAGCAAGTCAGAGCAGAGAGGCGGCTGAAAGAGCACTAATGGTAACACAGGTGATTTTAGTAGACTGAATGTTAAATAATATAAATAGCATTAGCAGAAATGTTGATATTATTCTGATTCTATTTATTAGGATGCAAAGGAGGCAGGTCTTGTCAACATGGCCAAAGGACTCAAAGATAAATCAACACATTTGTGGACAGAAGCCAACGAGACACTTAAAAGTGCGAGAAAAGCATGATTTATACAGTACCAAGTCTTACACATTTTATTACTTTTAAATACACAAAATTGAAACCCTTTTTAATTTATTTTTAACAGTGCAGTCCCAGACAATGAACATTCTTAAAGATGGCATGAAGAAGAAGATGGAAAAAGGAGAATTACTGCGAATGGGCATCTCTACAGTCAGTGACAACCTCAAAAATATCAGAAAAGGTTTGAGGATCACATGACAAGGATATATTACACACTGTACCTTCTTAACAACGGATTATAATAGTCTTTTGATTTCAGACGACACAGGCATCTCCATAGAGTCTGCAAAAAACGCTGCATCTGCCTCTAACTCCACAGTCAGTAAAATAACACAGAGACTCAGGCACATCAGCCAGGAAGTGCAGAAACTAACTTTGACCGATGTCAGTGTGAATATTGACGATATTTTGGTTGATTCAGACCAGACATGTGAGTATTCAATGGCAGAAAAAATACACATTATTAATTATATTGCTTTCATAAATGTAATCTTGCTAAACTGAAATCTAGCTGAAATAATCTCATTGAGTTAAATTTGTTTTATGTGATTGTTCAGTGAAGAACTTGAACACAGCCCTCCCTGTGTTAAAGGACAAAATCACAGATGTTGAGGCTCTCAGCAGGAAGAGGCTTCCTGGTGCCAACATGACAGAAAGCATCAGGAGAATCAAGGATGTTATAAAGGAGACAAGACACTTTCTTCACAGGGTAACGTTTTTCTTTCAAAGTTTGGTTTCTTGCCAGCAGTAGCTTAAAGCTGCTCTAAATGTGTTTCTCATAGTGATGAACCCAGAGAGACAATCACCTGACTCTGTAGTCAACAGCTGCTCTACAAAACTTGTAACCATCTATTGCCCTATTGTTTTCGTTTCCGACAACTGTGTGTTAGGCAGCTATTTTAAACAAGAACATGTTTAAAAGGCCATTGAACAATAACTGCCCTAAGTCAAACAAGTCAGATCAGTTTATATGCCAAACATGTGATTGCATGTTTGACAAAAACAACAACAAAAGATCTTCTCACAAATCCATATCTGCAACAATTGTTTTAACCTCGACTCCTAGTTTGCAGCACTTTCAAAGTAAATGGACACATACAGCTGAAAGAAACCAGGAAAACATAAAAGCATTTATGTTTATTTAGCTGTGAACAGAGCTATTTTATCTAAGATAATTTTCACAAAAGGTCATTGGCCTTGGCCGTTTATGTCTGCCGCCACACACACTTTTACCAGCCCCTGTAAAAGACCATGAAAGCACAGAAGCCATTATTACTACAGCACCATGATAATTACCCCACTGCTCATATAATTAAATAGTGATGCGTTTCTCTGCGATGTGTCAAATTCAGGCTCCTGCAGGCAGCCAGTGTAAATATCGGCAAGCACAACATGCAGAGTATCATCTCTATGAGAAGCACAGCTGGCTCAGTTACACCCTGCCACAACAGGACCTCAATCACAGGTAATGCAGTTATACAAACAATAAAATAACTTTCTGAAGATGTGGAAATTACGAGTGTTGGTCGAGTATTTTATAGTTTTGGTTTGGTGTACTTTTGGGTATGTTGTCAAATAAAACCTCCCTTATTACACTTTTAAATGCATCTATCTATCTATTTAATATTTCATATTAACAGAGACCTCACTCTTGTGTCTCAGGCCTCATTTCTCTCTTGACGTAAAGACGAAGCTGTCCAAAGGGCTGATTCTCCATGTAGCAGGGAGAGGAGTCATCCCCCTGCTGGCTCTTTACATGGCCAATGGCAAGATCAAGATGTCCCTCGGGCAAAACAGACTCATCCAGCACAAGCAGAAGAGCAGCGACGGGGACTGGCACAGAGTAATTGGCTTTTTTGTTGCTAAGCCTATAACACTTTCCAGTCTCACACATAGTTTACAATGGAGCTAAATATACCACTCACAATTTGCAGTAATTTTAGGTCTTCATTTTTGCACAACAGAAGTCTAAATGTCCTGTCTCTTGCCAATTATATTAGCTGTAGTTATATGATGAGCTAATGCTTGAACTAGATGAGTTAACATTTCCCTAGCTTAGTTTACATTACTTCCAGATGATTTGCTTTGAATCAAACACTGCAAAAATGATCCAAAATATGCATGATGGCTTTGTGTTATTATAATATAATAAGTCTTTGTATGAATGTCTATCAGAGTACACTCACACACCACCTTCAAATATTTTCAACATGAAGGAGTCCAAAGCTTAACGGCCCTTGTTGTCTAGTTATGTTTTTGCTAAAAATGTAAACTTATTGTGAATTAAAATCAGTTTGGCATCTTTAGGGGAATAACTTTTGTTGGGTCATGTTACCTGTGTGACAGGTGGAGTTCAGTGTGGAGAAGAGCTCTTTTCATCTGCTTGTCGATGGGATCCGTGTGACTGATGGACACCTGCCAAATAATGAAGGATCGTCTTTAGACTTTCACAACCCTGTGTATCTGGGAGGGGATATCAAGGGATATACAAAGGTCTGTATTACACCTTTGAGTCACTGATTGACTGTTAGACAGCCATTTTTCCCTTATTTGTTGACCTTCTTTCCTTTATCTCTTTCTGTCCTCCCTCAGGGACACAACATTACCATAAACAGTGTTATCGGTTGTATACGGGATTTCAAAATGAATGACGTAGCTATCGGTGAGCCTAAAGGAAGCTACAAAACTCTACCCTGCTTGGATGGGCTCACAGAGATGGGGACATACTTTGGTGGTGGTCATATCGCCTTAGGTTTGTCAAACGTCATGGTGCCTGTTGAATTGACCTCTTGTTGGTGTATGAATTTAACTCACACATAACACTGACCTCATATCTAATAAGGAATATTTCTATTTTAGAGAATTACTTCAACGCTGGCTCTCAGTTTGTGTTGGCTTTTGAGCTACGGCCTCAATATCTGACAGGTCTCCTCTTCCACGTTCAAAGTCACAAGACCAGCCTAAATGTGTTCTTAAAGGAAAACAAGGTAAAGCCTTTTTAGAATAACCAATCACAGCTG
The DNA here is from genome assembly GCF_902827175.1 of Gymnodraco acuticeps. Lineage (NCBI taxonomy): Eukaryota > Metazoa > Chordata > Actinopteri > Perciformes > Bathydraconidae > Gymnodraco > Gymnodraco acuticeps. Next base: position 1,901,311 of record NW_022990673.1, read on the forward strand.
ATCAGGAGGGAATTAGCAAGAACAACTGCATTCAAACAATATGACTTTAATCTTTCACCAGGTGGGTGTAAAGTTAAATGATGCTAACAGTGCTGTCAGTGTCTCAGTGACTCCTCCACAAAGCCTCTGTGATGGAAAGTTTCACGTGATAACAGGTAGTGTATGCTTTCTCATGCTGACAACCTTACAAAAACGTGATGATACATGAGTAGCTATTAATGTAAGGTTCTATACTGTTATCCAGTGTCCAGGAAACGTGACATTATCAAACTGCAGATGGACTCCATGTCTGAGCGGAAAAATGTCCTCTTCACATCCGGCTACACAGGACTGGATACACTTTACATCGGAGGTAAATCAACAAATAACTCACCGGATATTTTTTACAATATTGGGTTTTCTTCGACCATTGCACTCATTCAACTACATGTCAAATCATTATCGAACTCATTTTCTTTAATATTGCTTGAATAAATGGGAAATCAGTTCAACTGTTGTCAATGCATTTTCATTTGAATTAAGATTTGATTGTTTTTTGTTTGTGGTTTTTTGCACTTATGTAACGTCGCTTTGGATACAAGAGTCAGCTAAACGTAATGTGGGTTTCTGATTTGATTTTTTCTCCATTCAGGGACCACAAAGCAGAAGGGAGTCCCCGTACACTCACCGTTTGTGGGCTGCTTACGAAATGTGAAGCTGAATAGAAGACCTGTGGCATTTGAGAAGGGATCCAGGGTGGTTGACCCTGTCAGCATTAATAGATGTCCTAAAGAATAAGGACTTGTAATTAATGGGTGACATGCCGACTTATCTAACACCACAGCCGTTTTTCATCATCAGAAATTCATATTGTCAGGTTCTGTTAAACCGGCAGAACTTCATTTAAAATCCTCTTTGATGAGACAAGCCCCCCATTGCTACTGTTGCTGCACCTGTTGAACAATGATTTGGTTTAAAACGATCTCTTGGCTTTTACATATTATAAAATGAGTATTTGTTAGGCAGTTGTATAGTATTATGTTTGCATTTTAACATGAACATAAAACATAGCAATGATTGGATGGTATATGAATATGATAGATTTGGGGAAAATGTTTGGAAAGATGCTCTGAATCTACTTGAAGGGTAGAAACAGTTACTGCAATTTACGAAGAATTTAGCTATAAAACTGTCCTTAGAACGAATTCATTTAAGAACCACAATAAAAACACTAAATTAGTCTTTTAACTAACCCTTTGTGTTATCAATATTAGCCAGATTTTTCTATTTGGCAATTATCTGATACAATTTGATGTGCACAACCAAACCATGCAAGCTGTATGAAAGGAAGTAGTGCATGATGGTTATTTCATTATATTTTTATATCAACCTCTTTCCGTACCAAATAACAATACATGTACAGGGACATGAGAGCCTGCATGAGGTTCTTTACCACACCACATAGCGACACAAAGCCAAGTTATACTACTGAACACACTTGGGCAATACTGGCCTTTGTTTTGAATTAAATTATGAAAAGGCAAAAAAATTTCAGTCATTCCATAGCCAAACCAAAGCATATCACATATTTTGGGTTTAAGATGATTATTGCGTTTCTAACAGGAATACAATTTAATCTGCATTTCTTATTTTGACCATTAGAGGGAGTGCTCTACCTTATGTGCCATGCTCAGTAAGGCAGTAGTCTTCTGTGACCCTGAACTGAACTAAATGGGTGATAATTGAAACACATGTACAAGACAGCTGTCCGATTTTTACTTACCAGGCGTGACAAAGAACAGAAGGTACTGTCTCATAACCCCTAGATTCCACCGGGTCCGTCTGCGTCGCGTCTTGAAAAAACTGAAACTACCCTGCTGAAAAACAAAGCAATAATTAAGTAATTCAATCCAGATTTTAGGTGTCACCCATTACAAAATGTCCCGATATTGTAAGATACAATCTTATTACTGAACACAAATCAACTTCAAATGTGTAAATAGGTTAACATTAATTAAATAAATAATAAAAGGCATTATGTTAGTGTGAGTTGAAATAAAGCCCATGTAGTCAACCTGGTTAATTTGAAAATGCTTCTTTTTACAATGCATTTCTGCCATAAGCTGTTTTGACCTCTACAAATAAATGGATACTGCACAAATTGCGTTTATACATTTAAAATAACACAGACAGTATTTTATTATTTTATCTCCCAAAAGTCCCTGTAACTTTTCCATTATTCCTTGCCGCCCTGGATTTTCAACCCTTTGTGTGATCCTTTCTTTCTGTTTATTACCCTAATGGATATGATGGCTATGTGAGATGTCATTTACAGTTCTCCCCATTCACATGCAAATCCCACCTCAATTCACACAAATACTTTGCTTTTCTGTATCTCTTTCATTCCCTGGAAAAAAACAAAACATTTAGCTTACCTTTCTCTCTGGTTTTCCCCTGAACAGACACCACTGTCTTTTTCACTTATGCAGCTTCTTACTGCATATGACAACCACTCTATTGTTATGCACATGAATGGTCATCTTTGAAGTGCTATAGATTTTGACTCTGACCTTTGTCTTGCATTCCAAGCGTACTTCACATAAATTGTAAAAACATACTCTATACATGGAATTGATTTATTTAGGTTTCCCAAAAAAAAGACTTCCAATGCTCTATACAAGGAGGCCGAAACGCCTTGAAATCTAACAGTTTCTTCTACATGATGTGAACAACTCAACTTTATCCTAGCGGTTGTATAATACAGTTTTTTACAAGGCAAAGCACATCAGGAGAAACAGCATCCACATCAACCTTATGTTTTCTGACTGGTAGTGGTTTGGTGAGTGAACGACATGATGAGGTCACTGGTGGTGTATAAAGTATATATACAGATATACATTTAGAGTCAAGACACTGAACATTTAAAAGAAAACAGATAAAACCATGAACCCCTGTGCATCCGCAACGTTCTGCTTTGCTAAAAGTCCATTATGAGCAGAAACAAACTGGCCTCACTCTAAATACAAATCCTACATTTCAACGCATTGTCAAACAACTTTACATTTCATCACTTTTAAATATGGATTATTGACATTTTGATGCACAATCTTACCAGCATGAAGTAGATTAAGGCCACACAGTTAAAGAACACTGATTGTATATTGTTTGTAGTTATTATTCCATTTAAAAAAAAGATTAATGCTGCTCTGTATAAAGTTCACTGTATGGTTAATTTCTGCATGAAGTGTCCATTAGTAAATGTCTGGCAGCTGGCTGTATTTCCTGTCCCAGTATCCAGCACAAAAGAGCCAGTCCTGGGAGTTATTGTGGGGGTTTTGCCCCTGCTGAAACCACCTGAAAACCAACAGAGACACATCAGCATTCAGTTTGAGCTCCATTGAACTAAACACTTCTAACTGACATCAACCAGAGAATCATAACGCTAAGAAATCAGGGAAATTGAGGAAGGAAGGGCAGGCATGCTTCATCACAAGGTTATGGGTAATTTGCATGGAAGTTGTCCGTTTATGTTGTTTGTTTTGGACTAAAATGAATGTTTTATTGTTTTATCTTTGAAGTATAGAAGCAGTGAGAGACATGATTTGGGAGAAAGGACTCCTTTGGTGATGGAGTATTTTAAATAAAGCTTTCATGCTGTTGGAAGGGAGAGCAGATGAATAAAATGTCACTGATATTCTCTCATATTGCAGCGGAAAGCAGGACACAGTTATGTAGATTAGATTGCAATTCAGATACAAGAGGCATTTTGAAACTCTGAGGCGGCAAGCTCTTTTGATCACATCACATCTCAGACACATCACACACACAGCGGAAGCTCTAACCTTGGGCCCAGGGCAGGATTCCTTAACGTCAGAGAGAGATGCAACAGAAAAACAAGTCAGATGAAGATTTAGCCAAAGCATTTCGAAGCACCAGAAAGAGTACAGAAAAGGATAATGAAATTGCAGCACTTAAAAACAGAAGCTGTATGTCCACAATGAAAAGTGCGTATAAAGTAAATACAAATGGAAACAACGCTGGCACAAATAAACACAGCGTAATCTAAGTTTACAATGTTCACACAAACATAGTTTCACATAGTTTTGGAGTTAAACGTGTAGTCTTATCGTAATAAATTAAAACAGAACAAAATCAATCTTAATGATCAACAGTTAAAAGTTCATTTAACAAAATAGAGTCAACAGCATTGCAAAATGTATATGAAAAAAAAGGTATCAGCGTCAGGATAAGTGTGTTTCCCGAAACATTTCCTTTAAAGACAGAAACTTCTTGTGGAGTTAATACAACATATGAATTCCACTTTATTTAAGCAGATTGAACAATCCATATGGATTCTTTATTAATGTTAAATACTGTATCAATTATTGCCGTTTTATGCACCGGATGAAGGCCTGGAATAGGTTTTTCTTTTCATGAAAAATTACTACAATGAGTTTAATGTCACTTTGAAAACTTCCTGCGTACATTAGCTGACTACTTAAGGGAGAGGAACACTTTGAGTTGTGAAGCTGCATCATCACACTCACCTCGTCTTCCACTCTTCATCAGATTTGGAGCGGTTTTTGCGAGCGGCTCGCTGTTTGTCCTCCAGCCTTTTCTTCTCCTCACTGGCTAGGTCTATTGGGATAACAACATTGTAGAGTTTCAGATTAAAAGGGAGAGTATATTTATTGTATCTACAGTACCATTGTGATACCACTAATAATTACCAATGTCCCCGTTCTCCATGGCTCTGATGTCTGGCCTCAGCCTGCAGTCGGTCTGAGGGATCAGTCCCTCCATCTCCTTGTGCAGCTCGTTCAGTTGCATTGCAAAGGAAGTGAAGCTGTACATCTGCAGATGAAGACCAATTTGGTATATTGGAACATTTCAAACACGTGCCTATTTTGAGACTGCGCTCTAATTAATAATTAAATGATAGTGTTAATTAATCGGTGAGACCTCGACAGAGTTGGCCGGCCTGGGTGCGATTCTCCACAGCAGCTGGCTGCCAGGGATCATCTCCACGGTGTCTGCAGCTGGAGAGGGAACCTCTTCCTGATCCTCACTGCAACCCTGCACCACACCACAAGTGACAAACCCATATCATGCTGCACTGCGGGGTCTACATATTAATCATGCTCTCTGAAAGATGTAATATTACAGTGTTTATTGATAGAAAAAACGTAATTATGGAGTTTAGCAAAGAGCTCATGATATCCTCAATCTATCTTTCTTAAAAACCTGATATTTTCCATCAAACTGCATTGTTCCCATGATGAATAACAATGTTAGACTGATGTGAATCCCTGCTGTTCGGAAGGAAGCAGCTCGTACCGCTTTGCTGCTTTTTTTCTCCCCCGCTTTCTTGTCGTTTTTCTTATGTGCTTCGAAGGCGGCAGGGTCCACAACATAGAGGCACTCTGTCCACTTCCCATAGAGAGCACACAGCTTCTTTTTGCTGCGAAACAAAAACACACACATCAAACCCTCACGCACACACACACACACACGACACAAGATACTTATGTTAGTCGGCATGAATCCTTGTGTTCCTGAATATCTCAAGGTTGCACTTTGTGGTCGTGTTGTTGTGAGTCATTTGCTCTGTTGTGTTAGAAGCCGCATGTCCTCCTTTTTTGATGAACCATCAGTTCTTCTTTGATTTGTTCCTTTGAATTCTATCTGCTTCAGTGACATGCAGGCTTCAGAGTTTATGCCTTTATGTTGTTTTTTTTGCCTTGGTCCTTCAAGTATGGGCTCAGAACAGTCTGATAATACACACATGCACACAGAAGGATTCACACTTGTATTTCCGGATCCACACTTGTGTTTTTCAACACTAGATTAGAAGGCAGGCTCCATGGACCTGTCAGCTCCGGACAGCGCAAAATGCGTATATGAAGTGTCATGAACGCAATAAATCATACCCTCGTGGGGGCGCGCTCATGTGATTGGCTTAGAATGAAGGAGACATCTGATTGGCTATAGATAGAAAAAATTACAAGTACGAATCGGGTGACCGTCAGGGGAGTCTCAAAAAACCCACACACGAATGCACAGCGATCCGTGCACAGAAAGCGGTTTGTGTTTGCAGGTTCAGGAGATTTAAACGGGAAACAAATATGTGAGGATCAAAAATACATATGTAAAACCTTTTTCAGTATTTTGATTTTATTTACATGTATATGAAACGGACCACATTTGTGTGTGCATTGAAAAACACAAGTGTGGATCCGGAAATACAAGTGTGAATCCTTCTGTGTGCATGTGTGTATTATGAGACTGTTCTGAGCCCATACTCAAGTGCCAGTTTTCATGGTAATTGATTGTTGCATTTGTTGATTGATTAGCATGATTGTTTGATTTTTTAATGAGCTCGTTTAACATGAATATTTTCAGGAGAATGACCCCAGCTAATCAACCTTACTTTGTAGGTCCTGATTTACAATTCAAGCATATTTTAAAACCCTTATTGAGTCATTGTTCTTTTAAAATATGGGAGCATAAAGAAATATGTTTTGGAGGGCATCAGCCAGATCTGTCTGTTGCAATATGTACAAATAAATAAATCAAAGTTTATCTATAAAGCCCAATATCACACATTTTGTATTAGCCTCAGGGGGCTTTACACTTTGTACAGAATACGACACAAAAGTATTTATGCAGATGAATGAGTCAGGGTGTCCACTATTTTTCTCATCATTAGAAACAACAACAAAACACATTTAAATAGAGACTACTCATTTCCTAATTAAATGTTCTGAACATCATGTGTCAGCCGTACCTTTTATCCAGAATATATCCTTCAACCTTGTGCAGTTCTTTGCCAAAAAGGCCACATGGTTTGAAATTCAGGCAGCACCTTTCACCAGTTCTAGATGAAAGAAAGGAGAAAAACAGCATGACCCTCTCACTCTCTTCAGACTGAGTCATACAAAACTTCCTCATCTGCTCTGCGTATTTTCCTTCTTTTTGGTCAAACGTCCTCAACATGTTTATATCAACCCTCTGAACTTGTTCTGTTTGACAGATATGCGCTCTACTTACTGATTTCTGACTTTCTTTTTCCTCCTACCTGTGATTGATCACCTCCACATTTCCATACTGCTCGATCCACAGCTGACCCACTATTATGTTGTGAACACAACATGTGGGGTTTGTCCATGTGTAGGCTTCATTGTACCTGGAGAAAAAAGTCTGACTTAAAGGGGATCTATGACTATTTATACATCAGAGACTGTTTACAGGTGTTGGGGTTACAGGGAGTACAGCTGCATATGTGGAAAAACACATTTGTTTTATAGATTGTTGTGCTTCAAAGGGTGCCGTGTGAAGTCTTACTAAGTGATGTCACTTGAGCGATCGTGGTGAAGAATATTTTTGTCATCTCTGCTGCAGGCTCTAGGCTTCAGGCTCATTAGCAGCTACTAACATTACTACGATTACAAAGATTACATGTCTCAGATCTAAGACTAAATTGTCTGTGTTAAAGTTGCATTGTGGGTAATGTAGCTGCTGGGTTTTGAGTAATATACAAAAACGCTATAGGGGTGCTTTCATGATTGGAAAGAGTATATTTAATATGAATTAACAAGGCCAAAATGTACAAGCCTATACAAAACCCATAAAGAAGAGTATTATAAGATTTACAACTTTTTTTTTTAATGTTATCACAGTTGTTATTAATCCGATTTTTTAGTTTTTTAAAGAAGAGCGATAATTGGCTTACTTGGGCAGCTCCAACGTGATGACACCTTTGGGCTCTGCTTCCACACTCTTCCCCCAGAACTTGAGTTTGGGGTAGATGGATCCATGAAACACAAAGTCTTGCTTCAGGCCCTCAGCGTGGAAGGCGCTGACTGGAGGATGGTGGCTCACCTGCTCCGAAATGAGCCTGAAGCCCAGATCATCCCTGGAACCACAGGGAAGCATCAAAGTGAGAAGAGGATTTTAGTAAACACATTTAAGATGTCTGTCTTTTGTAAATAGTAACAAGTTCCCTTTAATCTCACTTACCTTACAAGTTCATAGGTTTCTCCCAGCAGGGGGTTGAAGGGTTTACCTGTCCGCTCCCACTGGGAGGCGACAGCAGACACTGCAAACGCAGCCACACACTGCCAAAAACACATTCACACACTCAAGATTATACACACTGAACCCAAGAGTATTCTCAATTTAAATAACGCTGCATTTAAGATAATTTTAGCAGATTGCACAAATGTCCAGGAAGTCACAGGAAGTTCTACCTTCATCCTCTCTACAGAGTCGGGCACGGTGTTTGCCTGGTGGATCAGGTAAGTGTGCTCCATGTACTCCGTCAGACGCTGCAGGAAGCTGAGTGGTTCGTTGAAAATCACTGGCATGGTAATTTTGGACAGTTCCTAAAATAGACATGAAGAGGTATAACCACATTCTTCATAAGATAAAAATAGACATATAATGCCATATATATAATGGAAAGTAACTCTCAATAACAAAATAAACACAAGCTTAAATGTGAGGGACTGCGGATGGAAAGTAGCCCAAAGCTAAATCCGGCATATTTACGCTTGGCACATTTATTGTTTTAAGTGTTCATTAATGTGCAATGTCCCTACCAAATAAATGATTAAAAAATAAATGCATTATATAGGGTGGATACAATCTTAATAACATTTAAAAAGTGAAAACGAAATACAAAGAATGCAATAAATCAAGACAAACAAAGTGCAAAAAAGGGTTTTAAGTCTGTATAAAAAAAAGCTAGTGAAAGGCTGAGAGATACTGTATATTTGTATCTTCTTTTAAAATATTTATCAAGCTTCCCTATTATTTATAGTATGTTCCATTAAATTGCTTTAGGACGTTATTAACAAAGGCTGCATGAATGATTTCCTTTCGGATGTCTCTGTGAAGATTAACAATACGTAACCTACTAATGTCTTTGTATAAGTGCAATAAAATCAACTCTAAATGTTACAAAAAGTACAGAGCAGCTAAAACTCGAGTAATGAGCTGTCCTTTAGGCTTTGGTTAAAAGCTGAGCTGCAGAGTTTTGAATGAGCTCAAGTCTCTCAGTGTCTTTTTGAAGTGGAAGTAACGGACCAGGCTTCATTACGGAGAGAAAAAAGAAATTCCCTTCACACAGCAACTTTGAAAGTGTTGAAAAGGCCCAGGAGTATATTGATCTTTAAAAATGCTGTAGTAGTTTATCTACCTCATTTGTAGAGTATACCAAGGTGAATGTGGCCTAAAAATAAATGTTGTCTTTGAACAGATAAGAAGTTAGTCGATAAAACATTATATTGTGTCACATTTTGTTCATTGTGTCTTTATGATGAATCATTTTTTTTAAAACAGTCACATTTGACCGCAAACAAAAACGCATACACATGCCCTTTCAGCACGATAAGAGGGTTATTAAGAATAATAGGTTTATGACATTCCATATAAGGATTATGGGGCTTGAACTCTTTCATGGTCTAATCTGGGAGTAAAGAGAAATACAAAGTTATACCTAACCTGGTTCTCACATTTCAGCCAAAAAAGTGAATGCAAGCGTAGCAACATCAATCGTAGTGCTTAAACGTTCATGTTTAGCAGGTCCATTTTTGTAAATGTTCACTATATAATATTGAAATTGCTGAATTTTTGGGCAAATTTCAGGCAGCAGGAACCCGCTGTGAAAACTATTTACCATCCCCATGTAGTTGCTTGAATAGTTGCTTATTTACAATCTAGAAGTTATGGCGCAACACTATTGGAGTCTTCTTTTCTCCACCTGATGAATTTAAGTCCAATAATCACTATTTTAGTTCTGCTTTTGGTCTCCTCCTGAGGGAAATATGCAGCTTTTTAACAGTGCAATGCTCCACTGTGTTCACTACTATTGTATCACTAGTCTTTAACTCAGTGTTCTACAGTTTTGAGTTTGGCAGGTTGTGCAACAGTGGGTTTAGAAAGAAAAAATAGCTAGCATGGCTATACAATACAAATGATACATTAACATAATTCTCACCATTCCAATGCAGTTCCTCAGGATACTCCAAATACTGAAGTCATTTCTCGAAAACATCGGTGCAGGTAAACTAGTCCTAGAATAGACACACAAAAATTAGCACACAGTTGTATTACTTTTATAAGGTTGATCAATGAATTGACCTTGTGCTTGCACTTTAAAAATAGACACTTTTCATTAGAGTAAATGTACCAGACACATAATAGCTGCAGGCGTCATATCTTATTCAAATGAATATAGTCCACATAAGCCTGCATTGTATTGTGTGTCAAACTGGAACAAAGCCCAGAGGGACAATCAACACGGGTATCAATGGTCGTAAACAGCCCTCCAAATCATCCGTCAGCAGGAGAGACATAGCAGGTCATCCAGGTCAGACCACCTTCAACTGGTTCACACAATTAAAGCACATAAGCCATGTACAAATATAACAAGAAGGGATAATGCTGTTGGAATCCATCCAAATATTGTAAATTGTTGTCCTACTGTTGAGCTGCCTTGAGGGATTAGCCAACATGGAATCACACAGCAGACGGATAATTGCATTACACTGTGTGACCTTATCAATTTTTAACAGCTCCAACACACAGAGCTCCGTTCTTTCAGTACAACTCTTTCTTTTTCCTTCACCAGGGCGGCTCCTAAATTATTTACAAGACGAAGTCAAAAGACCCGAGGAAGGATGTTTAAAATGGAAAAGCAAAGAGAAAACTTAATATAACATCTTATATTAATGACATATTACAGGAAGAAATACAGCATCTGTTATGAGTGGACATGCCCTTTTTGAAGTTGGTTCCTTTTGATGAGAGGTGGATAAAAGAGCATTTAAGAAACCGTGGGATCATACCGCACCGCTGACCTGTGCTTTGTGATCCCGTTGGGTTGAGTCTCGTCCTTGTCGCCATGGTGATCCTCCTGCAACATGCTGCTGGGGCTGCTGCAAGGACTGCTCGATAACATAACAGAGCCTTCGTCCTCCTCCTCGTCGTCCTCAAAGGAGCGGCTGGCCGTCTCAAAACCGCTCAGGGAGATCTCCGACTCAGAGTCTACCACGGAGACAATTCATCCACTGTTAGTATTGGTAGTAAAGGAAGTGGGTAAATTAACTGTTAAAGGATATAAGATCAAATTGTGTCATATGAGGGATATAAAAACAAATATTGTTCGTAACTGTGGATATCTTTTACAGTCTGATAATAAAGCCACACAGCATGATAGCTATTAAACCTAAACAGATCAGTCAGGCCGATCATTTAGCAGATAATCCATAAAAATAAACTGTATTTAGCAGTACACAGGGTTGTGTGTCTGGTGTGTGCAGGTAACTTGTAGTTCTCCACTTCTTCCCTGCCTCCAGCAGTGCTCTCCTGAAGTTTGACTGTAATCTTTGTATCTTATGAATTTTAGTGGTTGTGCAATCAGTATCCTAGGCAAATAAATGGCAAAAACTTGCAAAAATCCAAAGATTTGTATGAGGTGAAACAGGGCTTACACTGTTCGTCTACCAGAGAGCAGAGACAAGTGAATTATTTAAAGTAGATAATCACCTTCATCGAGCCTCTTAAAAACTGCAACAAGCACATCTAAGGGAATGTCTTTTTTTTAATTATATGGTAGCATATACTGTATCAGATCTTTAAAACTTTGTAGTCAAGTCATTTTGTTTTTATACATAAATGCAACATGACTTGACTTTATATATATATATTTAAGCAATAGCTCACGACAGGCCGTGTATATGCTCAGTGTATCACAGCTAAGGGACGTGCTTCGCGTCGGGCCGAACCACGCCCCTTAGCTGTGATACAATGAGCATATACCACGGCCTGTCGTGAGCTATTGCTTAACTATATGGTGTGTAGTATCTGTGGTTATATAAATAAGCAATTTGGTAAGACATTTTAAACCTTTTTAAAAAGTGGACATTTTCTCACTTCTACTTTAAAACGATGAATTGATTCCTTATTAATGCATCATAACATACATATCCTTTTTTCATAGTTATTTTTTATTTAATTGATTGTGGACTGTCATATAAATTAGCTAAACAATCTATTCATTATTATTCACAAAATAATCATTCGCAATCATGCTCTTAGTCTACAACATTAAATGCACATCTCCCATGGAGAAAAGCCTTCACACAATAGGATTCAATTAAATAACTGTTATAGATGAAGTCTTAATATATATCTAAAAATAAGAACAAACTTCTGTAACATCTTCTGTTTCGTAGCCATTTAAAAAAACAACAATCCTCAGGTCAGTTTGAAATGTAACTACACCATGCAGGTTTCTCACACACCAAAATCACTCAATCAGGTGAAAAGGCTTCAAGTTATTTCAACACAACCAGGCAACACTTGCGCTTACGTCACGCTCGAGGAGACCAAATACCGCCAGGAAAAAAGTATTCCAGTGTCCTATAGGTGAATGACAGAGCAGTGAGTGTGAGCGGGAGCTTGTCACAGAATCTCCTGCATCTCCTGAGCGTGTTTGATAACTTGTCAACTCACCAGACAAGGCGTCGTGGAACTCATCCTCGCTGAGGGCACTCCGCGGTAAAGATCCCTTGACGACGGATTGCTCAAGTTCGTGGTGCTCAGTGGCGAGAGTCTGCAGCACTTCAGAGAGGATCTTATTCTTCTCCACCTCCTGCTCCAATTTCACACTGCGCACCTGAGCTCCCCACACACAAACACAAACACACACACCAACAAAAAGAGAGAATTTAATCACTCAGGAATATTCTATGCTTTTTATGGCTATTAACATTTTATTCTGACTCATTGTGAATGTGTGTGACTATTCTGAAACCAGCTGTGATGCAAATAAGCAGCCCGTTGACTGAGTGATCCTCCCCTCTGCACCATGCTGTCTTTATCAGACCAACAGCGAGAGACGGAGATGGAGCTGAGAGGGACGGGCCGTGTTTATCTGTAATGGAGGACAGCTGCCTTGATGCCGCCTTCTCAAATGGCCTGCCGGAGAACATGATTCCCGTGAAGGAGAGGGGCTCAAATGACAGGTAATGGACTCAGATATAAACCATTGGCCAACCTCCCTTTTACACAACACATTAGTCTTGATTATGTGGATATGTGCTTTTTTTCCCAGCTGCACCTTTCTGAAAAGAGCCTCTCACTGATCATGTGTAAATATTAAAGGGTAGAGTACACAAAAGAGGCAGGGTTTTACTTTGGACTGTAAAAGAAACAAATGGTGAAATGTTTGAAATGGTGTTTTATCCTCTACAAGAAGGTAACCATGGCCAGAAAAGTCAGAGTGATGTTGGGAGAAAGTGATGGAAGACAAGGATCACTGGACATTATTGTAATAAACTGAACTTTCAAGAGGACATTTCTGCTGCTTGACACCTACTCAGGTGCTGCACAGTGCAAACCAGCGCTGCAGGTGGTGGAAGATATTCTATATATTTCCTCCACAGACCCCGCTGTTTCATTCATGCTGCAAACCATCATGTGTATACGACATATACAGTGCAAGATTGAGTTCTTTATAGAGACCAGGCCTATTCATGGTGAGATCCTGTGAGCCTTTTATCGTGCGCTCTGTCGCTGCACATCGCGGTTCAAAAGGCAGCACAGCTGAGAGCTGCCGGCCCGGCCCAGGTGTAAACCCTGAAAGCGCCGGACTGGCTGTTAAACTGAGAACATTCAAATGTTTTTTGGCAGCCTCTGTGACAACCGGTCCCTTCTAAAGATCCCAGAGATATCAAACTATCTGTTTTGTGAGATGAAGCTGTGTTAGTCAGCATGAGTTTGAGGAGAAAAAAAGGAGGGAAAAAAGATAGTAACTGATACTGAATTCTACTGCTTTAAAATGCAGGCTTTGGTAATTAACAATTCAGTCCATGTCTTTGCTGTTTTATGATAGAAAAAGCTGAATGGAGTGTATACAAAAAAAGACTGAAACTGTGAATTATCATGTGAAGGTGAACACCCCTTGATATACATAATCAACAACTCAAGGGTGCATTCATTACTGCATTCAAACACATCAAAGGCAGGAGCACTACTACATATCAGTATGAGCCATCATTGGGGTGCACACAGTGACTAATTATCACTCTGGTGTGACGTTAAGGAAGAACTCTGCTTCAATGAACCAAAACTGGGATTGGCCATTAGTCATAGTCACGTATTGATTGTGCATTTTGGCAAACTCCATTTTGTGTTTCAGCCTACCAAATTGAGATATTAAACCAGATTATGATTAAAATCAGACTAGGCCTCTTGATTTTAATTAAGTGCTATATATTCAGCTGCAGCATACTGATTATCTTGAAGTAATTCTAAAAGAATCATACCATCATATAAACTAACTTCAAACACTGTTTTTTATTACATTTCTACACCATATTTTTGACATATGCGAACCTTCCAGTCTTAAAATCAAAACCGTATACACTTGTTTACATAAAATAACTTTTTTGCTTGGAATTTTGTGGTCAGTGTAATAACATCTTGCAAGTTCATCATTGTTTGACTTCATGTTTACATACATTCCTAATGCGAATTAATGTAAAGCTTTAATTACTTACAGAATCCAGTTTAACTATCTACTTTGAGCTTTAATTGTATAAGCTGCACTAAACCTCAGGATGCAAGAGCCTCATAAACTAGCATCCAGAAATAGTCTTATTATGTGAACCATCATGTAAACGCTGTGTTTCGTCAAGTGTTACATAAATAAAGTTTTAGATTATGACAGAATTGATGTACTGGGTTGGTACTTGTTGTGAGCTATAATCTGTGCAATCTATTTTTCTCTCTTGCTGAGATGTAACCTATCCGCTGAATCCTTCCATTATAATCAAATCCATTGAATCACACACAAAGAAAACCCATCTGACAGCCTTAAATCACTGCACTCCACTGAGCTGCTTTTATAAGGAGGTGTGAAAAACTGAATAGTGCTGCCGCTTTCTTATATAACATGTTCTGTTTGACATTTTATTCAGAAAAAAACCATCACCTTATATCTGAAGGTCACATACATGAGGATTCTCCTAATTACAGTATTTATAGTCTGCAAAGGGGGGGGGGGGTCCTTAAATAATAACAAAAGTAAAGTACATCTTATCTTAAAAAATCCGCCAAGTAAGTTACATTTTGAGTACATCTTTCACCTCTGATTTATTCAGCTTAAAGGGGCCCTATGCTAATTTCAAGGTCTAATATTTGTATTTTGTGCCTCTACTGTGACGTGTTTACATGCTTTAATGTTCAAAAAGCTCTTTATTTTTCTCATACTGCCAGTGTTGCAGCACCTCTTTTCACCCTCTGTCTGAAACCAGAGCCAGGCCTGCTCTGATTGGTTAGCTGGCCCGCTCTGTTGTGATTGTTCAACCACTTAGAGATATCCCTCCCCTAATCACGAACAATGTGTTGGAGCGCTAGCCAATAGAAGCGTGAGAGTTACATCGTGATGTCATTATGTGGCTGAAGTAAACAAAGGACTATAATCAAGACTATTCTGGCGGGGCGGGGGGTAGAGTGAGTGAGAGAAACTCCCTCTGGGAACTTTGGGATTCAGCCTTTACAGACCATTTACATGCACAAAAACATATATAACACTACAATGGAAAACCATTAAGGCATAATAGGCCCCTTTAATGTATCAAAATAACACATAAAACCACAACTTTGAGTAGACTTAAAATACAATTATTTTGCTGACAATATACACTGTACAATTTAAAAAAACCTGACTAATAGCTGTTAACAGGCATTCAAACAAAGACATGTGTTACTGGGGTAGCTGACACTTACCCCTTCCTGTCTGGAGAGGAGGCTGAGACAGACACTCAGACTGGAGCTGGTCTCGCTGGACAACTCACAGATGTCTTGTAATTTCTGTGTTACGGCGGGGTGGAATCCCTGAGGGGAAAACTGCACCAATGAAGGAGCATTGGCACAACTAATGAGTGGTATTAAAAAGACAAACAGCAGGAGAAGCTCATATGAAGTTCCAGTTTTAAAGTGTTGTCAAGCTCTCAGAACAGCTACAGACAACAAGCACAACGCACCTCAGAAACAGACTCTTACAGACTCTTAGTTATTAGGACTTCAGACATTATTCCATCAATACAGTGTATTTCAATCGGCTTGAGGATGCTTGTAATTTTAATCATACGGTTTTCTTTTACACTCCTCCTTCCTCTGTGTTAGATATATAATAATATTTAGAAACAAAACAATAAAATAACAGCGTTTACTTTCTGCCAGACCATCATTCTTCAGCAGGGACAGGAAAGCCTCCACCTCCTTCTCCAGTTTCTTCTGGCTGGCCTCCGCTGCCTGGTTTCATAGAGATGAGACTTCAGATGAACAAAAGCAGCGTGAAGTGGGTGGCTTTCCAGTTCAGCGAACACTCTATGGATCATTATTCTGACATGGTAATTATGGATTTTATTTGTTTAGAGCCACCTGTAGTGAGTTTGTGAGCTCCCCGAGTGACATCACTTCCTCCTCCTCCTCGCCCTCGCTGCCCTGCTCCTGGGAGCAGTAGTGTGTGCTGTACGCCGAGTGCTCCTCCAGTGTGTCTATCCATGCCTGAAAAACAAAAAACACATTTGTATTTTCATGTTCGTCATCAAAATCGAACATGTTGCTGATTTATTTAAAAGACGTGAACTTTATAATAATAATAATAATAGCTAGGATTTATATAGCGCCTTTCATGAGACCCAAGGTCGCTTTACAAAGAAGAACAGGAGTAGAAACAAACATCACAAAAACAAAAGGCAGTCAGACAGACAAAACAACAAATAGATTAGGGGCCAAAGGCCTTAGCAAACAGATGGGACTTGAGGGCCCTTTTGAAGGTGTCAAGCGTGGGGATGTTGCGGATCACCGCAGGGAGAGCGTTCCAGGGGGTGGGGGCTGCCACACTGAAGGCTCTGTCCCCGAAGTTTCGCAGGTTGGTGCGGGTGGTGGTAAGCAGGCCAGAGTCTGAAGACCGCAGGTTCCGGTGTGGGGCGCATGTGGGCGAAGGATGTCCGATAAGTACTGGGGGGCATGGGCATGGAGGGACTTGTAGGTGAGGAGGAGGACTTTGTAGGTAATGCGGGACTTGACAGGCAGGGTGGGAGTGATGTGCTGCCACGGCTTTGTATGTGTGAGTACCCTAGCAGCACAGTTTTGAACATACTGGAGCCTGTCCAGGGTTTTGTTGGGGACCCCAAACAGGACACCATTGCAGTAGTCCAAGCGGGAGGTGACGACAAGCATGGACTAGGGTTTCTGCAACCGACTCAGAGAGTGACGGTCGGAGTTGGCAATGTTCCTTAGATGGAAAAAGGCCGATTTGGTAACAGACTTTATGTGGGAGTGGAAAGGAGAGGGTGGACATGATACCCAGGTTGTGGGCTTCAAGAGATGGGGAGATGGAGCAGCCGTCAACCTCAAGGATGAAGTCACCAACTTCCGGAAGCAGCGCCTTGGGGTGGCCACAACCATGAGCTCTGTTTTCCTGCAGTTGAGTTTGAGATAGTTGGATGACATCCAGGTTTTTTACGTCGTGCAGGCAGTTGACGAGAGACTGAGGGGGCAGCTGGGGAGGATGGAGTAGTGCTGAGATATAATTGGGTATCATCAGCGGTAGCAGTGGAATTCCATGATGGCGGATGATCTGGCTGAGGGGGAGCATGTAAATGGTGAACAGCACTGAGACCGCCCTCATCAAGATCACCAACGATCTCCTCATTGCTGCTGGATCTGGCTGCCTCAGCATCCTCATCCTCCTGGATCTCTCTGCAGCGTTTGACACCATCTCCCACACCATCCTCCTCACCCGCCTATCTGACCTCCTGTTAAGCCCCAAGCCTTGTTTTTCAGGTCTCAGGCTCGAAAATGACATTTCCACAACAAATGACAATAACTTCACTTCTAAAAGGGGTAAATTAATCATCTTTTTTCTCAAAGTAATGATAAACCTGTGAGTTGGATGTAGAAGTTTCAGAATCAATATAAATGTTTTTTATTTTAAAGAAAATTCAGATTGAACATAGTAAAAAACTGTAAATTATAGTGTCCGTCCAAAGATTATTTTTTACTTATAGTGAAAACCACAGGAACACTTTACCCGCCTTGTAAACACTTATTCCGGGGGGCCAAGCACAGAGCCCTGGGGTACACCGTGATTGACTGGGGCCGGGGGTGAATTTGAGCCATTAATGGTTACAAACTGTTCCCTGTTATGGAGGTAGGATGTGAACCAGGACAGGGCTGTGCCAGTGACACCTAGCCTGTTAAGCCCCACAGACCCTTCGGCGTGTCCAAAACCACAACATCTGCAAGCAACAGTGTCTGAGGGCTTCTTAAGATTGAATAAACTATGAATGTTTCATATCCATGTAACGGGAAGAAACTCAGCTAACTGATGATTTTTTTTTTTTTAGCATAAAAAAAACAAGACTAGCGCTGAGCCTCTGAATTAGACCTGAGCAAAAATATTCTAACGCCGTTAGCACAGAACTCACGGTATAACACCCTTATTACTTATCATAAATGCAAATCCAACCCATCGATTAGCATTGTGAGATTACACAGAATCGATAGGTATCTGTATCATCACTCCATTATCAAAACTCCCGACATGAGAACAAAAACAGACATCACTATACGTGGCATTAGGTAGCCAACACGACAATATGTCTTACCTTTGTTGTTTGTCTGATCAAAAGTTGTCTTAAATGGAATTAAAACGATAAAAACTCTGCTGAAGGTTAATCCATAGGTTAATCCAATGTGTCTGTGTCACTTTGAAATGGTTTCTGATAATCCATCAGCAATAAACCTAGTTTTCAGTTTTCAGATTTCAGAGCGTAAATTAGGTTTCGCTTTGGGCAACTGTGTACGCATTGCTCTCATTTCTCAATGGTAACGTGTGTGTGTATGTGGAAATCCCCCTTCGATTATATTGGCTCTAACGGTTCAAAGAGATGTCAATCATCAAAATCGACCAATGGGTTCCAGAGAAACGGCCAAATACGCCCATTTCCACCCAAATGACCCCAGAGGTGGAGTTTGTTTTGCTAAACCTCTCTAAAAGGTCAAATGTCACTTGTTTTGCATCAATCTTGATACAGGGTACTTATTATATGTTGTACTTTGGATTCCTAAAGCTTTTAGTCTATTAACCCATCATCCAAGGGTGGTTTTCACTATAAGTAAAAAAGAATCTTTGGAAGGACATTATAATTTACAGTTTTTTACTATGTTCAATCTGAATTTTCTTTAAAATAAAAAACATCTATATTGATTCTGAAACTTTTACATCCAACTCACAGGTTTATCATTACTTTGAGAAAAAAGATGATTAATTTACCCCTTTTAGAAGTGAAGTTATTGTCATTTGTTGTGGAAATGTCATTTTCGAGCCTGAGACCTGAAAAACAGGCTTGGGGCTTAACAGGAGGTCAGATAGGCGGGTGAGGAGGATGGTGTGGGAGATGGTGTCAAACGCTGCAGAGAGGTCCAGGAGGATGAGGATGCTGAGGCAGCCAGATCCAGCAGCAATGAGGAGATCGTTGGTGATCTTGATGAGGGCGGTCTCAGTGCTGTGTTGAAGTCTGAAGCCGGATTGGAAGGGCTCATAGTTGGTTGGACATGTACAGATGGAGTTGGCCGGCGAACACTCTATCCAGAGTTTTACTTGGAAGGGAAGGTTGGAGATTGGCCGGTGGTTGTGGAGCTGACCAGTTTGGCCACTTGGAGAGCATCCACAGGGGAGAAGGAAGAGAGGTTACAATGGGAGAGGTGCGGCGCTGGGGGTGCGTTGCCAGGTGGCTGAGGTGCAGGTAGGGGGGGAGGGCCAGGCGTCAGGAGCTGCTGATGGATGGCCTCGACTTTCGCCTGGAAGAAGTCAAGGAATTTGGAGCACAGATTGGGAGCCCCTGTGGGCTCGGGGGCGTCAGGGGGGCATATACGCTTTTATCTGTGGCCTGAGTGAGATTTGACATTGAAAGATTTCACTTTTATGATAACAAGACAAACAACAGATATATTTTATTGGTCAAAATAAAAAGGCACTATGCAGGACTTCTAAATGTACAATATACAAAATCAGGTGGATTGTGAATAAAACTTGAATTCCTGTTCTGTTTGAATCAAAATAATCTTAAGGTTTTTAAGTCTTTTCAGCAAAGTCCTAGTCACACGTTTGACATGGGATCAAAGAGATGAACGCTAATTATGTATACGATTTAATCAGTGGCAAAAAACACACCCAATACTTAAAACATAGAAACACTGTCATTTACATCAAATTGCATCATATGAATCAAAGCATTTGTATGTGTTCAAAATTGTGTCTTTTTTTACTTCAAATGTCTGGTAACTTCTCACCAGCATTTTGGTAACATTAAATTAGGATTGATTTGAATGTGATGCTTCTTAATTAGTATTACTTCAGCTTCTTAGCCACAGCTATAGTGATTAGGCAGCATAGTAAGGGAACAGCATTTAAACTGTTGCTTGCAATGATAGCAGTGCTGAATACACACACAAAAAAAAAATCAGTAATAATTGAGAGGCACACAAAAAAAAAGTCCACAGCTCTGGTAAATAAGCCATGTGCTGGGTATGAAGAGGAGAGCGTAGACTTTCTAATTTAGTACTGAAAGGCGAGTTTCCCTCATCTGAATTTCAAGTTTTTATTCTGGCACCAGGAGCTGCAACTGAAAGTGTGCATTAGGTTATGGAGATGTCAGCAATCCATTATTCATTAGCGTTTGGGAGAGTGCCAAAAGACAAAACTACACAATGACACAATATTTCATTTCTCAATATTTATGAGTCACCAATTTAAATCAAGTCCCCTCAGCTTTTTTTAACCTTCAAGTCTCGAGTCTAACGCTCTGACA
The DNA here is from genome assembly GCF_902827175.1 of Gymnodraco acuticeps. NCBI lineage: Eukaryota > Metazoa > Chordata > Actinopteri > Perciformes > Bathydraconidae > Gymnodraco > Gymnodraco acuticeps. The sequence goes on from NW_022990673.1 coordinate 1,922,184, forward strand.
GAAGACTTTGATGTTGAAAACAGTGGAAACACAATTTATACTGATAAAAAGAAGGAAAGGAGGATAGTTTGATCCTTCAAATAAATACTATTTTAATGCAAGATATTTGGGAACATACAGCTAGCTATTTAGCTAGAGGTTTTCAATATTAGACAAAACTAAATGTTGTCACATCAAAGATTTCTACTGACAGATTTAGTCACGATATAATTATGTTTGACAGACTATGCAAAATAAAACATGGATCAATCCTTTACAATTATTTAGTGGGAATGCTGTTAACAGCATTCCAACTAACTGTTATTCTACGGACGAAAAGTTTATTAATACGACTTATTTTGGCCCTCTTTTCCTCCCGCATTCGCAGAAACTCCGTTCAAACATCAAAACGTTCAGCTCGGTCGGGAATCGATTGCTATTACTTTTCTCATTCATAACTTTCATAATTCCAGAGATACATCCCATAATACATCCCATTTGTAACCATTGAAGTAGTGTTGCACGGTGTACCGATACTTGAAAGGTATCGCGATATCCTGCCGCCGTTAAAAACGTTACGATTCCTCCTTCCAAAATGCCCCGTGAGGACATTTCGTTCAACATTCCTCAATTAAACCCCATTGTAATTTCAGGCTGATATTTTCTCACGGTAGCAGCCGCACACCTTTAGTTAAACTGCCAAAAAGGCCACATTATTAACCCGAAACTACACAAAAATTACACTTCAGATACTCAACTTCCTTGACATGCTTCACGCTTTGAAATTTCACAGATATCTGTTACGGTTCTTCCACAAAACGTTCACATGTAAGAGTTTTATCTCTCATTCAAAACAATGGAAACCTGTGATCTCTGGACACCTCGTTAGCTCAAATATAAACACCTGTGTCATGGAACACGATGATGTCATCACTCCAACTGACATGCTCAGAGCAGCAGACTTCAGATAGCAGTGTGCTAACAGTCCAGCCGTGAAGACATCTACGGACAGTTTTGAGATTTCTTCAAATGTTGTTGCCATGGCAACACAATGCTCGCCTTGACACACGGTTTTCTCATAACTTCAGTGAAAATACTCCAAACAGCCCAGAACTTCACAGGTTTGGTAACGATGCAGCCATCAACGCATCTAAGCGTAGTATGGGGTGTCATCAAATGCCGTTGCCATGGCGACAGACCACTCGCCATGAAACACGATGTGGCTGTAAATCCAATCGACACGGTCCAATCGTCCCCCAATCTCCACTTGTATATCACCGGTCCATGCCTCAACAGCTCAACGCCAAATCTGAGATCTCACCATATGCCGTTTCCATGGAAACGCATCCCTGGCCATAAAACATGATGTCGCTATAACTCCTATGAAAATGTTAAAAAAGTGCTCAAACTTCACATTTGTGCTAACAGTTCAGCCGTGAAGACATCTACGGGACAGTTTTGAGATTTCTTCAAAAGCCGTTGCCATGGCAACACAATGCTCACCATGAAACACGGCTTTCTCATAACTTCAGTGAAACTGCTCCAAACGCCCCAAAACTTCACAGGTTTGGTAACGATGCAGCCATCAACGCATCTAAGCGTATTATGGGGTGTCATCAAATGCCGTTGCCATGGCGACAGATCATTCGCCATCAAGTTAGTTCAAAAGTTTGCAGTTCAAATATTCTGCTACTTTTCCAAGCCTTTTTACTTTATTTTCTTCTCTCGTCATCACACATTCAAGCCCCCAGTGTTCATGTATCATTTCAATCTAAATTCTTCACTTTCTTCTTACACATTACATTTCAGCATAGCAGTTTAGCGTCAGCTTTTCAGCATAACGCATTCCCACTGGCAATTTCTTCAGGAATTGCATTCTCTAGTAGTTGCATAACAATGTTCAAAGCAGCGAGAGCAGGAATTACACTCACTTTTCTTGTTGACTCTGGGTGGTTTTTGGGTGATACTTTGAAGAGATGCACGCTGTCATCAAAGCATTTGAGAGTAAAAAAGCAGCTGTCTTTGGCTCGGATCTAAAACAGTGAACATCAAAAACATTCCCTTGAGCAAAAGTTATATTCACACAACGTTAAAATGTGTAATTCTTAAATGTTGTCATACCAAACACTGCGCATTTGTGAGAGATTTGCAGCCTTGTCTTCTGACATTATCAGCAGCATCTGACCTTCAAATGAGGAAGAAAGAGGTGATGTGTTTTCTTTTTCAGGATTACTTTGGTTGAGAGCTGACAGATTAGTAATGATGGTTCAGAAGACAGATTATTTTTCTGTTTTTTATTTGTTACTTCCAGCAACATTCTTATCAAAAGTGTGCAGCTCTTTATCTGGTGCTGACATATTTTGAAATTGATTCAAGGAGCACAGCCAAATTGAAAGATGCCACCTACTGTTTTGAGTACCAGGATATAACCCCATCTTGAAGGACGACCCAGTACGAGCGCCAGCCAAAAAATCTGGAGCTCTGCAAGGGAAGAATCAGGGCTCTGATTTTCATTGATTTCTATTTTTGTTTTGTCTTTTCTAACTTCGACAGAGGCTGAGAGAGAGTGCAGTACTACACCTTACCTTCCAGAGGAGTCCTTCTTTCTTTTTGACATGCCGGGTCATTCCCTGCAAGGACCACAGATGAAAAACATGACGGGAGTAAAAAAACAAACAAAGACCAAAACAAAGTGGACGATTGTCAGCTGAGCACTCACTCGATTTACGTTGCTTTCAATGACCAGCTTCATTGCGATGTCACTAGCCAGGTCAAACACTGTCTGTCCTGGGAGGTGTGGGAGCAAGAAACAAGAGGCTTTAGTACAACAGAACACATGTATACAACTGAAGAAAATACTGATTTCATGACATTTACGGAATAATGACATCTATTATAAATATCAATTTGGTGTACAGACAAACAGGCCCAGCTTTGGCAGTTTTTTACATTTTGATAATAATGTTAAAGTCAAAGAAATTACCAGAGTTTTTTTATTTATTATTATAGGTCAAACAAAATATCTACTAAATCAGTCAGTTGCTATTCCTGTTTGGGTGAAGGACCTTTTAAAATAAGTGATAATTGTCTTTCACTTAACACCATAGGGAATGTTTTTTAATAAAAGCAGCAATTTTAAAGATAGTTGCGTTTTTAAAAGGATATGGGCTAAGGATAATCTAGATTTTCTTACTGATATTCTTTTATAATTGATGGAAATGTATTTTTGCTTTTTAATGTGCCTTGTAGACTCAAGCCCATCGTAGCCACCAGTGTGGTGAATATATGTGCTCAGAGGAACAAGAGACAGAGCAAAGCTGTATTAGGTTTTTGCTGAGAGTATTCTCTGCTGGATTATTCGCCAGTTCCTTGTTTCTTTTGAACTTGCCATGCGGGGAATATAGAATGTATCAAGTTGTATCCTTTAAAGACAGGGGGGCTTTTGAGTCTTACCTTTCTTGTTTTTGATGTTGGGGCTTGCTCCACTTTTGAGCAGCTTCAGGGCACACTGCCTCTGGCCCCGATAGGCTGCAGAGTGCAGCGGAGTGTTACCCAGCAGATCTGTGCAATTGATGTCTGGGGTCTTCTTCCTGCTGAGCTGCAGCGAACACACACAACCAAAACAGATGGGTTGTTTGGTGCTAAAAGTCCTGCAGGTCTATTATTTTGCTGAGAACTGAAGCACAACTCTTCTCCCTCTGTGTTCAAGAGCCAAAGGTATAATTAGGATGTTTTGAAGTAAGGTTGTTTGAGGTGTTTATCCACAGTCGGTGTATTACCTACACAGTACATGGCGGTGGGCATGCAAGTGTAGAGAAACACAAAGAGAAGCAAATGTAATTACTGAGGTCGTCAGTGGCAGCAAAAAAACATATTTTGAAACCTGAAAAAAGGCCCATCTAAAAAAATTTAAATTTGTTTACGATTTATTAAGAATATTGAAAGTCACTTTCTATATAGGTTATACACTGAGTGTGGATGAATACCTCATACAAACCCACGTAAAACAAATCCAATCATCCCCTTAGGATTTAAAACTTTCCTGCTATTATCCATTTTGTGAGATCTGCTGGCAAATATCCTTTTTTTCTAATGAGGCTCATATAATGTCAGTTATATTTCAAGGGAGTAGTCATTTGTATACTTGTCTGGACTTGTGCATATATGAAGCTGTTTGTTTTGCACATGCATGCAGTGAAAACACACTGATGGACTGACATTGACATTCCTATCAGATCTGAATAAATATTGGAACATCATGTTATTCCACAATACTGACTGCAAAAATTGGCATAATTAAGCTGAGGACATTCCACACTACTATTGTTGTTTAGGACTTTCATTTCCTTTTTGGCTGTACTAGATCAGGTATATTGTACTAACCAGGTGAGTTAAAGTTGAAAGCTCTCCTTCTCGTGCAGCTTCCAAAAGCTCCTCTTCCAGTTTCCTCTCCTCCGTTCTCTCCGCCGCTGATAGCGATAAAACAATGGGATTTACAAGAAGATAGGTCGGAGGATTTAAAAATATATACGTTATTTTAACAACTTGTATGAATAGATATTAAGACACTAAACATTGAGATCTATAAAAATATGTTTTCAGAAAATCAGATGACAGTGTGTCTCTCTCACCTTCTAACATGCCTCTGATCTCTGCATTTTGAGTGACATCTTTGGGAATCTGTGCTGTCCCATTGATGACAGTAGCGCATGCATCATAGTGGAGCAGCAGCATGACAACCTCCTGATCAATACGTGATTGGTTTATTTATTGATTGATTCGTTGAATGAATGGATGAATAATTGCATGCATGCATCAAACCATACTCATCAATAGAGAATCAAAAACAGTAGAAAGAGGCATTGAGGTACCTTTCTTCCTGTGAAAGCAGCTTTGTGCAGCGGTGTATCTCCCACATTATTCGGCAAGTTAACATCTGCACCTGCCTTCAGAAAGTAAAGAAACACACTTATTACCCATGCAAACATTCCAAATCTAAAGCTTTTTTTCAAATTGTATTAAAAAAAACCTACCTTTAATAATTCCTCAACCACATCTTTGTGACCAAAGTAACAGGCCAAGTGAAGAGGCGTCCATCCAAGGTTAGACTTTCTTTTACCTGAAAACAACACATTGTATTACATCAAACATCGTGATTAATAGTGTGTCATAAGGTCTGACTCATGTACCTCTGCAGTTTATGTTGATCTGTGTCTCTTCCTTTATCTTGGACATGAGGAGCCTCTGAATCCCCGCAAGATCTCCGTTCCGGGCGAAACTCAGAAACTGTTCCTCTGGCTCCAGCTCCTCCATGGACCCCTGCAGAGGAAGGAACAGCACAAAGAGATACTCTATATTTCTGAGACTAAATTGTACATACAAATATGCTTTCAGAAGGACACATGCGCAGATTCACTGAAAAGAGATCTACTGGCTTTAGAAAGTCCATGCTATTGATTATTTAGAGCTACAGTAAATAGCAAGTAAACTGAGGCGCCTCTAGCTTATTCTATAGAGGAAACATTTGAATAATTTTGTAAGAAAACAAAAAGATACTACAAAAGTATTACATAAAAGAAATGCAATACCCTATTCATAAAGTTAAGGGACTTACAAGATAGATACAAAAAGGGATAACGTCTAGCTGCAGTTTTAATTGTAAACTCACCTCTTCCAAACACCACACCTCAGTTTTGTAACCCAGGCTTTCAGCTAAACAGTGTGTGTGTCTCCAAACCAAAGTGTCAGGTCAGGGAGTATCAGGCACTCTACACTTTGTAAAGTTTTAAGTACTCTCTGTGAAAAGTAAACTGTACTTGATGAGTAAAAGCATTGGAGTGCACTTTTAATATTACATAATAAGTCGTCATCTCACTTGGTTAGGGCATGTGAGGAAGAAAGTCACAAGAGCCTGTTTTGCCATGCAGTGAGTACAAAGCAACTGTCAGAGTTATTACACAATATGGTCATCAGACTAGCTGTACAGGAAGGAAACCTCTCTTTCCCCACTCTTTACACTGTCTAACTCCACATGACTATATTTGCAGTTAAAGGTTGGTATGCAGAGACAAAAAACAGAACGCATGCTTTATGTAATGTCATGGAATGTCACGTGGCTATGACAAAGAATAAATGAACCGCATCGCCATCAGAGGATAAAAAAGACGTCTGCAGAGAGAGTTCTCGACTGGCACTCAAACAGGTTTACCTAGGATGGGAAAGCATGTGACACTAACGGTTACTAAGCCTGTCTTTCTACTATACACCTGCAAACACCTGTACACTTTAGCAACAGCATTATTGGAGTATATGCAGAGCTTTAATGTTTAAAATCGCTTATTTATATGAATGTATTATGGTACCTAATCTGATCGCTCCTTTGACCTCTTACTTTTTTTTCTAATATTTTAATAAACCAAAAATGTTGAAGCCATTTTTTTTAATGAATAAAATGCCTTTTTTATTTGGGTGTTTTGACTATTAGTCTGGTAAAGCAAGCAATTTGAATACATCACCTTTGGCTTATTTTTCCATTTCATGCACCATTTCATTTGTATTCCATTTACTTTTTATTTATTCCACCACTTGTTAAGAGGCAAAGATCCTTAATTTTGCATTTTATTTATTTGAGAGCTTTACAAGTTAATTTCCAGATGAATAATTACCATTAAAAACACATTACAAGCTTCTAACATTGCTTTGCTTTTCCAGATGCCTTCGAGTAAACATACAAATAAATGGACTCATAATAGTTTGGGGACGTAAACGGTAAAACTATTTTTTTTAAATAATCTTTTTTCTAGCACAAATTAAAACAGTTGTAGGCTAAATGTGTGAATGGAAATATAGCCTGAAGCGATGACAGCTGTAACCAGGTGACATGAAACCAGCTGATGTCTCATTACTTAATCACAAGAACAAATCATGCAGCATAATTAGTAAATTATGTTAGAGTATGAGTATGTTCTCAAAGTAGAACACTTGTCCCCTTTGACTGTAATAGTATAATAATACATAATTAGTATTACTCATGCACATTTTGAGATATTGTTGGTAAAACTGACTTAATTTGTTTTTCTTGTTTGGCAAAAATACTGGAAATATGGTCACAAAGAGACATTATCACAGTTGTTGTTTTGTGACAACCAACAGAACAACCCTCAAAATGTTATTATAAACTACATTACAATGTAGGCTATAAGTACATCTGCATATCTTCGCAGTTGGGAAGGTGACGTGTTTTCTTTTTAAAAACCTGCTAGATAAATACAGTATGGTCAAAACTAAGATACTCCCCTCTGAAATGCAGTGAGTTAGAGGTAGAAAGTGACTTTATAGAAAGAAGAAAGGAGCTAGGCTACATTTTTTTATTTACATTCCCCCTCAGCAAATGATAAGCAAACAGAAATATCAGTGACACTTACTGCTGTTTGTCTTCCAGTCCTGAAGTGAAATCCTCAGCCCTCACCAGGCCCTCTGTGCAGCTGCATGTGATGCCTTAAGCCCCCCTGAGCTGTTTCCTGCTGCTGGCCTGCAGCACACACACACACTCCGACACATCACCCTGAACACACTGTCACACACACCTTTCACATGATCGTCTTCCATCGACACCGAGCTGACTGATGACGAAACAGCTGTCTGTGTCACACATCCACCGCTGCTTTCTGTTTACACTGCCATCAGCTGATCACAGCGGAACTCGCCCAAGGTAATCATTGGTCCCTTTCAAAATAAAAGCACTGCTAGTTATTTCAAACGCTGAATACTTTGTTAAGTGACATTTCAGTGAAATAGTTATTTCATACAATATAAACCATTAAAACGTATTAATCTATAAGGAAAATAACTAACTCCACACGCTTTTCCTTTGGCGTTGTGTTTGTCCTGACAGTTTTTATTTTGTTGTGTGAAAACACGTTGGTAACCTTTGCCCTGGAAGCTTTTATACTTCACACATGTACAGTAGAATGAGAGTCAACATGTAGTTCATTCATGGGCATTACATTTCATCTAGTTATCAGTTTTTCCCCCGAGTATATATTCAAGTTTGCATTAGCTGACACTTGGACAAATGGACGACATCATAAATCCGGAAAATGAAGTAGATCTTCTGGATCAAGTAAGATAACTTTACCTTTGCAACCTCTCTGATAATGTGAAGAAAATGTGGCAAGTTCTGTAGGTCTGCGTTTAATGTCTGTTTTGTTGTAGAGTAGTCATTTGGCCTTCATAATTGTGGCAAATACAGTATTGGCAGGTGAACCATGAAGTACAACATCAGACCGTTTAACATTGTATACACACACACACACACACTCACTCACTCACTCACTCACTCACTCACTCACTCACTCACTCACTCACTCACTCACTCACTCACTCTCACCTCAGGTTGTTACTACCGAGCTGCCTGGCTTCATTAGCACATTGGCATGTGTTAATGTTTGAAGCACAGCATGGGCTGCATGGTTCACACTGAGGCCAAACGTCACCTCAATGCATCCGAAACACAAAGGAAGGAGATCTGCTTCAACAGATCCCACTCAATTTTCGCTTTTCTTATTAAATGACACTCATTTGTATAAATTGTTCTCAGGTTTTCCATTGAGGATTTGCTTTAGCTTTTAATTCACATGCAATGTCTTATCTACATGCTGCTGTGATGAAAACATGTTCTCAAATTGGGATCAATAAAGTATATCTAATATAATCTAAATGACCACAATCACAGGCAGACTTAATTAAATGCTCCAGTTAGTCCCTCACACATCATCTGATGTACCATTTCATGAGTGCTGCTTTTTAAAAGCCCAGAATGTTGTTTTACAGTCAAACTTGGGAAACAGGCTTAATACTTTGGTAACACTTTCTAAAAAGATCACACATATAGTGCATTGTGAGGGCATCCACAGGGAATCCAACAATACAAACAAATAATGCTTTCTGATGCATCATATCATCCAAAAACCTTGTTGATGCGACTAACACTGAATTATAAGTGAATTGTTGATGCTCTTGAATAGTTATAAATTAGAGGTTCACTGATGGGGTTTATATTACATAATAACGATCTATACTCACTTCAACCAACAGCTTTACTCATTATACTATAATAGTTCCTGCAGTATCATAAGTTATCATTGTATGTGGTTAGTACAGTGAAGTACATATTGAAGAAACTATAATACTGCATGCTTTATCATGATACCATACGAACAATATACTTTATTGACGTTGTCAGGAAATTAGTTTTGGACTCCGTCCTCCAGTTCCACAAAAGATCAAAAACCATAGTTCATAGTACACGATAAAACACAATAACGTATTGAAAGATACACAGTGCACAGATAGGCCCTTTCTCATTTCTCTAATTCCCCTCCTCGACTCCCCTCCTCGACTCCTATCCTTGTGTCTTAGTCCCGCCCACAGGAGATGCGAGGATAGGAGTCGAGGAGGGGAACCGAGGAGAGAGGAGTGGAAGCAGCAGGCGGTTAGAGAAATCCTCTCCTCTGAGCGGTCATTTTAAAGAGACGTCCGTTAATGATGACATGAGGCACAGCCCTCTGTCTGATGGACAGAACTGTGTTCATGATGACTTATATATTTACTAGGGCCGGGACTGGATTAAAAAAATTAATCTAATTAATTAGAGGCTTTGTAATTAATTAATCGAAATTAATCGCATTTTTAATCACATATAAATATTTGACCTAAGAACAGTGAGAAGCAATTTTTTTCACATGGATTTTAGTATACCATTAGGCGCATTCACACGGCAGTACTTTTCCCACAAAGGTTCATGAGAATTTAGTTCACGAGAACTCTTTGAACCTGGGGGTGGATTAGTCAAATTAAGCCGCTGACGTCACTTCTTCTTCTTCTGCTTTGGGTTTACGGCAGGCCGCAAACCACTTCACGGCGTATACTGCCGCCCAAAATCCCCGGCCGGAAGTCCCCGGAGTTGGGGACTGGCTTCAGTAGAAGCTGCTGGGAGTCCCAGCAGCCTTCCGAGTAAATCGCCAGAACGCCGACACCTCCTCATCTCCACCGCTCCCATGTTTTATTTTGTGTTGCCATAAATTAGTCTCTCTGCGTTTCTGCGCTGGGCTAATGCTAATAATGCTAATGCGAGGATAATAAAATGGCGGCTTCACAAAACTTTTTGGGAGTTTTACGGGGCGTGGTTTGCAATCCGCCCAGCCAATCAGAAATATAGCTCTTTTCTCACAAGAGAGCCGTACGAAAGTCCCTGCTCTCTAGCAGCTCTCTGCTCTCTAGCAGGGACTTTCGTGGGGGTAAAAAGGTTCTCATGAACTAATTTTAGTACCGGCTCTTTTTGGTGTGAACGCGATAAAAGAGGCTAACGTCCACGCTAGCTTCCACGCTAGCTGCTATATGTTTTGCATTGAGGTGATACTTGAGGCTTGATGTGCTGCGGTGATATGCGAATTCCTTTTTGCATAATTTGCACACAACCGTGCTCTTATCGACGCTTCCATCCGTCCGTTTTTTAAAACAACATTTCCCACTGTTGTTCACTGTGGTTTGTTGTTGTCTGAAGTCATGAACGTTAGTTGGTGCTCCAGTATAATCGGTACGCCTGAAACTCATCCAGTGAGAAACCTTCCGCGGTGCAAAAATAAGTGCGATTAAAATGCGTTAATTTTTTTAACGCGTTAATTGTTGTGTAATTAATTAATCTTAATTAACGCGTTAAAGTCCCGGTGTTGCAGTATAACGTGAGTCATGACAACTGGCGACATTCTATTATTTTCGTCATAGGAATCCGGGGCGTGTACATTGAGGACCCATTGTTGACTTACCATGTCGATCGCCTCGTTTGTCCTTTACGTTCATCTTTTGCTATATCTGCCTTCCTAAGATCACTTTGATGCACATTCAGCACTCGTATGTGAGGTTGTGGGTGAGAGGTGGATATCGTGACGCTTACAGGGAGGTATCGAACATTACAAAGTAGGTGACTGTGTGAATGCCTGTTCAAAATATTACAAACTTGAATAAATCATTTAAATTATATAAATGTGTCCGACTTTCATTTGTACATTGTTCTTAATGTGATGTATAGTAGCTCTGATAGCTGTCCATACCTTCAGACAGCCTAAAAGTAAAACACAAGTTGTTTATTCACAGCCCGAACGCTCATCAACATGACTGGATCACTCATGACAAGTTGTGATCAGCTCCGATTAAATTGTGATATCAATGCTGTAGCTATTCTCCAGGGAGCACGTTTTTTTTAATGAAATACCTGTATCCCTCTCATCACAACAAGACTCTACACTGTGCAGGAAAAACAATTACATACATGAAAATAACCTTGATGCATGGGAATGAATCACACAAACTATCTTCCGTGGCTATACTGATGTCACAGTAACGGTCAACCACAGAAACGTAAGTCCTGCGGGGCACAAGTTGAATACATATAAAACATTTGTACATCGTTCTTAATGTGATGTATAGTAGCTTTGATAGCTGTCCATACCTTCAGACAGCCTAAAAGTAAAACACAAGTTGTTTATTCACAGCCCGAAAGCAGCATCGAGATAACTGGATCATCTGCAGTGTTGGGCAAATTACTTCCAAAATGTAATACAGTACATTACTTATTACTATCTTTTTTAAGTAATAGGCTACGTTACATTACAATATTACTGTCTCTGAAATTTAATGACTTACACTACTTTTATATTAACCTACTTTTGATCACAAATACATGGATCCTGAGATTGAAGCTCAAGCCGGTGACCAGTGAGATTGTTCTAACAATTTCCAATAAATGTTATTCTGAAACATAACTATCACTGTTGTCTTTCCATATAAATGAAGCCAAAAATATGTCAAGCTGGCGCTTAGCCCTCCAAAAAGTGCATGGTTGCAACTTAGACAGTTAAGCATTTTATATCAGTGGGTCCTCATGGTGCAGACAGAATTGCTTAGACACAGGTGTCACATGAACTTTAAATGTTCTGGAAAGTTCCTTATACAGCTTTAGCCTTTTTTAAGTCCCTAAGTGACACACACTGAACAGTCTGGTGGGTTATGGTCCTTGTCATTTGCTTTTGTGTTCCCATAACAACATGTCCAAGATGTCCATGTGCCAGGCTAACACATGTGACAGAACTATCTACATTTGGAAAGGTTTTTTGTTGCTAAAGTTAACATTCAAGCCATTTAAGAATAAAAATGCTTACATGACATGTCATTTGTTAAACATTAAGCTGTCTTCGGCTCTTTTCTGATTCTGATTACATATAACTTGTTGTAGAAACATTTATTGATGAAATTGATATGAAACAAATACCATAAATATTGATGTGACACTTATGTCACATCGGGACATTAACCCTAAACATTCACAGTAAACTCGGAGTGACATATATGCACAATTACAAATATGATTATGATCTGCTCAGTTAATTTAGCTGATTCAATTATATTTAGTTAACATATTCTTTATTATTCAATTCAAGTATGTTCAAACAAATGTAAACCAAAAAATCATCCTCATTCATGAAGTTATAAATAAGAGTTACTTTACCATTAAAGCCCAATGTGACACATATGTCACATTTCAGATATTTGACACTAGGGGGGGTTACTTGTCAGAAATGTGTTCTCGGTGGTCTATTTAGTCTAAATGACGTTCCCCTTAATTTCCCCAAAAGTATAAATGGGTCCGGGTTCTTATGGGTTAAACGTATAGGCTTAAGGCATAATAGAACTACTGTATTATATGTATTCAACTTGTGCCCCGCTGGACTTACTTTTCTGTGGTTGACCGTTACTGTGACATATCAGTATAGCCACGGAAGATAGTTTGTGTGATTCATTCCCATGCATCAAGGTTATTTTCATGTATGTAATTGTTTTTCCTGCACAGTGTAGAGTCTTGTTGTGATGAGAGGGATACAGGTATTTCATAAAAAAAACGTGCTCCCTGGAGAATAGCTACAGCCAGTGCTTGAATTGGAATGAAAAAGGTGCCAGTACTCTAAAATCAGCAACTTTTTCAAGTCAATTTGATATATACAGCCCACAAACAAGAATTTGGCTACTATAATGCTGGTGGGTTTGTCTCTTTGCTACTGTATATTTTAGAAAGGTTCACTGTACTTAACATTTTTTATGATAGGCAGCGGATATGGCTAAAGCTCAGTAAGGTCAATATTAACTGAAAATATAGCAATCAAAGTCTAGATCTTCTGCTGAAGACACATGAAGCAGAGACCTTTCAGGTGAGAGCCCCTCTGGTGGTGTTCAACATTAATGACAAGGAAACAAAGCTCTGGTCAGAAGCATTTTTTATAAAAAGCTTTAACAAAATTAAGTATTTCTGTACATTTTGAATGCAATCTAACTTTCCAACTCAGAAAACGAAAAACGAAAAAGTGCCAAAAGTCTTCTCACATGGCTGAGCTGCTTTGCAATATACTTCACCACTGAAGAATACAAATATGTATAAAGTAAACTATGATGCAATCTAACTTTCCAACTCAGAAAAATGATAAAGAGCATGAACAAAGAACATGTAAAAACAAATGCAAAATGTGCACAATCTAAAATGAGAAACTGTAACTGCAAGTAACAAAGTCTGAGCCATGGTAAAGAGTTACATTGAACACCAAGCTGATCAGATAACTCCCTGGTTGGTCTGAAGTCCTTCTATCTCCAGGATCTGTACAAATCGGCACATTATGCCAAAAGTCTTCTCACTGGGTGAGCTGCTTTGCAATATACTTCACATTGTTAGAAAAGGCTCCAGAAGGCCTTGGGGACATCAGTATCAGGGGCTGGAGCTGGACAGGCTCTTTCATCAGCACTTCTCCTTCCCTTTGCCAGCCAGGACCTCACATACTGTTCCGGATTGAACTGTCCTAGTGATGGTCCATTACATTTAATGAAAACCAGGCTGGACAGTCGGCTGACAGAGAGAGCATTCCTTTTTGCAGTAAGGATATCGTTCATGCAGCTGAATGCCCGCTCACACTCACTAGTGGAGACAGCGATGGTTCGGACTGCTTTCAGTAGAGGCTCCATGGCAGCAGGTGTACGGGATGCCCTGGTTTCCTTGTATTCGCGAAAGCCCTGAACAGTCTCTCTTCTGTCCACTTTCAGCACTTCGCACAAACGTAGCACCTCTACGTCCCCATACTGTACGTCTAACTCCTCTTCAGGCCAACTTCCAGGATGGATAACTTTCATGTCCTGGATTAGCTGATTGTCCCGGGCCTCCCGGCCATGTAATGGGATTTCTCTTGTGCTGACATGAGAGGAAGTTGTGGAAGTCATTCTGTGTCTCAGATTCTCTACCATACTGTGGAAAAACTGACCTGCATGAATCTGTACAAGCCTGCCATTCTCACGCAGGGCAACACCCTTGAAGGACTTCTCAGCTAGAGCTGTATGAACTGTAGTCATGTGTGGGCCAGGCATGGTGACCATGGATTCAAAAACTCGTATTTCTCGAGTTAAGAGCCTATCTGCTGTAGGCAGTGTCATCTCTCTTTTTTGGAGTTGCCGAGAGAGGTTGCTGAGCTCTGTGAGCGCATCGTACATCAGTCCCAGATTGCTGACAAACGTTGCAGATGTGAGCACATCATCCAGGCCCTTGTACTTTGCTCTGTCTCTGGAATCCCTGCTCGTGTCGTTTGCAGCATTTGTGAAGTGATCATGAAGCACTCGGTAGTTTTCCCAGACTGCTCTGACGCTCCTTTCACTTGAAGCCACCCAGCGGATGGACAAAACACGCCTTATCACCAGGAGACGCTGTCCGACTGCTTGCGCACACTGCGCTAACTGCCTCTGATTTTTGGGGGAGGCATGGAACAAGGAATAGAGTTTGTCAAAAAAGATCTGGAAATGATTGAGCCCTGAGACCTCCTTGACCACATCCCCAACTGCCAGCTCTAGACGATGATTGGAGCAGTGCCACACAAACAGGCTTGGGAATTTACTACACAACTGGGTAGCAACGCCTGTTCTCTTCCCTAGCATGACTGAAGCCCCATCACATGCAAAAGAAACGAAACACTGACCTAAAAAGTCCTCGTTAAAATCTCTTCCAAGACACTCCATTAACGCCTTTGTGATGTCATCAGCCGTTGTTCCATCCAACTCGATCAGCTCCCAAAAAAACGTTTCGGGCTCAGCATTAGCTGATGCTGAGCGTAGACACACAACAAGCACCGTTTTACCACTAATAGTGGTAGATTCATCGACCAAAACACAGAGTTTTCTTTGGTTTTCTGTAATGTCTTTTGCCATTTTTTCTTCAGCTCATGAGCTATGTGGTCGATGATTTCGCCACAGGTTTTATTGGAGTGCAAAACCCTGCCCACGTTCAGCCCATTCAGTTTCTGTACATTCAAATCAATTGGCATGTCTGTGAATGGCCGGCTATGTTTGCCAATTGTATATGCCGTTCGAAAAACTCTGATAGTGGTGTCTAATTCAGATTTATGCATAGACTGCACTTGATGTTGAATAGTTTCACGTGAAGCAGATGTAAGGATGTCAGCAGCTTTTACATGGGCTTGTGATTCTTTATGTTCTTTGATTTTTTTTCTCAGGCTAGCTTGTTGTTTGCCCTTGTCAACACCGAAATGAGACACTGCACACTCACCCCATTCAGTTGACAGTTTCAGTCCTTGTCCAGTGTGTATTCCCAAAGATTTGACATCTCTGCATATCCGACATCCTAGCTTCTTATCTTTAAGAAGGAGCCATGCATTGGTCTTGCAAAAATATTGCACCTGGTCCGTTGTCCAGCAGTCAGGTGCATCGCTTTGCCCGGTGTTGGTGGTGGCAGTTGGGCCAGCAGCAGCTAACGTTAGAGGCTCTGGAGGAGGCGGCGGAGCTAGTGCTAATGCTAATGCACTAGAACTTGGAGCAGGAGGATCAACCAAAGAAAGCTCCCCATCAGACACAATTTCCAACACAGGCACAGCATTCTCTGTATTTGAAGTTTCTTCCGGCGACAACCGCTGTCTTTTTGCACTTTTATTAATCCATGCTAACATTTTAGAAATGCTAATTTGTGACGTGACTTGCTTTCCTTCTCTCGGGGGCGTGCCTGCTCTGTTCTATCACTCTACATAGCCACCCACTGGGTGGGAGTTGCACTGCATAAACACAACACACGTGCATCTAGGTATGTAAATTGTAAAGCATTAAAACATGGTTTTACTAACAGTATGTATGTTGTTACTTCGGCATTATTATTATTATTATTTTGAAACGTGTATTACTATTAAATCACGGTCAAATAGGTTAATTTTGACATAGTCGTTTCCACCACAGTATTTACATGGAGAAGATAAGCCCCGCCCCCTCTCCAGCACGTTCTGTTTGAATGACAGGAGTAAACAGCTGACAGCCGCTGTGAAACTCCAGCGGTTAGAGCGATGAGAATGTCCGTTCGGCACCTCATGACGCATCTACTGAGTACCGGGCGTCTGTATATATATATATATATATATGGATGTATAATAAGAACGGCGGGAGAGTGTTGAGTACTGGCACGGTGCATGAGTACCGGAGTACCGCCAGCATGCCGGTACTGAGCAAGAAGTGCCGGTACTCCATGGGTCAGAACCAGAAGTGCCGGTACTGCGTACCGGTGAGTACCGGCCCAATTCCAGCACTGGCTACAGCATTGATATCACAATTTAATCGGAGCTGATCACAACTTGTCATGAGTGATCCAGTCATGTTGATGAGCGGTCGTGCTGTGAATAAACAACTTGTGTTTTACTTTTAGGCTGTCTGAAGGTATGGACAGCTATCAGAGCTACTATACATCACATTAAGAACGATGTACAAATGAAAGTCGGACACAAATATATAATTTAAATGATTTATTCAAATTTGCAATATTTTGAACAGGCATCCACACAGTCACCTACTTTGTAATGTTCGATACCTCCCTGTAAGCGTCACGATATCGACCTCTCACCCACAACCTCACATACGAGTGCTGAATGTGCATCAAAGTGATCTTAGGAAGGCAGATATAGCAAAAGATGAACGTAAAGGACAAACGAGGCGATCGACATGGTAAGTCAACAATGGGTCCTCAATGTACACGCCCCGGATTCCTATGACGAAAATAATAGAATGTCGCCAGTTGTCATGACTCACGTTATACTGCAACACCGGCCCTAATATTTACTTTTAATTCATTCACAGTGCGGTATAATGAGACAATAACAGGCTACAGATGCGGACATATATAAACACACACACATATATATTTATATATACATTTATATAAATATATACAATTTCAGATTCAAACAAGTGCACTCTCATAATAACGTAACACTATCAGAGACTGGATATATCCCCCCCCCCCTCTCTCTGGTCGCTACAATGAGGAAATTAAATTACGGGCCAAAAGTTGTATTAAAAGTAAGCATAGGACACCAAACCAACTGAGACCCGTCTGTCCGCCGCATCTACGTACACACATACACACACTGGGCACACACACCTACACACTGTAGCCTACAACAGGCACCTAAAGCATATAATATATATCAGGATACAGCCATTGTGTATTTTATTATGTGAAGCACTAAATGGTTTTAGAAAAATATCGACTCTTTAGTAGATATCTATATCTACTAAACTAAAGCATACAAATAAAGAGAGTAATGTAGGCCTGTTATACTGAGTGATATATATTATACACACTGCTCTGTTTTCTGCACGGACCTCACAGATGTTCTCACTGGAAACATCGCGACGCGATGAAAGCAGTTCATAAAATAATATCCAGGGGATGCATGCAGAGCTGTCATTGGCTGAGATAAGTCCGGCCGTGCGTCACAACTCTTTTAAACATCACTGTTGCCGGAAATACATCCGCGGAGGACCCATCAGTGTATCCTCGATTATAGCTCCTCCAGAGAGCCTCCTCGATGCTCGATCCTCGATGCTCGATGCTCGATCCTCGGTCCTCGAAGTGCATTTAGAGAAATTAGATGTCCTTCAACATGGCGCGCTGAAATCCATTTCCGGGTCACTACCGGAGGACCGAGGAGTCGAGGAGGGGAAATTAGTGAAATGAGAAAGGGCCATAGACAGACCCCTACTGCATGGCAAACATCACATTTATACAATACATTTCTTTGTTGAGAAGCTTAATGCACATTGGCAGGAATCAGTGTATAAGAGGGTTATAATGCATGAAAAGGCACTACACTTTACTAACCAAATATTGTAAATGTATTTTTCTCCATATTGCCCAGATCTTTTTTTTGGAAGATCAAATGATTAGTTCTGAGGTTAGTTTAAGTTTAATAACATGAGCTTTTCCTAAGTCCCTGCAGTTGGATTTTGATGGAAGGAAATTCAATATTTTATTACTAGTCCATATGCAAAAATTACTTTAGTATTTCATGTCAACAGATATATAACTTATGCATTTGCTCTGTTTGTGTTTCCTCTCTTTCAGATTGAAGAGGTCGAGGCTCTGTCTTCCATTTATGGGGATGAATGGTGTGTCATAGATGAGGCATCCAGAATATTTTGCATCAAAATATCCAATGACTTGGAGGGATCAAAACTCACAGCATGTTTGCAGGTAGATAAAGAATACACCTTTCATGTATTAAACACACATCTCTGGCATTGTTTGTTTGGTTTCCTGTTTTATAATTTTCTTGTTATTGATCAGATAATTCTCCCACATGATTATCCAAGTGCCGCCCCGCCCATCTACCAGATCAAGTGAGTGTAGAATCCGAGACCCTTTCAAATTTAATCTCACGAAGATCTGTTGAACTGATAGAACAACATCCCCCTCAAAAACCCACTCGTCCTCCTTCTCAATACCCTCTCTTTGCTCTCTGCTTTTGTAGTGCTGCGTGGTTACGAGGCCTGGAGAGGACCAAATTGGCAAACAGCCTGGAGGACCTTTATGTGTGAGTGCTTTTTGACTTCTCGAGGAGGCTTTGTATGGTGATATTAGCCACAACAAAGCTTTTTATCATGGTGGTTTCCAAATTGCAATCTTTTGTAGTCTGTCTCTCAGAGAATCCACCCTCATATGTATTAATTTAAATTTCAACAGGGAGCATGTGGGGGAGAGCATCCTCTATCTCTGGGTGGAGAAAATAAGAGAATTCCTTGTAGAGAAATCCCAGAGCTCAGAAACAGGTGAGGTGTGAGATATTAAAATCTTGTTGAGGGACACACTTCCTCGAGCTGTGTGTAATGACTTGAAATTAAACTTGGACATCGAGTAGTGCAGTAGAGCTTAATTCGTACACAATAGCATGACTTTTTATTGCACTCATTTCCTAAGTTCCTGAAACAATGATAACTGTGACACATTTTCTAACGCAAACACGGCTCAATGAAACCTGTAATAAATGTATGTTAAGAATCGTGGAAAAGGTAGGACCCAAATGCAGACTACAAAAAAAAGGTAAAAGATCTAGAAACAAAAGGGGAGCTTTATTTTAAAAGCTGATGAACATAAAAAACATGGTATAAAAAACACAGGTAGCACCAGTGGCGGTTCTAGACCAATTTGACTGGGGGGGCCACTGGGGGGCCAGTTATTTTCTGAGGGGGGCACAATAAATGCAGGACGAAAAAGAGAACTAGACAGTATGAAGTAATTGCGCATAAAAAAACAATGCAATACAGTTATTGGTATTTGTTTCAGTACACTTATTTATTTCAGATATATCTTATAGTTATTACTGTTAGCTTCAGCTTAAGTTATAGTACAATTTTTGCACTAACACCATATCATATTTATATAAAAATAAAGGCAATGAACAGTTACATCTCTACTTTACATCTACAATTACACGGATACAATAGTTTAAATCACCTTCAATTATCGTGGTAGTCTCTCGAAACGTAGGTTTCAATCAGTCTTTCTTGGATGCAACAGCCTCTGATGATCCGAGATGAAAAGTGTTTGTTTTTCGCGCGCTTCAGCCGGACAGTGAAAGTGAGTGCATCGCTCTAATGGGTCCTGAGTGCACCGCTCGAATGGGTCCGACTAGAAGGACGAATAACGTTAGTTCCGTCTATTCCGTCATTCAATAAATTGTGTAATAAATCATACATTATTCATTTTTTTCACTTTTCATTTTTAGGGGGGCCACAGGGGGGTCAGAGGTCAGTGTTAGGGGGGCACTGCCCCCCCCCTGCCCCCCCTAGAACCGCCCCTGGGTAGCACAAAGTAACAATAACACCAAAACTGACCGTCACCAACATGGAGGGAGACAGGAAAGACAAACAATGAACCGACAGGGGAACACAGGGAAAGACAAGACTAAACACAGAGAGGGGTAATCTCGGGACGAGAAACAGCTGGGCAGGGGAGGTAGAAACACAAGGGCAACAGGTGAACACAATCAGACAATCAGACACAGGAGGAAAAACACAGGAAGGAAGACAAGAGACAGGGAGAACAGAATTACAAAATAACACCCATAACAAGACAGACAAAACTAAAAATGTGACATAACATTAGGATCGTGACACTGTAAAGTAGTTTGCTAGTGGCAGCTATAGGCTCAGCCTTGTGGGAACCTGGTCGGCAAGGGATTGAATGTAATAATGCTAATTTTATGACATTTTTAATAAAAAGTCTCGCACACAGCTTCAAATTTTAAAAATAGACCATCGCCTCAGTTCACTAAAGGCCAAGTATTGCTTTTAAAACAGCTGCATGCACATCGTTTCACATGAGGAGAAATGCAAAGCTGCCGTGCCTAGTTACGGTTGCTAAGCTCTGAGTGGACAATATATTACCGGGCACGGTGTTTTGCTTTCCAACAATCTCGAATACAAATGAATGCCCATGCTTAGATAAAACCTACTCTTTATCAATCAGTTATTATCATGTTTTATTAACAAATCTTCCTATCAAAGATCCAGATTAATCTCCTACCTGAAACCTTGTCTGAATGTGTCTTCTATTTAAGTTCTCCTAAGATCCGCCTCCATGACCACAGCGACTCTGTGATGTGGTCTAAAGCTGTGATAAGATGAGCACAAAGGCCTTTAGGGGCATAACAAAAAACCTTCTGTGCCTGACTTTCAGTGAATGCATTGAATTAAGATCAATATCTATGTAATGGCTTCTGTTACCTTGACAGAGTCTTTTGAAGTGTTAAAAGAAGAAAAGATTCCAAAATTAAAGTTTCTTTTACAAGTGCCACCGTGCATCAGGTTTTCATGGGGAGTCTAGTGTGTCTGATTATCTGCAGCAGTTTCCATTATTGAGGCAGACTAGCTTTTAAAGCAACAAGCCTGAAACATATTAACTCTCTCCACCATTGTTGTGTGGTATAAATTGTACTCTCTCCGCGATTCTTGTGGTAATAAGTGTTACTAGTCACAGCACTTTAGCTCAGTGGAGCGTGATTGACAGTTTATTCCCATTCAAATGGTTCCCAGGGACATCGGAGTGAGAGGGTGAAAGACAGGGAGATGAGGCTGGAAATGCACATTTCACTGAGAAAGGAAATGAAAAGGGAGCAAACGTAACAGAGGACTTTAAAAGCATGAGATATAATGATGATGATGAGGATGATGGTGTTGATGATGATATGTCATTCAAAAGATCAGACAAAAAGCTACTTAAATAGGAAGTCCCCCCCTTCCCCTGTAATTAAATAATTAATGTGTGCTTCTATTTGTGCTTTTCCACGCGTAGAATAATGAACAAGGAGGCATTAATCAGCTTCACATGTTTTACAGCGAGTTAAATTCACGGATGATGAAACACAGCGTTGCACAACTTAATGCAGTTGTAGTCCATAAAGTCTATAGATTTGCACCTGCTTCAACTTTGATGTTTTAATTATGGTCATCTTGGTTTGATTTTTCATAGCATTATTCTTAACCTAATCCTTGGTTCATCATTTTATACTTTTTGCTTAAACCTACTTTTTCTAGCTGTTGAATGAAATTATTAAGCCTTTTTTAAATTGAATTCACTTTTTTTTTTTGTATCTTCCCAAGGCACCGTTTTATCGAAGAGTGCCAAAAGAAGCCTGTTGATGAAGTGGGAGGGTTTTTCAGATTTTCATGGATTTGTTGACAATAACAACAATTGCAAATAACCGCAACCTTATCCTTTAACTACCAGTGCTTTGATAGTGTGTTTCTCTTTTATTTTGAGGCCTGACATTTATTTTTAATGAACTGATATTTTAATCTGATTAAATATTGGCCTACCATAAATACATAAACAGCACATTGGTTATGATAGTGTAAATACTGTCACACATATTTGTTTCCTTGATAACAAAGCACCATTAAATGCTGAGTCCAACTTGCATAACCCTTTTTAAAACATTATATCAGCATCTTCATTGGTCCTGAAAACCTCAGTCCCGCTCTCATAATTGGTTTCATCCATTATGAATTGTCTGCCTGATATCATAGGTCATGAAACCATTTTAGTCTAAATGTTAAGGTCATGTAATGGTAATTTGGTAATAAGTTGCTCAGTGGGTGTCTTTTTAATGATAAGCTGCCACGTTTGGAGACCTTTAACAGACACAAGGTTTAGGATTAAAACAAACAAACATCTTTGTTTTAACACATTGTTTCTGCATCAGTGGATCAACCAGAGAATGTGAACATGACGACTGAGGAGGAAGAGGATGATGATGAATACATGCCAGACTTCAGGAGTCTCAAGCTGAACACAGAAAATGCACATCTGTTCATGGATCCTGCAAAAGGTACCTCTCATTACAGTTTAATAGACTGTTAGAAATTGGATTTAGTTGTCAACATTCAACACAGCATTTCAAAATTGACGTTTTATTTTGTGTACATTTTCTCCCGTAGATGAAGAGGCACCTCCTATAAAACATGGAAATACCTTCACAGACCGACGTAGTACCTTCCAGCCTCACTTAGCACCTGTGGTGACTCCAAAACAGGTAACTTTAATATAGATTATTATTTCCCCAATATCGCACAAGAAAGAAAAAGATAAATAGACCAAATAAGAGTTTTTAATCTGAAAAGATTTACATTTGTCTTTTCAAACAAAGACAGATGGCGAACGACAGCATAAGCCTCAGTACAAAATACTCCGCGAGGGTCTTGGAGAGGAGATGGATATGCTATAGCTCATTTCCACAACCATTTAAACATCATCTTGCTCCTTCCTGCATGTTGATCTCACTCAGTGACTCTTTGCTAAGATACCTCTACCTGCTGAAAAGTGCTTTTTAGACAAGAGCAGATGCAGCCGACAGAAAACAGATGCATGGACTCAACTGTGACTCAACTGTGACCTTTACATTTACATATTCTCTCAAATTAGTCTCGAAGTTTCTTCGTTCAAACATAGAGACATACACATATGGAGTCCTGTAGAGTTCAATATTAAACTATTACATTCAGAAAGTGTGACATTTCACACACTTGAGGAAATGAAGCAGACAAGTCAAATAATAATAATAGGAATTATTAAACAAATTATTTAATTGCTCCAATTTTCTCCTTTTATTATGTTGTTTGCCAAATTGGAATATTGTGCCAGTACATTTGAAATATTAGTGTTACAAATATATAAATAATGTTTTTTTAATTTAAAGAAGCAGAAGGATTAACCTCTTATACCTCATTCACACCAACGGTGTTTCAGGGCCGGTTCGGAGCTGGAGTTTGAAAAGCACCGGGTTTTCCTGTTCACACCGCAGCGGAGCAGCCTCTTAGCTCCGGAATCCGGTTTGTTTCAAGCTCCAAAAAATTGTCCGGCCAGAGCAAAAGCACTACATACATCACGCTTACGTCGAGGCGGGGGCAGGGGCGGGATCAACTCCTGAACAACAAAAAGCCCGCGTTTTATCCAGTTTGTACACAACGATGGAGAAACTTAACAAGCAGCAGTGGTCCACTGAAGAGACCAGCTACCTACTGGGAATCTGGTCTTCCGAAGAGGTACAGAGGAAGCTGGAGCACAATCGGCCATTGTTGTTGTTGTCGGTGTGAGCTGTGAGGGGTTTCCGCTTGGTTTGGCTTTATGAAGCAGGCACGCAAACGGTTACGTCATGACGCAAACGATGACGCAATGACGCAGCACCAGTCGGACTCTGGGCGGTGTGAAAAGAGCCGGAGCTAAACCGAAGAACCGGTTCTGAATCTGAAAAGCTCTAGCACGGAGCTTGAACCGGAGTTGCGTTGGTGTGAATGAGGTATTAGACCCCACGGACACTTCGGCGGGTCCGAAACCACAACATCTGCAAGCAACAGTGTCTGAGGGCTTCTTAAGATTGAATAAACTATGAATGTTTTATATCCATGTAACGGGAAGAAACTCAGCTAACTGAAAACACAAGGCTAACGCTGAGCCTCTGAATTAGCCCTGTGCGAACAAATCTTAACGCCGTTAGCACAGAACTCTAGCTATACCAATCGATATACTTATTGGATCTGCACAAACAAGCTTAGATAACATCCTGAGAGTCCACAGATTATAGAAATATAAGAATCATCATTGAGCGATCAGAACTCGTGACAGGGGAAGCAAATACAGACAACACACAACGTTGCTTTCGGTAGCAAAACACGGAGATATGCTCACTTTAGCTGTTATTCTGATCAAAAGTCGTGTTCAATGGCATTAAAACGATCCATAGGTTAATTCAATGTGTCTGTCACTTTGAAAAAATTATTGATAATCCATAATTCCATTTTAATGCAAAATCGGAGAAGAACAATTAGCTGCTAATGGTAGCCACCAGAGGTTAGCGCAGCTTCCGGTTTTTCTACGCGTCACTCTCACTCCTTATTTGGTAACCTGTGTGTGTATGTGGAACTTTCCCTCGATTTCATTGGCTCTAGCGGTTAAAAAGAGATCATCAAAATCGACCAATGGGTTCCAGAGAAACGGCAAAAATGCCCATTTCCACCCAAATTACCCCAGAGGTGGAGTTTTTCTTGCTAAACCTCTCTCAAAAAGGTAAAATGTCACTTGTTTTGCATCAATCTTGATACAGGGTACTTATTATATGTTGTAGTTTGGATTCCTAAAGCTTTTAGACTACTAACCCATCATCCAAGTAGTTTTCACTATAAGTAAAAAAGAGTTTTTGGACGGACACTATAATTTACAGTTTTAAAATTAAAATTAAAATTAAAAAACATCTATATTGATTCTGACTTTTCTACATCCAACTCACAGGTTTATCATTACTTTGAGAAACAAGATTATTAATTTTCCCCTTTTAGAAGTGTAGTTAAGGTAATTTGTTCTGGAAATGTCATTTTCGAGCCTGAGACCTGAAAAACAGGCTTGGGGTACAACAATTGTGATATTTTTTTAATACAGTTATTTATATAACTGTTTCAGTGCATTTCTATATTTCTTTCATTCAAAGACAATGACACAGGAAATTATTTTCTTTATTGCACAAGATAAATCAAATATAACATAGGGGCAGGAAGTTAACAAAGTTGGCACACTTCCTTGTTGCTAAAATGTAATCAATAAAATGTGTCATCAAATAAATGAGAATATCATCATAAACCTAAAAATAAGCTTAACAGAAAATGGTCTGTTCAAATGATGAAGTACATTTCACAATTTGTATTAAATAGTCTATATTTTTGCACACTCGATGTATGCCTATGTTTTTCATAATGTCTTTTTTACTGTTGTTCATATTAGATGTTTGTATGTAACTCCTTAAAACTGATATGACCACATCCCCATATCCCTAATATGATTAATCCTGTTGAGGCTGTGAATGTATAATTAATTTATATACGTCTTAAATTAATATGCATTATTTTCATGGTCACACATCGCAGATGGTGAACAAAACTGTTAAGTGTATTCTTCAGATGATAAATATATATAATTTGAATGGATGCTCCTTGTAACTGATACATGTCTTTGTCCCTTTGCCATTTCAAATTAAGGATAAATCAGGAAAAATATACACTTTTTCAGTCATGATACCAGAATATTATCCAAGTTTAAAACTGGAAAATGAGTAGACATGCCTCCCTGTTATCTTCCAGACCATAGTTTACTCTGAAAATGTATTTTTAACCATTCAAATCTTAGTTTGTTTACAGGAAATGTGTTCTTCCTTCAAACACAGTTGACTAATGCTGTTCCGTGTATTAGTCAGCAGCGTCAGACCTCAGAGGTTGTCATCTGCACAGAAACAGCATCACTTTCAAACTCACTTGGTTTTGAAATGTACTTCCTTTTGCTACCTTACATCCACTGAGGGTTTCAGCATGAAAGCAGTTTATATTTTACCCTGTGCTGAAGCAGAGTACAGGATAAAATCATTGTGTCAGCACTGCAGTATTCATAATAGCGTATATGTAAAGGCATGTGAGAGGGAAGTAAGGAATGAGTTACGATGTTCATGTTCCACCTGTCGTGTGTTGCAGGTTAAAATGGTCCTGGAGAAGCTGTATGAGAACAAGAAGCTTGCTAGTGCCACTCATAATATTTATGCATACAGGTCAGTAAGGTCACATATACTAAATATGACTAAACATCTATAATGGCTCCATTTTGCAAATCATACTACCCTCAGTTTACTGTAATAGTGTTCTCATTAGTGCAAAAATAACAGGAGCAATGTAGAGATACAAGGCATTTCACGCTTTCTAAAGGCCAACTCACTGCATTGGGGGTAATTAAAAGCACCGGAGAAATGTATAGTAATGTCTAGGCCTATTATGGGGATGGACTTATATGTCTTAATGTGTGTGCAGTGGTTTACCGCATGATCTTATGAGGTCAATGTAGTGGCTCATCTACTGCCTGGGTGGTCATTACTGTTGACATTTAAAGAGGCTGCCAGTGTCACAGCGTCATTCTCCTACCAAATGTCTCAATGCTCTCCCACCTAATGCCAAGCTGTTGGGGTTCTGTCTCTTGAAGGATTTACTGCGAAGACAAAAACAGCTTCCTGCAGGACTGTGAGGACGACGGAGAGACAGCCGCGGGGGGGAGGTTGCTCCATCTACTGCAGGTGATCAGTTCATTGATAAAATACTCACCTTGACCCAACAGATCACTCTTTCAGCTGAATACTAAACTGCATTTGACTAAAAAAGGCACCAAAAGAACTGATGAGTGAGTCAGAGCAGCACATGACGTTTTTCTCCTGAACTGATGTCACAAACATTTCACATTTCTTTTGGTTCCTGCATGCTTAATTGTCGTCTGTACTAAGCAGCCTTGTGCATTTTCACAGTTTGCACAAATTGGCTTCTGCTGTGGCTTTAAACTGGGATTGTTATGAGTAAGGAGCTTTCCACAGAGTCTGACATTCAACCTAATCTCATCTCCTGTGGTAGTTTAGCATCTTGTGTGTCATAAATGTTTAAGAAATTGTTCTGCATAAAAAAACCACAGAGTATATTCATGCAATATAAAACGATGTAGTGTTTCATAGAAAAAGTGGTCCCAATCATTACCGAAAATATAGACTGTGTATATTTATGCTAATAACAACATTTTAACATTGATATATGGACTTCAAAAATAAATTCAACAAATATGATAATTAGATAAAGTGAAAAAGGGCAGGTTACTACACTATACATATTGATAATAATCATTATTACTCCACCGGAAAGGCTGAATTATCCGTCGGTTCACATGAGAACCTATTGTGGTAATGTGGCCCTAATCTAAGGGGCAAATAGGGATATGGCCTTGGCTACGTTTTGTTCCAATAAAAAAATTGAGATTTTAGGTGCTGCTTCCAACAAAAGTGTTCATGATTCATTCAAATTACATTTATATTTTCCAATCATTTTCAATTTTTAGAAGAAAAAAGGACACAGGAGGGACCAAAAATAGGTGCATCATTGTAGAGGAGGATATTGAAAAGGCGCTTATGACAGGAAATGGGAATCTGGTCGCAGAAAGAAAAAACATTTGCAGGCAGGAATAGAATATAGGTTGCTGGCAGGTAGGAAGAGAGACGAGAAGGAGTACAGGAAGGTGATGATCCTGGGACACAAGGCGCAAAAAAAATAAAAAAATCACTTGAGATTTGAACTTAGCTGGCATGGAAGCGTAACGACTGAGGTTGAAATAAGAAATCTAGCAACGGTCGGTTGAGGAGCCGAGGTGGCTACACTGCGATCTGATGAGAGGCAGGTGTGCAGACAGGAAGAGGTAATGAGCCGAGTGAAGACAGGTGTGCAGGGTGAGCAGAGAGGAAGGGAGACCATGGCCACATCAACACACACACACACACACACACACACACACACACACACACACACACACACACACACACACACACACACACACACACACACACACACACACACACACACACAGAGAGAGAGACACATGAGCGGTGGAAACACAAGAAAAACACCAAGGACTCTTTGCTATTATAATTCTAAGCAGGTTTTGAGTGTGGGTTAATACTGGAAAAGTAACAGCTGGAAAAAATTGTGGATGGTGTTGAAATGGTTCCACTGAAATTTCACAAAGCAAAAACAACATTTGCTTAAAGTGTGGGGGAAACTTCTGAAGCAATTGGAGTCAGGACTCCGAGAGACACGAGGAGAGCTGGAGCTTTGATGGCAAACACTGACGGTTTATTTGGAGCTTCGGCCGGAGAATTCACAAGACATGTCACGGGCCACAGTTTGACCACACGGTAGAGATGCCACATCAATTCTGAAGAACCCTCCTGTAGCTCGAGGTTTTAACTAGTTCAGAGTGTAATAATCAACATTCTTCAATAGATAGACTAAACAGCTGAGGACACTGAATCACATTTGTTGTCGCGTATGGCTCGGGGTCATCTACACCCCGAGAAGGATGTGTTTCAGGTGTCCCACAACAATAACTATCTCTGACAGAGAGTTGCCCGGTCATAAATTGGCAACATCAACAATATGCTAGGGCAGCCCCTCCTTATGGGAGATAACGGCTGCTCAAGGTTGGTCAGCTGCGTCAGAGGGCGAAGGAGGACATGCAGGGCAAATTATTCCCCAACATAACGTTTATTTTGTAATAGTGGTGCAGGAATCATAAATCTATCGATCATACATTTATCAATTAGATTTGGAAATGATAAAACTAGGGTACACATGTGGAGATTATCTGGCTGAACAAAACGTGCATTTATCAAACAGGTTCGTTTTCCACAGATCTTCTTTTTTACAATATACCAAAATCCTATAGAGAAATCCCATTGCTTTTTTTTCAAAGGAGCCCTTGCACAGCTTACTTCCGGGTCGGCCTACAAACATACGTCATCCCTGCACCATACTTGGTTTCCTTTTAATGCAGCTTTATTTGGGTCGCTGCACACCTCGATTGGTAGTACTGGGGCTCAGTACCTGCTGCAATGGATGCTGGGTCGAATTCAACTTTCAGCCCCTTGATGCGTTACATCCCCAAAACTATCTTTCTAATAAAGGCTTAAAATAATCGTTAATAAAGAGAATGGATCATACAGCATTTTCTGATAAAGAAAATATATACTGTGTACATAGTGGACCTTATGTATAGTTTTTAAGTGAGACATAGCTTAAGAGGCTGTTAGGCTGTAATTTGATGTTTTGATGAATATCATATTTAAAAAATAGACTCAATTGACAATCAGTAAACAGAGAAAATATTCAAATCATAATGTATGAGAAACTGCAGCAAATGTGATTGAAAAAGTTTTATCACCAACTCATTTTCTGCTTGACTAAGTAGTTAGTGGACTAATTGTCTGAGCGCCATGATATAATGTGAGAAAGAGTTTCTTCATCATCACGATAACGCAACCAGAAATAAAAGCACTATGCGAGACAGCCATTTTTCTCTATAACCAGATATCTGCAGATAAACATCGCCAGACCGAAAGCCACTTGATCCTGAGATTAAAGAATAATGTGATTGAGAAATGTGTTACATATCATTTTTACTTCAGCTTTTATCAATGATTGCTTTTAGCCTGTTGAGGTTGATTTCATTTGTGTACCTCATCTTCGTGAACTCTTTTAAAGACTCTTCAAACTTTAACATGGGGACATGATCTCACTAGTACAACCCTCACCACTCGTTTTTACATAATGTGCAAATGTGCAATAGTTCACAATATTAATTTCACACAATTACTAATCTTTCAAAAGAGGCACTAGTTACGGTCTCGTGCTGTCAGATGGCATTGTGATTCACACACACCCACATCACACTGAAATTGCCCACACACTTTTGTCTGCCCGTAACACTGAATGAAGGCCAGTGAAATGTTTGTGACAAAAAAAAGAAACATTTCCTGTATCAGAGCTCAGCCGTGACTTGAAGTAGTTCTGTCATCCTCATTAACCAGTAGGTGCTGAGTCATGTCAGAGCTCCTCCAGATGACATCCATGACTCTTGTCAAAGTTTATACTCATTTGTTAGATGACGGCAGTCATCCATCCAGTGTGACCCTGTTAGAGAGATAAATTAGTGTCAATTAGTGCATTGTATTCTTGGTGAAGCTGTGATTTGCTGCACAGAATTCAGATGAAGCAACACATAGCTCAGCAGAGACAGACTTGGCTCTGAATTGCTTGGATTATCTTTTGGATAAATGACAAAATACATTTATTAAACCTTGGAAGGGTGCGTTCTCTTAAGTTTCAGGATGCTTGTCAAGCAGTGTGCATCTTTTTTTATCTATTTTTCATGCATCCAGGTAAGACCTCAGCCCAACAAAAACATGTTTATCCATGTGGATATTTCATTCATCTTTTATTAGAGCTACTTTATTAGATATTTTTATATTAAGGTAATAAATGCAAAGACTTCAAATGTAATACATGTGTGTAAGGTCACCATTTATTGCTGGATGAGGTTATTCAGAAATATGGATTGCGACCAGCTGCTCTACGCCCTTGCATTTGCAGTATAACAAACTGAGTGTCTGTGGCTACAATCCCCTGAAAATCAGAAGTGCAACTATTTGGGAAATAAGATCCAAAATTACACAAAGGCAAAACCGCTCATCGCCATACCATAACGTCAACGTCTTTTCATTATTTCCTTTTTTATATGGTTAAGTACCCTGACCACATTGTATGGATCAAAAACAGACCATACACAACAACAGGACAATGGCGCACAGCATGGCTAAAATAGAACACATTTTATGTTTGAAGGTTTTTGTTTTTTTAAAGGAGTAAAAAACAAACGTTTGGCTTTTCTCTAGCTATAATGTGAAAGGTTTTGCCTGTATTAACAAAGCCACAGAAAATTATCACCGCACTGCACACCTTCACCTTCATTCAAGGGAGCTTCTTTTTTGTCCAGCTCATTGTTTTGTTTTCACAGAGTGTTCTCCCTAATTTCATCAGTGTTGTTTTCATACCTTAGCTCTAAAATAGCCCTGTTCTCTTTCTGCCCAACACAACACACACATTTAACAGCTAGCTGGTGAACATTGCAGCTCATTTATCAGCTAAGGATTCAGATATTAACCTGAGCAGTAACACAAACAGAGATGATAAGAAAGCGACGGTAGACATAAAAAAACATCAGATGAATGCTAATGTGACCGTGTTGTTTACTGCAGCAAAAAAAATCAGATTTTACATACTTAATTTGTTTATTTTTCCGACAATTTTCTCCGAACTCAGCAACTACTTCTCATAATTTATTTTCTTAACCATATACAGAGCTACAGTACGTAATAACAGTAATGGAATAGTACTCAGATCTGATACTTAGGTAAAAGTAATATTACTGCAATGTAGAAATACAAAGTAAACATAGTAATAAACATCCTGCATTAAACATTTTACTTAAGGAAAGTGACAAAAGAATTGGCAGCAAAATATGCTTGGGTACCAAATTGAAAAGTGGCAATTTTTGGGATAATATATATTATATATAATTAATGGGACTATCAATTTAATTTTGCATCTAGTAAACAACGAGACAACATTCATAATTGGTCATACTGCCAGGCATCTCCATCCATATTAGTACATCATAATGCATTATCCAATTACATTTTTGTATCAATAATTTGGACCTTCAAAAGTAACTAGTACATAACTTTGTTAGATAAAGTATGTGAGTATAAAGTTGCTGCCAAGATGTCGAACAATAAAGTATAAAGTAGCATAAAATGGAAATACTGAAGTCAGAATCAAAATCTGTTTTATCACCAAGTAGGTTTACACATAATGATAAAGTTGCTTTGGTATAATGTGTGCTGTCTTAAAGGCATTTTATAATGTTATAATTTGTTTGCAGTTCATAAAGTCACCACTAGGAGTGCTAATGGTCATGTTATCTTTAAGTTCGCCGTTCTTAGCGTCACTTCCGGTTTACGGCATCGCCACTTCCGGTTTAACGTTAGAGAAACAGCATGGCCAGAGAGTGTATTTCTCCAAATATAATCTGCTTCCATCCACAAACATCCTAGAAGCAATGCTGTAAGTTCGTCTATTTGACCTATTTCACATGAAAGGTCATTTATTAGGAAGAATATTGTTACAAAGATCATTGATTAGTTATGATTTATTTACAACTATGTTAAACACTGTAAAGAATGCAGGAAAGCAATTTAAGTTTGTATTTACATTAAGAACAATGTATTGTGTTTATTTACAGTTTTCACCGCCATGTCTATGAAGAATTGTGACAGTAAACGGTCAAACTTACTACGACTCTGTCTTCATTGGCTGCGGTTTAACTCAGTGTTTACACCAGAGTTTCAACACACTGCATGAGAACACTACAGTGAAAAAGCAGCATTGGATGTCTCCGAAGTGGTCACAATGGCAACAAGTCATCTGCATCTAGTGCTCGGAGCAGCATTAATAGTTCATCTTCATCCTCGAGTGTAGCTCGCGCCCGAGCTAAAGCGGAAGCCGCTAAGGTAAGAGCCTTGTATGCTAGCGAAGAGGCTAAACTGAAAATGGAAAAGGCTCAAAATCAGCTGGAAACAGTAAGAATAGACACAAAGTTGGAAGTGTTAACGTTACAGCGGGAAGCTGATGCAGCCGTGGCGGAGGCACAAGTATTGGAAAATGCTGAAGTCATGCAAATTGAAGGTGAGAAATGCAAATCGGAATCTGAAAAGGTTAAACCTGATCGCACAGGTGAATATGTTCAATCACAAATCGACCTCCAGATTCTTCATCCTCCCTCACGACGCTCGTCAGTTTTGCCCGTTGCTTTCCCCTTACGTGCTGAGTCCCACAAAAGCTTCATAATGTGGATTCCACCCGAAAAGAACATTTCACAACAGATCGACGGTCAGCTAAAGCCTGTAAAGAGTGACAATATTCATTTACCTGCCCCAGACGAACCTGAATGGACTAAGGTAGAGACAAAGTCTGAAGCCAGCAGACCAAACCCCACCATGAACATACATGCTCAGTCATATACTCCACAACATATTCCTCGACCTAGCTCACCAGCTACGATGGAGCCTTTGGCACAGTATTTGGCACGACGAGACCTTGTCAGTTCAGGACTGTACCAATTTGACGATAAGCCTGAGAATGCATGGTACTCCTCATTCACCAGTGCAGTCAGGGAAGTTCACCTCACAGAAACTCAAGAATTGGACCTCATGACAAAATGGCTGGGAAAGGAATCTGGTGAGCAGATACAACGCATTCGTTCAGTGCATGTGAGTAACCCCAGTCTGGCTTTACACAGAGCATGGCAGCGACTTCATGAGTGCTATGCTGCTCCTGAAATCATCGAAGAGTCCCTGTTTCAGCGGTTAGACAGCTTTCCTAAGATTACAGCCAAGGAACACACCAAATTACGGGAACTTGGAGACTTGCTTATGGAGATCCAAGGCGCTAAAGAAGATGGTTATTTATCTGGGCTGTCGTATCTGGGACACTTCACGTGGAATTGGGCCTATCGTAGACAAGCTACCTTATAGGCTCCAAGATAACTGGGTTTCCACTGGGTATCGGTTCAAAGAAGAGAACCACGGTCGCTTCCCTCCCTTCAAGTTTTTTTGCAGGTTTGTGTGCAATGAGTCGAAGAAGAGAAACGATCCCAGCTTCAGGCATCAGGGAAACACTGCAACACCCACAAAACCAGATAAAGTCTTTGTGAATAATTTTAACACCAACAAACCCATCTCAGTGCACAAAATGTAGGTTTCTGCACCCAACGAGGATCCTAGCAAGAACTGCCCATTACATAATCAACCTCATCCGCTAAGAAAATGTAGAACATTCCGAAACAAACTCCTCGACGACAGGAAAGCGTTTCTCAAAGAGAAAGGAATATGTTTCAAATGCTGTTCTTCATTCTCCCACCTAGCAAAAGACTGCAAGACTTCTGTAAAGTGTTCTGAGTGTGACAGCACATATCATGATGCAGCCATGCATCCTGGTCCAGCACCTCAAAGCTTCAAGGCTCCTTCAACATCACAAGAGAACGGGGGGGAGGGAGAAGATTCTAACCAGGACGTTGTTAGAACTAGCTGCACAGAAGTTTGTGGACTAGGTCAGTGGAGCCGCTCATGCTCGAAAATCTGCCTCGCAAAGATATACCCCAAGGGTTCTAAGGACATTGCCAAACTGTTAAGCCCTGAGAGACCCCGGTTCCGGGGGCCTCCTGCAATATCTTGCAGAAAACAGTGTCTGAGGGCATGTTCGTTTAATAAACTATGAATGTTTTATATCCATGTAACGGAAAGAAACTCATCTAACTGATCATTTTAATATTTTATTCAACAAAAAAACCCACAATGCTAACGCTGAGCCTCTGAATTAGCAACGAGCGAAAAATGCTAACAGATGACTGCACCGAAATTCACTCACAAAACCTTATTACTTATCTTTGCTGCACATCTCAACCCATCGTTTCACATCGTGAGGGGACACAGAATCGATGGGTACCCTCATTGTCACTCAGTCATACGAACTCTAATAACAAGAACACACGTCAAAACAAATGGAGCTAGTTAGCCAAAAACGGCAAAATGGCTCACCTGTGTGGTAGTCTGGTCAAAAGTGGTCTTCAATGGCATTACAACGATGCTGAAGTTAATCCATAGGTTAATCCAATATGTCTGTGTCACTTTGAATGATTTCTGATAATCCAATGTGTCTGTGTCACTTTGAATGATTTCTGATAATCCATGAGCAATAAATCAGCTTTTCAGTTTTGAGAAGTCAGACCTACAGACAGTCAGCTTTGCTCTGGAGCAAAACTGCTTGCGCGAAGACGCCATTTTTTAAAATTATTAACATGAGTGTGTGCGGGACGAATCCCCTTCGATTCCATTGGCTCTGACGGTCAGAAAGAGATGTCACATGTCAAAATCCAGCAAGGGGGGCCAGAGATAAGGAAAATCCACCCAAATGGCCCCAGAAGAGGTTTTTTTTGCTAAATCAGTCTAAAAAGGTCACATAACTTGTTTTGCATCAATCTTGATACAGGGTACTTATTATATGTTGTACTTTGGATTCCTAAAGCTTTTAGTCTACTAACCCATCATCCAAGGTTAGTTTTCACCAGTGGTGTAGTGGGGATTTTTTTACTGGGGGGACGCTATTTTAATTAGGTCATCCCAAACAATGCCACACAAGTGCGCACGCGCACAGTGCACTCCCAAAACGGGCAGACAGGTCCACAGAAACTACCGGTATGCTTAGTCCTACTTTAGTTACTGTACTGCAAAAAGCAGACGGCGGTGCGCTCAACACACACACAGACTCAAAACCATGGACACACTGGCACATAAGTTACATAAACAATGTATAGGCCTAAATTGCATAAATGCTTGAGCTACAGTATTGCAACTACGCAGACAGCGCTGCTTCTCTCTCTCTTTCTCTCTCTCCACTTTCAAAATCTATTTAAAACTCATAACAAACAAACACAATTCCCAAAGTTGTCCTGAAATTAACTTATTAAATAAACGAAACGAAAAATATAGCCTACTTATGCAAACAATACTGAATCTGGACTTGAAATTATTCTGATGAGGCCTAGCCTACATTGCAAATAAGCAGACAGCGCTGCCACACACACACACACACACACACACACACACACACACACACACACACACACACACACACACACACACACACACACACACACACACACACACACACACACACACACACACACACACACACACACCTTGCGTTTTGAAGACTGATAAATCCGAAATGGATGAACAAACTTTGCAGCCCAGTTTCCCAGCTTTGCAGTGTATCCACGGGTATGCCTCTTGTTTCCTCCGCTACATCTCCTCCGTCCATGCATCTGGGAAAGGTGAGCTTGAGCTAGCTAGGGGAACGTTGATGGCATAGCTAACGTTGACGTTAGTGATGGCATTATCCACATCTTTAGGCGGCTCTTCTGATGATGTACTAGTAGCAGCTTCACTTGTAGCTTCGGTGCTGCTAGCCTCTTTCTTTTTGTGAATGATATTCTTTTTAGAAAAGAAGTCAAGTATAGAATGTTTGCCTGCTATTGTAGAGCTTTCTCGTTAGCGTTCTTGAGGGAAAGAGCTGCCGCCAAATCACTGACACACCCCCAGCTCGCCGCGGGGTCACAAGCGTGATGACGAATCATCATTTTTTAAGGAAATCGTTTTTATTTTTTATTATAATTACTGTGAAATGTATTATGTTTTTGTCATTATTATAACAAATACACACTTGCAACTGATAACACTGGCAATGATTTTATATTTATTACACAATTTAAAAAAAGATCATGCTCCAAATAAGTGGGGGTACGCGGCGTACCCCCGCGTCCAGCGCCCACTACACCACTGGTTTTCACTATAAGTACAACATATTTTTTGGACGGACACTATAATTTACAGTTTTTTACCATGTTCAATCTGAATTTTCTTTAAAATAAAAAACATCTATATTGATTCTGACTTTTCTACATCCAACTCACAGGTTTATCATTACTTTGAGAAAAAAGATTATTAATTTAACCCTTTTAGAAGGGAAGATATGGTCATTTGTTCTGGGAATGTCATTTTCGAGCCTGAGACCTGAAAAACAGGCTCAGGGCTTAACAGGTTAAAGCCTATGTAATTCTGGACGACCAGAGTAATCGCTCATTAGCTACCCCTGAGTTCTTCAAACTATTCAACGTAGAGAGCAAACCATCCTCATACTGTCTCAGAACTTGCATAGTTGAAACCAGGGGCGTTGCCTGGACCTGGAAACATTCGGGGCTTAGCCCACCACGCTACAGTCGAATTTTCTACTGCAAGACTCCCCACACGCACATACACAATTGCGCCATCTGGTGTCACAAACGTGTGTCTGCATTAGCTTTTTTACGGCAATGGATTGTGGGAGATTCTCATAGCACGTGTGGATTTCTTGAGGGTAAGGTGCCTGTATTATCTCGGTGGACAAAATGTATGTTTTTATTTTATAAGGACAATAACGTACTGTTGTGTTTGTTTAGTTTAATGTTAATTGTTTAATGCTCACAGTCACAGCAACATGTTTTTGTGTGATTGGTTTTATATGATTTATCAACGTGATCATCAATAGCTAATCTGAGCACCAGACCCCAGCTCACGTGTCGTTTTATGCTGTCCATTGAAATGCAGGAAAGTAATCACCAGCTCTGAGTGATCTGTTGCCAAGGGGACACTACACCGGAGTTACATAAGCAGAGATAAAGTGCTATTTTGAGGGAAGAATTTTTTTAAATGTTGAAGTTAAAAGCATCAATCTTGTGCACTTTGAGAGCAACATTAAGAGATATGGATACATCTCTCAACACCCATATGTCAACAAAAATCAAAGAATCAGAATCAGAAACGGGTTTATTATTTAAAAACACTTTATTTTCCAATTAAATCATAAACTATGTCAAATTATTAGAAGTTGTTAGTAATCAGATTAAACAGAAAAAAGGGATGGAAGGAGGAAATAATAATCCCTCATCACTTGCTGTTTGCGGTTGAAATGATCTCTTTTGCTGGCCAAACATGCTGGATGGAAAGCAGTGATGTCTCACTTGCCTTGGCCCTGTATCTGCAGTCCCTAAATCAGTCATGTTACCCATTGACTCTTGTCTGTTCTGGTGTTCCTGTTTATTGTTGTCTCCATTGTCGTTCTTGTCTGTTGTTTCTCCTTCTTGTGTGTCCCTTTCTCCTGTTCCCCTTTCTTCATCCTCTACTCTGTTTGGCTCATCTGTGATGACTGTGTAGGTAAACACAAACAAGTATGTAAGTCAATCAGTTTCCAGCTCTGTCAAATAAATGAATTTCAAGATACACAAATTTGTCTTCATTAAAATGAGTGTCACCACACTGTCACAAAATGTAATACTAACCAATTGAAAATAGTTAAATGTACATCTCTTGTAGATATCACTGTTAGAGTAGTTATCTGCCAATAGGACATAATCATTCCTATACAAATGCAGTTTGAGTAATTCACTTAATATATTCACTTCATACTTTAATATAGTCATTTTCACTTAATACTCTAATATAGTCATCTTTCTGCATTAAAAACTAAGGAAAGCTGTACAATTTGACATGATAATGAGGAAAAAAGGCCTCTGACAATGCAGATCATTTTGTGATCATATCAATTTTAAGATGGGGGTCAAGGCTTAATATTTGGGAGCATAGTGTCCCTTGCCCCCTTTCAGGAGCCCCACTGGATTAGCTTTGATCTGAAAGCTTGTTAGCTGGCTGTCCATCTCATAATGTACACATAGAAACTAGCTGTCAATAGGAATATCAATCAGAAGAATTATAATTTCATGCAAAAATCTGTCACAAAAAGAGGTTGCACATTTAAATTCAGGTGTTGTTATGGTAACGTCAGTGGCCAAACAGCCACATTTACTGCTGCAAATACGTTCAAACATGCTGTTGACACGTAAAGCAGTGGCAACTATGCCACCATTTCAGCTGACTTTTCCTCAGAAATACCGTCACATAACATCCATATATTTCAGTGCTAGGTTGATGCTTAGCTAAGCTAACTATGAAACACTTTAACTGACAGGACTCAGGATCAACTGTGTAATGTAAGGTAGCTTCTAGCTTCATGTCGAACACTGACAGTAAGTCAACATTTCCCAGAGAGCTTTCTTTGAAATCACCAGGTAACGCTAAAAAACACAACATTTAGATTTTATGACAAAGTGTTTATTTAATATATCTGGCTAGCTATAGCTACTTGCTAACGGTTTAGCTTACCCCCGCGATTCAAAGTAACGTCAACGTAGCTATAATTTATGCTTTGCTTACATGTTGACATAACTTGTAAGTTTACTGACATTTACATACCTTGTTCACCTGGCTCAGGTGGTGGCTCTGGGGTTGTTGTGTGAGCCACCACTTGAGAATTGCCGTATTTTTTATTTAAAAAATGTCTAATGTCCATCTTCAGAAACTCCGCGTCCGCGGCTGAAAGTTTAAACACTGTCACAGAGGAGAGGTCAGCCAATAAAACACGTTTATTTCCATGCAACTCTTGGATTGGTCTGGTGGTTGCCTCTGTTGCATTCACTGAACACGGGAAATTACAATTCTGCCATCCTCTAGGTGAAGTACGGTTAATGTATTATATTATTGAGGGAGAATTTGTCCGGGGCTAAAGAAAAAACATCCGGGGCTAAAGCCCCGGATGCCTACCCCAGGCGACGCCCATGGTTGAAACATCTGGCAAGAAGGCAGAAGGATTTCAGATCGAGTCTCTGGATGGAAAAGTCCTCATCTCTCTTCCACCAATCATTGAATGTCACGAGATCCCAAATAATCGGTCTGAGATTCCCACACCCAGTGCCGTTCTTCACCAGCCTCATCTTCATCATATTGCCAATCACATCCCAGAACTGGACCAAGAAGCCGAAATACTTCTGCTCCTTGGAAGAGACGTCCTTCAGGCACACAAGGTCAGGCAGCAGGTCAACGGACCACACAACGCCCCCTTTGCCCAACGACTGGACCTGGGCTGGGTAGTGATAGGAGAGGTGTGCCTGGGTAATGTGCATAAGCCCATAGTCAACGTGTTTAAAACCAACGTGTTGGACAGTGGTCGCCATTCAATGTTCGATCCATGCACAAGCTTTATGCATGTTAAAGAGACAGCAAAGCTTCAGCAGACCTGGCAAGGTTACTGAGAAAATGCTGGGACAGATAGTGTTCAATCAAACTGAACATGACAACAGACCAGCTCCGTCAGTGGAAAATGTCACCTTCTTAAAGATAATGGACAAGAGTGTCTACAGAGACGACGCCAACAGTTGGGTCGCTCCACTACCATTTAGAGAACCACGCAGGCCTTTGCCGAACAACAAAGTGCAGGCAGTGAACAGGTTCACTTCCCTGCAACCAACCTTAAAAAGGAAACCTGAGACGCAGGAGCAGTATGTGGCGTTCATGAAAAAGATCTTTGCCAACGGACATGCTGAGTTAGCACCGCCATTGAGAGAAGATGAGGAGTGCTGGTATCCCCCAACCTTTGGGGTGTATCATCCAAAAAAGCCAAACATTATCAGGGTGGTCTTTGACTCCAGCGCCAAGTACTCTGGTGTCTCCCTCAACGACGTTCTCCTCACGGATACAGACAACCCCTTCATACTTTCACCATCAATGCTCCTAACACAGAAGACAGGAGTTCTGCCTCCACCAGGAGACTTCTCTGACAAAGACTTGTACACAAAGCAATGGAGACAAGTTCAAACTCTAGCCAACCAGTTCTGGAACCGCTGGAGGAGAGAATATCTACCTTCTTTGCAGCATCGACAGAAGTGGACAGTGCAATGCAGAAACCTTCAAGTTGGAGATCTAGTTCTGCTCAGAGACAAGCAGGTGACCCGCAACTGCTGGCCTATGGCCAGGATCATATCCACATTTCCTGGAAAGGATGGAAATGTAAGAAAAGTTGAAGTGAAGACGACGGACCAAGGCACAATTAAGACAGTTCTCAGACCAATTGCAGAAGTTGTTCTGCTTCTACCAGAAGACTGATTCTAAGTTTAGTGACCTCACAGAGGTCAGACGGGGAGTGTGCTGTCTTAAAGGCATGTTATGTTATAATTTGTTTGCAGTTCATAAAGTCACCACTAGGAGTGCTAATGGTCATGTTATCTTTAAGTTCGCCGTTCTTAGCGTCACTTCCGGTTTACGGCATCGCCACTTCCGGTTTAACATTAGAGAAACGGCATGGCCAGAGAGTGTATTTCTCCAAATATAATCTGCTTCCATCCACAAGAAACATCCTAGAGGCAATGCTGTAAGTTCGTCTATTTGACCTATTTCATGTGAAAGGTCATTTATTAGGAAGAATATTGTTACAAAGATCATTGATTAGTTATGATTTATTTACAACTATGTTAAACACTGTAAAGAATGCAGGAAAGCAATTTAAGTTTGTATTTACATTAAGAACAATGTATTGTGTTTATTTACAGTTTTCACTGCCATGTCTATGAAGAATTGTGACAGTAAACGGTCAAACTTACTACGACTCTGTCTTCATTGGCTGCGGTTTAACTCAGTGTTTACACCAGAGTTTCAACACACTGCATGAGAACACTACTATATGCAGTGCATACAAAGAAACAGAGAGAAGAATACGAAGCAAAATAAAATAGGACTGTTATGACAGCTAATTAAAAGAATATAAATATATATTTAAAGT
This sequence comes from Gymnodraco acuticeps, assembly GCF_902827175.1. Classification (NCBI taxonomy): domain Eukaryota; kingdom Metazoa; phylum Chordata; class Actinopteri; order Perciformes; family Bathydraconidae; genus Gymnodraco; species Gymnodraco acuticeps. Next base: position 1,963,800 of record NW_022990673.1, read on the forward strand.
GGAGAGCTGTGCTGATTTAAAAACATGTACCTCAAAAATATACCAAAGTATGGAACTTGAGTATATATAGATTAGATTTACTTTACTGATTTTCTTTGTAAATATTTTTACATTAAACAAGGCATTGCACACAATTTGAAAACGAAATAAAGTAGAAAATAAACAAATATAATCACCAGTTAAAGGTGGGGGAGGTAATTTTGGAGAAACCAGGTCGAGTGCGCTAGAATTTGAAAATACACAGCCGGAAAAAATCTGCCACTTCCTTACAGAGCCCCTCCTCCAACACACACGTGGGCGCACATGACCAATGAGGGCACGAGATAAGTTTGTGCACAGCTGGAAGGCTGACAGGCAGGTAGACCATCCAGTTATTTTAGCCGGGCCGACTAAAATGATTGGTCGTGCTTTTTACAGCGCCACGGCTTCCAGAGATTACATTTTTTTTAATGGATTTTTTGTCAAAGCACTTAAGATATTCATTGCTATCGGGATGTTAAGAGCATTCCATGGAATATCACAAAAAGTGTATCTCGAGCCGGTTTCTCAAACTTAACTACCCCACCTTTAATATATACATCTCAAAATTGAAAAATACAACTAGACTGAATAGTAAAATACTAACCTATTGACTGTGATAGATGTATATCTGTGGAGCATCTTCCGAATACAAAATGTACATTTCCATGTGAATGTAACACTCAGGTATAGCACCATCACTGCATTATAGCAGAATAAAGAGGTGCTCTCAGGTCATCTCTGCAGCTGACTGACCTACTGTAACTGAGCGATGGCATCAGGTCGGCTGTCTTCACGCTCGTCATCGCTCATCCTTTTCAACAACACACTGATTAATCCTCTACTTGTCACACTCTAAGTGTTCTGAGCAATTTTCATGAAGAGCTTTCTCCTTAATCTATTCTTCTCTAATCTCATTCCTCTCCACAAGCTTTTCTTCCTGTTTCCTCATTCAGATTCTTGCTCTCTGCCTCTTAATGTGGAAGTGTGAGGTGATGAATAAAAAAAAGGATCTGATTAATAGTGTTGGCAGCCGTGGCAGATGTGGATGAGTCCCCTCAAATAACACATTGCACTTTTATGTGTGTTGCTTGGCAGAGTCAAGTTCCCTTATTTATTTTAAAGGGATAGTCTGACATTTTGGGAAAGTTGCTTATTTGCTATTTATCAGGAGTTTGGTGATAATATGAATGTCAATTTAATCTCTGTTTGTTCAGTAGAGAGATGCAGGATGGATAACGGCTGACCTTCATTCATTCAAAGTTATAAGAATAATAATCTTTGCAACATTTGATCCAATGTTAATATAATAAATGTTGATTAGAGCAGTTTATTGCACACTATTGTTTTGATTGTCTTTTTATGACTCCTTTTTACGCGTCTGACATTGCCTTGTGGATTATAAACATTGTTATTTTAATAAACATTTCTGTTTATCTAACAGGTATTCATATCTTTAGTAAACAACCATGGGAGTCAGTGCTTTATCTCCATGATTTTATGGAGGATTTACAATTTTTGAACCTTCCAGTGTGTGTGCTAAGAATTTCCTGGTGCTAGATATTTACACATGAAGATGAAAGTGAAATATATTTTGATATCCGAGTCTGTGAAGCACATCCAAAAAGCTAAATATTTTGGAGGCCCAGACCATCAGCTTTAGACTGACAGCTGATGGCCTGAACCAGATACACTTAATGAAGATTCATCCACCGTATCGCATCTGGTGTGAAATATCGTGCTGGTAGCCAGCGAAGGGGTGTTGTGTCCCAGTTTATTTTGTAAATCTCATGCCAGCTTTTTGACACTCTTTTCACATTTTCCATGTGTTTGTCTGTCACCACAGATTCTGGATGTGCGAAACGTCATGGTGGTCGTGTCTCGATGGTACGGAGGTATTTTATTGGGTCCTGACCGTTTCAAACACATCAACAACTGTGCCAGAAATATCCTGGTGGAGGAAGGTTACACTGCCTCCACGGTGAGACACTCTTACATATCTCTCTGTCATCTTCCACTGACATGTCATCGGTCAAATTTGACTTTTCTGTCAGATTCCCTAATGCGGGTAAACATTTGATATCTTGTATTTTAATTGACTGTTACCCAGATATTTATCCAATTATCTCAAAACAAATAGATTTTTTGTCTTTCTTGACAACCAAAGCAGATTCTGAAAGTCAAAAAAGGACAGACTGTCAGATAGTTAACCGTTACAGGTTACATTTTAACATGCATTAAAATCATATAGCGTGTGTGTAGGGCTTGCTTTGTGTGTCCACACAGTTCTCCTCAGGTGCTGTCACATTATATATTGGTCCATTTGAAGTGTCTGGTTGCCACATGTTCTGGAGATCAAACAGTCCCTCCTGGCTCTCAGCGGCCTGAAGTTAGGTCCAGTCTGCTTTGAAGTCGTCTTTGTGTTCTGAAAAGTTATTCCATTGATAACATGATTGACATTTGAGCTGCTGCATGCAAACCTACAAATTCTACTTCAAAACCCCATCAATTCAGAAAAAATCAGAACTTGATTTCTCTCCTAACAACAAAGGTTCTTCTGTTAACATCAAGCCAGGACTATATGACGGCTAATTATAGGTCACTGCCTGTGGGTGGGAAAAGCTCCTTTGAATAGAATGGAAAAAAAACATTCAGTTTAACATTTATTATGAACCAAACTATTTTTTCTGTGATAAGTGAAAGCGTGAATTTCTTAGTGCCCTTACAAATTATCCTGAGTGAATTAACGTGTTTAAAAAAGCCAGTGATATGATTTGTAAAGGTTGAGCTGGGATCAAATGTTATACTGAGCGTGTTTTGATTCATTCAGAAAACAGCGCAGCCTGAAAGATAATGTTGAACATTGTTCTTGAAATGTTCATGCCGATAGAGCCCCTTTGAATTTGAACTTGAATACAATTGTCAAGAGTCATGGCAAGAGGAAGCATGGATAGGAATACAAAATAGGAGCCATAAATGACCCCTGAGGTACACCGATTATCTACGAATAGATGTTGTTGATGAAAATCCAGAATATTCTAATGTCCAAGTAAGAGGCTAAACAGGTTTTGAGGTAAAGTGTAAATTGGAAAACAGGACAATAATTCTGGGGAAAGAGATGGATTTAGGAGGAAAATAGACTGAACACAACAAGAGCTGAACAGGTTACACCTCAGCAACTAACAAGATAAAAAGTAGCTGACACTTGTATCATTACACCCATTAAAACAATAACATGTCTACTTCCTGTTGGCTAAAACTGACGGGAAACTCCAACCTTCACATGGGAAGGAACATTATTTAAATTGTAATTAGGACAACAAGTTGTCAGTGACTGGTTTACAGCTCTATTGCAAACTCCATATTAAATATAATGGGGCATGCATATTAAAATGTTCCACTTAGCTGCATGAAAGGAAATTATCATTTTTGCTGACTTTTTGTCCAGACATGCTGTTAAAGTGCAAAAAGGTCTACAAGTTGGCAGCCTGAATTGTTAGAGCAATCATTAGTGGGAGGATGTTTTATAAGCGTACTGGAAATTGCAATGTTTGGTGTGATGCAATTATTTGAATATATTAAAGCAGTAGGGTGCATGCCAATCAGTACATTGTAATTTGCACATTTAAGTAAGGAAGGGAATCGCAGCAGGCGTTCAGGTAAAGTCTGCGTCACAAATTGAGTCATGAGCTTTAAATCAGCTCAAATACTAAACATAAAAGCTTTGGCGCCATTAAGTGCGGTGCTAATGTAAGATAATTATCAGTCTGTTCAATTTCTTAAATCTTTCCTCGTGTTTCACAGGATGAGGCCACCAAATCTGGAGCGAAGATCAAAAGGCCAAAAAGCAAGAAGATGAAATGAATGTGGGACAAGACTAAAAAGACTTTTATTCAAACACATTTCATCTTTTTGAGAAGGTTGTTTTAAGGTTGTTTAAATTGTGTCTTAATGGAGTCAAACAGGGATTTATTGCAATTGCAAATAATGTATTCAACATGACGAGTATTGCAATATATTTAAGCAACGTTTAATTATTTTAGCTGATTGCCTCAACTCTGGACCTTACTGTATATGACAGCATTTTGACTGAGAAGCATTGAAATGAGATGTTTTCATTAAAACAATCAAACCATGAGTCTCGTGCAGAAAACATTACTTTGACATCTTCATAGAGAGTTCACCCATCAGGATTAGATTCACCTGTTTAGAAAAATGGTAATGCTCCATTCTGTCTTGATGTCAAAGTGTGAATAACATGTTCTTGTATATTTAATTCAGCCAATCGGCTTGTAAATTAAATTCATACACAATTCATTCAGCGTTTCCAAGAATATGATCACACGGCTCAACAAAATGAAGTTCACTGAGTGTCATCGACAAAAACACTCTCACGCTTGCACATAATCCACATGACCGTTTTCCTCAATGCATATGAAATCCACTTGCCATCCTTGAAGCCTGCTAAATATTCCACTTTTCACATTTCTCCTGTAGCGTTTACCCCATATTGACTCCTGTGGGACTTTGCCTCACCTCTTCGTTTTGGGTTTCACTTGATGCCTGGAGAAACACAGTCTGCATATGAAGCACTCTGGGGTTGGTTTTAGGCAGCAGAGAACTGCTTTCTAAAAATATACAGGGCTCATCATCGCCCTTGGCATTTCAGTTTTCCCCACCACAATCCTACTATTGTGACATAAAAAAAACATTTGGTTATCTTGAGGGAATAAAACTGATATCAGGATCCAATGATGACATTTAATTTAAATGAGAATATAAATGACACTCAAGAGAGTTTCATGAAATTTCCTCCATGTCTGTGTACAAAGCTGCCTGCTCATTTCAACCATTGGGTATAATTAGAGCTAATTCACTTAAAAAACGTGTTTCCTCCCTGACAAGCTGTCATCATGTTGAACACATCATCTCAGCCCCTAATTGTATTTTTAGAGGCTTGTGAAAAGATGCACGAACATAAATTCATATTCAGAGTTGAGGAGAATATTCAGCCCACTTCAATCATAAATGTTATCCAGATGGTGAGCTGTGGTGGGTCCAATTTTACAGCGAAGACCAATAATATAAATATCAATTCATAGCATGCAAGTATTCATCCCCAAATATGTATTATTGTTATTAATATGTTCATATAACAGTGGGGATTTCACCTCTCTTCCGTAATTTATTTAATAATGTTGTATTTATCTATTTAATATTGAACAATTAGGTACTTGAAGCGACCTTGTTGGTTTTATTTTTTAACTAAAACACTCAAAAAAACTGATCATGGAGGTTAAGCTTTTTCAAGAATGTAACTGACTTTCTTTATTGATGCTCTAAAGTCTCTCTTATCAAAATATCCTGTCTGAGTTGCTGGAAGGAGACGATGGTAAATCGTGGTGCTTCCTGTCTTTGTTAAGTGGACATTGACCTCAGAATCTCTGCATGACTGGATGCTTTGTTTAAACACTGATCGGCTGAAGCTCAGGTCATTTCATCTCGGTCTGCTTCAGGCGTCTGGACCACTTCAGCTTTTGACTGCAGACTTTGATCACTTGCTGCGCGGACAAAGAGGCAAAAAGTCAAGTGCGAAGAAATCACTCGAATGATACCGGAAATGTTGTTGCCTACAAAATAAAAGCGCTTTGTTCAATTTACAACTCGAGCATGTGGCGAAACTGAAGTGATTACACTATATTTTGGAGGGTTTTTAATGTGGTGAATAACCAACACACTATTATGGTTTAATGTGGGCTTGCACAGGCTTTTAGAGATGTTAACTGTCGTTAATGTGGCTTTCCTTTAGGATACACTCTGTATGTGGCTTTGAATGTGGATAATGTGTTGAGAAAACTCACTGTAACGTCACTGTAACTTAATACATTGTTACCAAGATAGGATACATATTATAACACTTTTGTACAAGGTTGCTGTAAGACGTTTATTGTGTACGTTTGAGCGGATATAGCACTTGTTTTCTAGTATGGCTAGCTTGACGTGGGTGACTAAAGCAAGTGTGCGCCCCGCGGCACCCGCAGTCGCGCACATCCAGCAGACAGCAGGGTTAAAAACCTGCTGACCAGAGAGAGGAGCAAACACCCAGAGGATCTACAAATATCAATATTAAAAATTAAGATTCAATTTAAACTTGTATCTGTCTTAAACACAGATTTAAATAAGAAGAAAAAATGGAAGATTTGGAAAAAGTATTTATCCACAGGTCTCCAGTCATTTTTGACTCCTGTCTACAGTGGAGCGGAACGTTTGGGCGCGTAATTGGACTTGTGCGTTGTTTCTGTGCTTGAAATGAAACAGGTCTACAATGAGTGTGGGTTTATATTAACTATGAGCGCGCATATTCTGGAGTGCAACTCCAGCGGTAACTTGACTCCAGCGGTGTCCGAGGCTGGGACTGTCCTCCCGGGCTACCTGGCCGTGATCTTATCGGTGCTCATGGTGACTCTGGTTGTCGTTGTGGTGGCTGGGAACGCGCTGGTCATCATGGCTTTTATTGTGGATAAATCCCTGAGAAATCAAAGCAACTACTTCTTTCTGAACCTTGCTATATCTGATTTCCTCGTGGGTGAGTTGGTGCCTCCTCTTCTTCTTTGTGTCTTCTCTGTAATGTCGCTCAAATGGGGCTCTTTCAAGTATCTTGTTCCTCGCTATGAATGCAGAAACACTAAAAGGCTATTTCTGCACGCCCCAGACCCATTGTTATTTCCCTATATAATTACAGTGAGTCATTGTTGAGTGTATGGGACCTTGTCCTTTTTGCTTCATTCATGTGTTACATTACCATTAAATATTGCTCATATTTGTAGCATTCTCGTTTTATTTTTGTAGCATTCACACCCCTCTTATTGTTCTGCTCTTATCTGCTGCATTAGATACATTATACCCTTCACTGAAATCAAACAACCCAATGCAAGCTGCTCTTGTTTCTAAAATGTATAAAACCTCTGTCTGGTAAAATACAGCAAGTAGTAATTGTTGTTGTCACATGTACAGGGTCTCACATCCAGGCGGGTCTGGAGAGGTGTGAATGTTAATAATATTGGTTGTGGGGTTGAATTATCATGCAGTGTGTGTGTGTGGCTGTTTCAGGTGCCTTCTGCATCCCAGTGTACATCCCGTACAACCTGACAGGCCGGTGGATGCTGGGTAAGGGGCTCTGCAAGGTGTGGCTGCTTATGGACTACCTGCTCTGCACCGCCTCAGTCTTCAACATTGTCCTCATTAGTTATGACCGTTTCCTGTCAGTCACACGAGCCGTAAGTACAGGCTGCAGAGGTGCTCATTACACACACACACACACACACACACACACACACACACACACACACACACACACACACACACACACACACACACACACACACACACACACACACACACACACACACACACACACACACACACACACACACACACACACACACACACACACACACACACACACACACACACACACACACACACACACACACACACACACACACACACACACACACACACACACACACACACACACACACACACACACACACACACTACACACACTACCACAGTCAATTCTTAAATGTTACACTCTCTCAGTTTGCTCTGCAGTAAGGAGTCATTGACATTCAAAGCTTTATCCTTTACAAGGGTGTCAGTTTAAACACAGAGCTTGAGCTGTGGCAATTAGGTATGTAAATATCTTGGATTTAAACATTAGCATTCAACTCAGAAGTCCATAAGGACAAATGTGGCTAAAAGGCCACTCAATTTTACACACAAGGAAGAACTACTCAAGTGAGACAATTAAAACAGTTTAATAATATCTTGCTTTTCAACGTTTGAAAATATATGACATACTCTGTGCAATAATGGTTTGGGATTAACAGGAGGTATGGTGTCTGGAAGGATTGTGCAATTTAGAGGCAGTAAGAGTATGTGCTGAGGTAAATCATGGAAGAAGAAGAATCCATGGTTTTTGGAGCTTGACTCATATTGAGACCAAAATTAGGATATCAGGCCCTCTCCTGTTGTTTAATCTGTCTCTTGTGACTCCAAAAACATGTGAAAGTGAAATACTAAATAGCTGGTGTGCAGCTTTACCAGCACAACCAGATATTGAATCAACACATGATGTTGTATTCTGTTGACCCAGTATTAATGAATAATTATAAAATTATCTTCCCACAAATAAATCTCCCGGACATGTTTTTTCCTAAATATTTCCATGGGGATCGTTTTGATAATGTTGCGCTTATTTTTAATTGACTATATTTGTGGGACACCACATTGAGAGACATTTTGTGGTTGTGTAGTTGCTTACTTAGTATGTATGTTAATAACACCTCTTTGCCTCTGACTGCTTTTTATCTCCTTTTGATTGATGGTCTGATCTCTACAGCTCAGTAGAATTTATTATTTATTTAGTTATTCATTTTCAAAGCAGGATTCCTGTAATGTAAAATGGAAATATGCGAGTCTTGCCTTATTGGAATGATACCGTGGAAAGATCTTTTTCTTTTTTACTACCAAGGAAGCTGGTTTTTAAAGTTGCTTTCAAGCCAAGGTTGCAGCATCATTGTCTCATCGTGATATACCCTGCAGTTTCAACCTCCATTGAACTAATATGTAATTGTCAGAGGCAAAGAAAAAACAAAATAAAGAACCCAATAAAAGAGCGAGATAGAGTTTAGACTGAGAGAAGAAGAAGTTAAATTGGAGCAAGTGTATAGAGAATGAGCAAAGGGTGATGCCAAGGGAAAGTGGATTTTTGTGAGGAACCTGATGTCTCTTTCACACTCTTATGTTGCATCAGTGAATGTGGCTCTCTGCCTGGCATCCCCTTTCTCTATTTGGCTTCAGTGACAGCAGAATGAGAGCCTCACGAGTGGTTATTTACTGCGTCTAAATCTACAAACAGGGCTTCATTTGTACAAGGCACTAAGAGCAGAAGCAAGTGCGTTTTTCATATGGGAACAGCTGTGGAATGTAACAAATAGCGTTATTGTGCAGCTGAGTTCATGTTCCTTGCTGTGAGTCACACTTGTGCCCCTCTTTTGACACAGGTTAAATACAGAGCACAGCGAAACATGACCCGCCAGGCTGTGTTCAAGATGCTGGCGGTATGGGTGTTGGCCTTCCTCCTCTACGGCCCTGCCATCATCTTCTGGGAGTCGATCGTCGGCCAGAGTGTCGTCCCCCCTCACGAATGCCATGCCGAGTTCTATTACACCTGGTACTTCCTGCTCAGCGCTTCAACCTTTGAGTTCTTCACCCCCTTTGTGTCTGTGACTTTCTTCAATCTCAGCATTTACCTGAACATCCATCGCAGGACCAAGAGGGGATGCGCCTGTGTGGAGGACGAGGCCAAGGCGCAGAGGATCACTAAGAAGCACAGAGAAGGAGGAAGCTGGTCTGTGTTTTTTGTGAAGACTCGGAAGGTGTCCTGCAGTGAGCCTACTGCTATCTCTGCAGTTATCGAGGACGACGATGTCCTGTCACCTTCCTCCTGCGGGGAGCCCATTAACAGTCAAATATACCTGCAGAGGGAGAAGTTCTCTCCTAACAGAAAAAACTCCAGGCTCTTTCAGCACACAGCCTCTTGCATGGCACCCAGCCGAAGGACACAGGGATCTCGACTGTCTCGAGACAAAAAGATTGCCAAATCTTTGGCCATTATTGTTTGCATTTTTGCCATTTGCTGGGCTCCTTACACTGTACTAATGATTATTCGTGCCGCCTGTAGCGGTGAATGTGTGGCGCACTACTGGTACGAAATAACATTCTGGCTTCTGTGGCTAAACTCTGCCATCAACCCGTTTCTCTACCCACTGTGCCACAGCAGCTTTCGAAGGGCTTTCTCAAAGATACTGTGTCCCAAAAGACAATCAGTTCAGCCTCAGATTGAGGCTCAGTCTTGTTAGATGAACTCAATTGCACTTCCATGCTTTAGAAATGCTGTAAATGTTGTTGGTCAAACACTGTAAAAATCCATTATACTGTTCTTCCATCCAAAAGAAACCTTTTCTAAATAATATATGTATTTGTCAAAGTCATTTGTTCAAGGATTGTCACAGCAATATGACAATTGAACCCTAACCCCGGAGATAATGAACTGCAGTTTTAATATTCACTGACAAACTCGGACAGAAAGAAGGAATATGGTTTAAGATCTCTCAGCGCACAACTATTTATTTGCTCAATGCTGTGAAAAGATGAATGAAGAAGGGGATGACTGTAATTTAGTCTAAAATATTATACAAGAACTACTGTACAGCACTAGCAAGTTGTTTAATTATGGTCTGGCTGCTAAAATGCACTGTGCATGAAGCAGCTTCAGCCAACATCCAGTTTCTTACAGGGCTGCTGTGACAACAAAAAACTCCTTTTTAGATTTAAGAAAAATAGGATTTTGTGGTCTTTATAAAGTTTCATAATCTCTCTGCACATGAAACCCTTTCACCTAGTTTTAAGTATTTTGCAGAATGTAAGCCTTCCCTCATGCAGCAATAGGATGTCAAAGTTGGAATGACCTGAAAAGAAGAAAATAACCTGTACTTGTTTACTGTGTGAACTTTTATCACGATAATGTTTTATTTCATTTTTACTGAAAAGTGGGCTAAGGGCAGAGGGAAATCAAGTGCCATCATCTGCCAACAATGAATCTGCACTGAATAAATTAAAAAAAGCGTTCTTGTTGATGTTAAAAATGTACAGGACTAAATGAGAACAGCATTAAACCTTTTGTAGAATAATATCTATGCCAAGCTAGATGTTTGTGTGTTCTTAAAGTACAGTATTTATTCAGAGACTTGACTGGTTTATACCACCCTAACTACTTGACTACTTTGTATTTTGGCTATGAATGTGTGTTGCTGTAAGTAGCCAAAGAAAGAATAAAATGAAATCTGCCTGCAGGCTTTCTGACTGTACCTGTTATTGGTCGGCGTAGGAGGAAGTGCAGGGCTCGACATTTTAAATGGCCCGCTGGCCCGGAAGCACTATTTAGACACCCGTACTTTCCACTTGCTTCTGTCGGCTCTGTACATCAATGCCGACCTATGCTGACAAGTAAGTGAAGAGTAGAAAATATAAAGGTATTGGCTATAGGGAAATGTCCCAGCAGTTTAGGATAATGAAGGTTCTAATCTAATCTATTACAGAGCCATTACATTTCTAACTCCTAATGACAGGAAGCCAGAAAGCGCATTATACAAATAATAATACTCATAATAATAGCAGACATTTTTTAACAATGAACACAATATCATTATTTTAATAAACCAAATATGAACAATTGAGGAAAATGAGGAAGAACTGATGATTCAAATGTTGTAGTAATGTAGTTAGTGCATAAATTACTATTGCAAGAAATGTGTTCATTTTCTTCATTATTAGTTGATTAGATCGAAGACGTGAGTTGAAAAAGGATAAACTTTCCTATTGTTTGAATAGACACAGACAGAAGAACAAAAGATTGATGGGAACAAAAGAAAGAACAGGCATTTTAAGATAATGTCTGTACAGTCTATATTTCACATTTTGGGCTGCACGAATAGTAGGGCAGTGAAATTACCTTATTTCACAAACTGTGGGAATACTGTCTTGAAGTGTTTTATGACAAGTGAGATGTTTGTAATTCTTTCTGGGTCCTGTGATAAGACGATGATAAGATAACGCTGAGATGAGCCGGGTCAGGCATGAGTGGGTGGAGAGGAATCTTGTTGTGCTTTGTGTGAATGATAGCTGTTATTTGTGCCGATACACACCGGGCAAATTACTATTAAACAAAGAAAGAAACTCCCTTCAACTATAAAGGAACACTGACGTTGCCTGAAAAATAGAACTTCCCTTGAATGCTCTTGACACTACAGGGAAAATAAGGCGTCTGGTTGTGAAGACTTGTCAGGCTTTTATTATCTGATAACAAGCGCAAGATAAAAGGCGTGACAGTGCTTTGACCCTTTGTTACATTTTTCCAGCACCCATGAACAGAAACAAAATATGTCCGGAAAAAGCCTCCTCTGGGATTTAAAGATAGCCCGGAAATAACAGTATAGCTCTTTGCAGTGGGAATACTTGAGAGTAAAAACAGACCCTTGGAGATCGTTGAACCATGGGAGACACATGCTGTAGCAAATCCTGGAGTTGAGATAACATTCATACCAACTGTATAAAGATGCCTTTTAATTAGACTTCTTCCCTTTGTTATAATGTTTTGAAATTCAAGTAATGTAATACATACTCCTACAATAGCAGTGATGTGAAGCATGCAGCGTGTGTAAATTGTTTAGATGTAGAGTTCATAGGTTCAGAGTTGTGCCATTTTAAAAGCAACACATCCTTCAAAGCATTGAGTGATTTCTTTGACTTCTGTTTGCAACATCTCAGTTAAATCTTGGAACAGCTCCCACCATCATGTTTTCCATCTCTACTCCTTCTGACTGTGGATATAATACACCACATTGAGTGTCTTTTGTTTGAACCTTTCTCTTGAGACTACATACAGAAAAAGAGAGGGCTCTTGAGGATACTAAGATTATCCTCTCTGTTGTTCACTGACCCCATTTTAATAAAAGTCGTTTAAATGCAGCAATTTCTGTGGGTGAGGATGCACATGTTGTGCCTGTGAAAAGGTTTTCCCTAAACAGATCTGAAATGTTTGATTACACATGAGACACGACTGTCATACGTGCTTTTCAAAATCCATGTCAGAATGGAAATAGACTTCAAGGAGTCAAGGAGTGCAAGTGATTCTCCCCCACCCACTCCCCCCTCCAAAACGGGTGACAAAGTCAATTTAGAGGCATTTCTTAAAAGGTCAGCAAGAGATGAGATGAATAGACTGTGGTTTAAGTGACCTGTGCAGAGACGCAGGTGGACTTGCAAATAGAAAACAAATTGCTCAGCGCGACTATTGACATTATTTCAGTGCGCTATGGGAGACCGAAAAAACAATGTTCACAGCCTTTCAAAAAGAAAATTGGAAGCGGTTCACATCCTCCTGGTTTAGGTTTGAATTCCTCTGGGATACAAATACGGTGACAGTATTATGATGTAAATACAGTAAATATCTGGTGAGCACTGAACATAGATGAGGTCCTTGAGGACTGGAGAGTTAATACACAGACCTCTTTCTTCTGTGAGATGAGAGATTCAAATGACAATGTGGGTTTTTAAGATGATAAGCTTCATGCATTCACACATACTTGGAGAACACAAGAAATGCACTCGTGGGCATTTATTAATGGGAATTGGTTTTGAAACAGCGTGTAGCTCTCTTTAACATAATGGTACAATTGAATATTCAGAGTCATCATGATCTGTTTAGGATGTATAACTGAGAGTAATGCTGAGCCTGTAAAGGAAAATAAAAAATATTTATTTTTAGCCAGGAGTTTATTTCCCAATTATTTTGTTCTGCACATTCTACAGAGCCTTCAGAACAAAGAACAACAACATATCCTGGCACCCATTTATGTAATTATCGACTCTTTACAAACAGTGTGGTGCAGTTTCTTCATCCTAAAAAACAAAACTCATTGAGGTTGAAAAATACATCAAACTTCTCTGCCAGAGCTCTCAATCTATAATTAATACAGACGCCTCCTGTATATATACTGTATGTAATTATATCCTTCAAGTCTCTACAAACGTTTATCCCATCGACTTCACATTGCCAAGTGTAATGACCCAAGGAAGCACACTGTTTAGTGTGAAGCTTTTAGGATGAGTGGTTCTCGAGAAAGCTACAAGCAGCAGTCCCGGAGGCCAAGCATTTAACTGAATGTGTTATGCACTAGCCGGAATGCCCTAATCATGCTAATTGCCTTCAGAGAAAATGTCCGCTAAATACTTTTACCATAGGGGTCAATCAATCACAACTTTCCCCATCATTAATTTTACAATTTCTATTTAATGTGTTCATTTCTACAAACCACTTACGAGGTAAAATTGCAGCTCATGACTCAGGGAAAGTGTAAACTAGTGTTTCTCAAACTCGACCTTTGAGCTACATCTTTATCCTTTTCAGTAAACATGCAGATCCTGTCCACCAGCCAGGGGCTTTCTGCTGTTATCAGTGAAGTAGTGTCAGAGTGACAGACAGAGAAAACAGATGGGAAACATCCTAATTCTCATGACACTGGTGAGCAGATTCTTAGAAACATTTGTGATACGCAGAGTGAAGCAGGTAGGACCCAAACGCAGATAGCACTTGATAACACCTTTATTTCAAGGACTTAATTATACTTGGACAGACAAAACACTCTACGGTATAATAAATTATCATTACACCTGGGTAAAACAGAGTCCATTCTCTTCGGTTCGAAACATAATCTCAGCAAATCCGACGACTTCTCAGTTGCAGTGGGCGACATTATTGTCACAAGTAAGAAGGAAATTACATACCTAGGATCTATTCTTGAGGCAAACCTCTCCTGTGACAAAATGGCATCCAATGTAATAAAAAAAGTCAATCAAAGAACTAGATTCCTATACCGGATCTCCTCTCTGGTCAACAAAAACACCCTGAAAACTCTGGCAGGAGCACTCATTCAAGGGTACTATGACTATGCTTGCACGTCATGGTACCATAGCACCTCCAAGGCGCTAAAAATAAAACTTCAAACATCGCAAAATAAACTGGTCAGACTACTGCTTGACCTTTCATCTAGAACCCACCTCACCTCTGCCCACTTTGACAACCTAGGATGGCTTAGAGTAGACAACAGAGTACAGCTACTTGCAATGGGCCTGGTCTACAAGATCCACTACACCTCTATGGTACCCATGTACATGTCAAAATTCTTCCCAAAGGTCAAGGAATACCATGATCATAACACCAGAGGGAGCTCCACAAATCATGTGAAACCCAGATTTCGCACAAAAAAGGGGGAATACACGTTTCGCAATTATGCCACATCAAGGTGGAACGCTCTTCCCACAACTGTAAAGGAAAGTAAAACTATACTTACCTTCAAAACCTCTCTTAAAGAGCACCTTCGGGGGAGAGCATTGCAAAACTGGCCCGGTAATGGTACAAATCTCAACCTGTCGTTCAATGGACAGCTTCCCCCCCCCCATCTATGTATATACTCGCATTTTAGACTCTGTTACTAACTGTATATCTGTAGACTTGGTATGTCTTAAATGTCCGGTTAGGATGTATTAGAATGAAATCTAAAATGAAAATTGTAAATAAGCAATCTGTATGTAAAAAAAACCACCTGTATGTAAATTGTAAATAAGCCATCTGTATGTCAAATATGTCTTATATGTCTTAAATGACATGATGAATTGGAAATGGGGGACCCTGATGTAAACAAGACGAAAGTCTTTCTCTGGTCTGCATCCCCTTAACAATTGTATGTTTTGAGCTGTACTGTACTGTACCCAATATACAAGCTGTTAATAAACTTTTCAATCAATCAATCAACGGTGAACTAGGTCACAAACAAAAGAAGCACCAACACTGAACACAGGAAGAGACAAGACTAAATACAGGGAGGGGTAATCACAAGACGAGAAACAGCCGGGCAGGGGAGGAGAAACACAAGGGCCACAGGTGAACACAATCAGATAAC
Organism: Gymnodraco acuticeps; assembly: GCF_902827175.1. Taxonomy (NCBI): domain Eukaryota; kingdom Metazoa; phylum Chordata; class Actinopteri; order Perciformes; family Bathydraconidae; genus Gymnodraco; species Gymnodraco acuticeps. The sequence goes on from NW_022990673.1 coordinate 1,979,405, forward strand.
TAGACACACCAGGGAAACTAACGACAGGAGGAAAAACACAGGGAAAAGGACCAGACAACAACCCAGGAGGAAAACATGACAGAGAGAACAGCAAAAACACCCAAACCTAGACATAGAAATGTGACATGACATGAGCATCGTGACAATTTGTTGCTGGTCATGAACCCTCACCTCATGTGGCTTTTTCACATTTTCATTATGTTAAAACAAGAGTGCACAGTGATGCTAGCAGACCTTTGAGGCAGCGTTTGAAGAGGATATCCTTTTGGGTTAGCTGTGGCTCTGAAGAGGTTGAGCAGGTCATCTATTAATCATGAGGTAAATGGTTCGATTTCTTCACTACTCCTGTCTGGCAGGCAAAGTTTATTTGAACGAGAAACTAAACCGCAAGCTGCTGCCCATGAAAAAAAGTAAACATGTTTTAAGTAGAGGGGATATTAAAGGAATCACAACAGTATTTGTTTTCTTCAGCCTATGTATCTGTATGATTATTATTACTTTTTTTGTTTTGTTTTGTCACTTCCCATTGTAAAGCATCCTTGGGTTTCGTGAAAGGCGCTATAGAAATTGAAATTATTATTAGTATTATAATTAATTCTTTGTAACAAATACATGGTGTCAGTAGGATTTATTCTATGGGCTTGAATGTCCAAATATCCATTTTTTAAAGCACTTCCTCCAATAGTTGCTGTGAAGTTTCAGTCTGCAGCAAAGTGGTAGACCAATAGACTGACACTGTCATCCAAAAAAGAACAAGATACATTTGTGCATTTTCTCACCTTCAGCCATGACAGTTGATGCAGATTAATTGTTGCCCATTAATCTAGTCACGGGTGGCGCAGTGGTTTGTGCATCTGATCATCAGATCAAGGGGGGTGCTGGGGAACTCCAGTTCGAAACCAGCTCCTGCCGCCACTGCGTCAGGCCGTTGTGTCCTTGGGCAAGACACTTCACCCGGATTTGCTCCTGTGGGTATTGTCCACAGTACATGTATGATATCAATGTGTACTTGTACAAGCGCCTCGATGACTTCGAGGCGTGAAGATGGACGGTGTGGCGCAGTGCGCTGTGCAATGATCATCAGATCAAGGGGTGAAACCCGCCTGTAAAGCCGTTGTGTCCTTGGGCAAGACACTTCACCTGAACTTGCTCCTGTGGGTATTGTCCACAGTGACCATTGCATGTATAAAAAGCGCTTTGAGCATCTGGAAAAGCGCTATAATAAATGTAAGGAATTATTATTATTATTAAGATATTATTTTTCCAGTATGATGACCTTTCCTGGTAATTGAATACAATTGGCTACACTGGAAAAGTACTGCCCAAGACATAATACAAAGCTATCCATCTGACTTGGAAAGTGAAATGGTGGCATTAAAACGCCTCGGCCAGGCTTTCAGCCCAAAACCTTTGACAGGATAGAGGCGGGCTCTATGTTCCTGGCTCAACATATTTTTGTTAATGAATGCAACTTGATGTTTATGCCAACTTCTGTTTGAAATAAAGGTTGCAAAGCACTTACAAATGCTACATAAGTGTATTTAAAGTGGGGCTGAACACCTGTAGTACTTTTTTATTTATCCTCAAAATGTCATGCTCCCTTTCAGCAGCTAATTTATACAGTTTTATAAAGCACCTGTCGGAGTCTGAAACACTACAGACCGAACTACAAACTACTTCAACTACTCACCTATCAAATTGTTTTTCTAAAGGGCCACACTAAACTAAATGTTGCATTATTAAGCTGAACCTCAATTTCCCCCAAAAATACGATTTCCAGGAACCTCATTACCTGCTACCTAGAACATTTGGTTTTCCACATCTGTTATTTCCTTCAGAGTCTGGAACTCCTGAGATTTTGCCCTTTTATGGAAAGTCATCATGTTAGTCAGTAGACAATTTTCAGAGGATATGGTGCAATGGGTAATTTTGATTTGAGAGCTGAAGCAAGCCGATCCTAATGTAATATTAATGCTCTCTGTTCTCTGTTTCAGAGAGATCCTCTTCTAAAATGTAGACTAAAGCATCCAGGGCCACATATTTATGAATACTAAAATAATGAGAACGATCAGGTTGCCAAGAACTGGATTTGTCAAACAAAGCCTGACAGTATAATATAAAGCATTTTTACGCTTCTTCTTTCAGTTTGACCATTCAACATGAAAGATAGTACAGAGCACAATCTCTGCTCTTCTGTGCTATTGATTTTCTGTATGCAAGTCATCCAAAAAATAAATAGATTTGACATCTTGATTGGACAACCTGTTATCTTTTGTAATGGTGCAGATCGAGAGCCTTCTGTTCCACTTGATTCATATCTGAATCATGTGTTTGCTGCACCCACAGTGCACTGCTCACACTGTGGATTCACAAGCAATACTGATTTTCTGTTGTGTTCATGTTTAAGGTTAGAACTGTATGACAGATGATGTGCGGGCAAGGATATGAGAACTACCTGGCAACAATATATATTTATACTTCTGTGATGCAATTTGACTGTAAATGTTTTTATAAGTGCCATAGAAATTATTATTATGACAGTCAGGACAACCTGAAGCATTGTTGTTGAGATGTTTTGGTGTTATAATAAATGGCTTGACCATTTAACTTCTTCTAAAAACAGCAACCTTGTGCAATAATCAAACCATTGCTGCAGCTCATAAATAATAGACTGGCCAAATTTCAGTCAAAATGATTTATTTTTAAATACCGACTATAAGAGGCAGGGCTTTACATTTTCAATCAAAAGCTTAGGGCACTGATTAAATGTGTGATTATATGTCAGATTATCCAAAAAGTGTCCTGCCAGTGGCTGGGTCCACATCTAAAAGCCTGGTTTGTATGCTTCTGACTCGTTTTTATGCACATAAATTAGCAAACAAGCATTAAGGACATTTAAAGTGAACCTGATGTTTTTGTGCCCTACATTAACTTGTCACTTGTGTCACTCACCTGTCACTTGTCTCTCACCGAAGCCTTCATGAGACTATTTTCCATTTATAGGCTGATTACTTCTGACCTCGTTTTATATGTTAATTCAGCACACAGAGAGTTGAGCAGCGAGAAAAAGAATCCAAACAAAAAGCCCATCCAGATGAGTATACAGAAAAGTAATTTGCCTGGCATGAATACGCAGATGCCATTTAGGGTGATGACGCACCTCCCCCCGCACTTGGCATCTGTCCTAGGAAGTCAAACACTGAGGCTGAGGACTGTGGAACAAATTGTAATCAAAATAATCGGAGACCACTTCAGTCTTCTGATCTTTCATTTGATTCATGCTCATAGCACTTTATAATTTGCACAGAAAGGTATTATTGTTTTGGGCAGTGTACAATCTCTTGCTGAAAATGACACTATAAGTGCTATGAGAGTGAAACCAATGTGTAAAAAGACAGATAAACAAGGAGCTTAAATTCACTGTTGGGCTAAGAGGAACCGCAGATTGATGTGATAATTATCTGTAGGTTAATTGAGTCGTATTTCCTTTTACTACGCACAATTGTTCGATATAAAGTTACCTTTGAAAAGGATACATTTAGGCTTCACTGTGCCTATACCAAACAAATAGGCTCATTCATCTTGATTGTTGTCTTTCAGTCAGCTGAGAGTCTTTCAGCCTGAAGTGCTGCTTCACAGCTTGTTTTTGAATCATTACACACTGAAGACTGGGCTTAGACCTTATTGACTGCAGTGCGTCTGCTACTAACAAACATAACCTTTTACTGACACTACTTTGGGCACCATGAGGCTGTGGTCTCTTACTTTTCTGTACTCAGGAATAATATTGCAGGGATATATTTGGGTTTTCCTGAACAAAGTTAGACTGAGCCTCTGTCAACCCTTCCTCTGTTCTCTGTAGAATGGCCTAAGGTTAGATGTATTAACAGCCAACTGTATGCAACATTGCAGCAGTGTTTACCTTAGTCCACAGAGATCAAATCTTCCATAAACACACAGCTGCTTGTACTTTCACACATGTACCGACTGAATCCAGACGTTTTACATATTATCTGCAGCAGCTTCGTAGAATTCAATAATGGATCACATCACCAACAGTGTCTTGTGGCTGCTTTGAGTTTCTGCCTAAAAAAAATCATAGTCTGTGCTCCCTCTCTACAACCACTGTCCAAAAAAAGGAAAATACCTGGTTCGTTCAACACATGAGAGGGAGAGACACATAGAAAACCAGACGAGTTAGTTTGAATGCTTTTTAACACGGACAACCCACAGTTTCAATCTTACATTACTCGTCTCTTGGTATGAGGTGACGCAGCAGGCACAGCACATTTAACAGACATTAAATCTCTGCTCCAAGTCGTGTGGAGAAATTAAAAATGATGTAGGAGCCAGCTGAGTGAGTGGGTGATGCTCATTGAAAAAACATCCGCCACAAGCTGGAGTCCCAAGTGTTCAAAGGAGGAAAAATGTCAAATAAAAGCCATTTAGAGTACCATGAAGAAGAAATCCACATCCCTCAAAGGGCCGTATTGATTCCAGAGCTAGCCAGTCGAGTGATAAATGTTCCTTTTTGGCTATGTGCGCAAACATTTGTTTTTATCAGTAAAGAGCACATTGCAATATCGATGGCTTTTCCTCCCCACATTCTGGCACTAACTGAATCGGGCTGAGGGTTTGAAACAACTTTACATCCCTCTATAATTTATGTTGGCTCGAATGTGCATCAAATGTTGTTCCAACTAGATAACAACACCAATATCAGTTGACCTTTTCTTTTTCTGTTGCGATAATGTCTTCCAACTTATAGAAAAGCATTTTATCACAGTGTGATTTTTAGAGGCTCCATCTTAGTTATTTATCTCCAAATCCTAACCAGGCATATCCAGTAATGGAATATATGATAAGCATAGTGGGACTGCGGATATCCCGCCCTGGGAATTATAAAACAATTAGCACAAAAAACAAATTAGGCAAAGGAAAATGTAATCAAATCATCAAGTTCATAAATTAGTTTTATGTCAAGGATAAATGATGAAATCGTTACTTGCTTTCACCCAGCCTTCCTTAATATCTCGCTGTCTTGCTGTTTAACAACTTCTTTAAGTTACAAACACTTTCTTCATCTTGCTTTGTGGATCGATCAATGTCTGTGGGAGAGGAGCTTATATATTTTTTTTTTGACGGATTTAGTCAATGTGATGAGAGTTGAAAATAAACAGTATTTATTTAATTTGACAAAAATAAAAAATGTATTAATTTCTGTCACTTTCTCTGTTCGTACACCCCCAAAACATAGACGTTTAGTGATGTTGGTGAAGTGCCACTGTTACACAAGAAGTCACAATCCATGTAATGATTAAACTGGTTTCTGACTCAGGAGAGACATCAGACATTGAGATTAGCTCGGTGGATATTACAAAAATAAAACAGACCTGATCAAAGTGCAAGCAATCTGCCTTTTCCTCCTGGTATCATGCCATCCTGTCACAGGAGATCTGCACGCAGCTCATCACAAAAGATGAATACAAAACATGACTGCTGTGAGGATTACCAAAACTACAAAGCAGAGAAATATCATATTTTAGGGCCCAGCCAAACACATTAATTTACCTTATCTTTTCTGACAGTAAAAAGCACACACTTTAAATAAAATAAAAAATAATGATTATCAAACAGACCTTACACAAATGCCTTTAATTGGGTCACAACAGCATGAGGTTCACTTGTTAAAACATGTACTGATAAAAGCCTATGTAAAACGTTCACAACAGCATGTGGTGTTTACTGAAGATTTACAAGGCAGTCTACACATGATCAATGCCAGCATTACTCTGTACTATAATAAATCCCTGTCTTCGGAGTGTTTAGGCAACATAATGTGAACTAAACGTCAGCTGCAGCACCTCCTACCAGATTACAGAGAACCAAGAAGCTCAGAGCTGCTGAAGGTGTCTCCAAGTTTAAATGATTGAAGATGGAATATAAAAGATGAATGTTGTCAGTATTAAAGATGTACCTCACTAAACTTAGTAAGTGCTTACTCAAAAGTCAATAGGCAGAAAATGTGTTTAATAGGTATCTGTTTTATATTCAATTCCTAATTTTAGTAATTTATTTTTGATATATTCATTTGTTATAAATAAACGTGCTTTAGCTCTAGTTTCTTTCTTAAATCTCTTGCTTCCAGTACATTCTTTATTTTGGGTTTAAGACTGATATTTGGACAAAACAAGAAATGTAAAGATCTTTTCAACTATTTTCTGAATTTTCAAAGATCATTTTAAAACCAAAAATATTTGACAGATTGATTCCTCGATAATAATAGAAATCAATGAAAGAAAACAAACTAAAACAGTTTATACAATAACATGTCTGTATATATTTATTTTATATTGGTTTAAGCTTGGGTCTTGCTCCTGGAAACAAAATACAAATTAATGATGACATTTACCTTTGTGACTTTTGTAACAAAAAACTGAAGTGAATCAAACAGGCAAGCATATTTTTTACAAAAAAAGCTCTTCACTAAACCCTCACTGTGTACAGCAGGGGTGCCCAACCTTTTTTGAACCGAGAGCTACTTTTAAAGTTGCCAGACTGCAGAGATCTACCAGTCCAAATAGAGAGGCGTAGCCATTACTGACAGCCTTCTACCAGGTAAATACACACTTCTACTTGTATAAAACTGACCTTTGTACGATTAATACTTCATAAAATACTGCAGATCCTTTATCTTACCTCTTTCTAATCTACACACATACAAGTATTTAACTGAAGTTACACAACAGTGTTGTTGATACAAAGTTGGAGTTTATTCACACGTCACACTACAGTGGGTAATGTTTTCAAGAAACATTGAACAGTGCTGCCACATATGACACAGGAAGAAAAGAAAAGACTCTGAACCCTTTCTTTGACATTATATACAAAAGTATAAATTAGGCTTACTAATAAGACAACTCAGATCTGAAGCTACAGGAATCTGCTGCAACAGTGCAATAAAAAAGACAAAATTAATAGAATCAAACCCTTTTTTTGTTGCATTTTAGGAGATTATAAAAAGAAATGCCTTTTAAAATAGGATGCAAGCAACACTAGTTTCTTAACCTGAATTGATGACTATAATACATTTAAGTTTGCATTCTTATACCATTTTGTACAATAATTATAATGAATAAGTTCAAACAAACTCAAACTTACAGCTGATTAATAACGGTATCTAACTTGAGTTTTTATTATATCAAAAACCTTTTTGAATGCTACTGTTATTTTTAGTGTCACCAAAAAGCGCGTCGCAGCCTCCAGGAATGCTTCTTTCACAACTTTGCCGTCTTTGAAAGACTTCATGTGTTACGCAAGAACGTGACTGACACGATAAGATGCTATGGTAGCAGCCTTGCTCTTGTTGTTGGGCCTGGTGAAAATGGACTGCTGTGCATTTAGCTGTCCTCTCAGGCCCCTCCCCTTTTGGAGCGTAGGGCAGAATTAGGAGGGAATTCCGTCTCGTAGCGTTTGTGCACTGTTTTGAAATGCCGCTCCTAAATTACCCTTCTTCGATAAAGCCACGCTCGCATTGCAGATGAGACAGATGGACTTTGAATTGGAATAGATACAAATATAATCATCCTCCCACTCGGAGTGAAAATTATATATGTTTTGCTTCTGCCATAATTGCGGTCTTGTGTGTGTGCGGACTGTCACTCCTGTTGACACGGACAACGTTAGCGAACTAGTGCACTGCCCACTAGCCACGCCCCGACACATGGGGTCACGCCGGCCAATCACAAAGCTTTGATGCGTTCAAGTGCATTATTCTGGCACAGGAAGATTATGTTATAGACATTAACGATAAAACAGAATATTGTTGTTCTATTTTTAGACACATCTCGCGATCGACTGGGAATCTCCCCTGGTGTACAGGATAAAAGAAGCCAATAACTGCCAGCTTTTTCACAAGCTACACTCTAAAATAAAATACGCCGGCTGTATTTAAATAAATTGAGGTAACAATTTGCATTGATCTTTTTAAGTATTTTCAACTTAATCGATTATTACATTAATCCGAGTACCCATTTATAATCTGATTAACTCAATTAGTTCAGTACTACAAACATAATTTGCTTTCACCTTTAAAAACTAAATTAAAGGTGGGGTAGGTAAGTTTGAGAAACTGGCTCGAGATACACTTTTTGTTATATTCCATGGAATGCTCTTAACATCCCGATAGCAATGAATATCTGAAGTGCTTTGACAAAAAATCCATAAAAAAATGTCATCTGTGGAAGCCGTAGTACTGTAAAAAGCACGACCAATCATTTTAGCCAGCCCGGCTAAAATAACTGGATGGCCTACCTGCCTGTCAGCCTTCCATCTGTGCACAAACTTATCTCGTGCCCTCATTGGTCACGTGTGTATTGGAGGAGGGGCTCTGTAAGGAAGTGGCAGATTTTTTTCCGGCTTTGTATTTTCAAATTCTAGCGCACTGGAGCTGGTTTCTCCAAAATTACCTACCCCACCTTTAAGTTGAACCAACTTAATTTTAATCATAAAGATGGAGTGATATTAAGTTGCATTTTGTTTAATTTAAGCTATTGTAATTTATTTATTTAAGTCCATACCTCTCAAAAATGTCCATGTAAATTGTTACCTTAATTTGTTTGAGTATAAGAAACTAATTTCTTTGAGTCAAAAATAACATACACATTTAAGTTCCACTTGTTAACAGTTTATTTTAAAATGTTCATTACACAATGACCTTTTTATAACAAATGTTCTCAAATATGTAATAAAAGTAAATACAAAAATGTAAATAAAGGCATGAACCTGCTTCCAACGTTTTTAACATCTCTGTTGGGTAGTCTCAAGTAGGCAAGAGTAAACCCTCTCCTAAAGAAACCCACTCTCAACCCGTCTGATGTTATAAACTGCAGGCCTGTCTCTCTCCTCCAGTTCCTGTCTAAAACACTTGAACGCGCTGTCTTTAAACAACTCTCCTGTTATCTCCATCAGAACAACCTTCTGGATCCGCACCAGTCTGGTTTCAAGGCAGGTCACTCCACAGAAACTGCTCTCCTTGCTGTCACTGAGGAACTGCACACTGCTAAAGCAGCCTCCCTCTCCTCTGTCATCATCCTTCTGGACCTGTCTGCTGCATTCGACACGGTGAATCATCAGATCCTCCTTCGCACTCTCCAAGAATTTGGAGTTTCAGGCTCTGCACTTGCCCTCCTCACCTCATACCTCAAATACCGCACCTACAGGGTAACTTGGAGAGGGTCCGAGTCCGAGCCTCGTCAATTAACTACAGGGTTCCCTCAGGGCTCTGTTCTTGGTCCCCTCCTCTTCTCCTTGTACACAAACTCGCTTGGATCGGTCATTAGCCCGCATGGTTTTTCATACCACTGCTACGCTGACGACACCCAATTAATTATGTCCTTTCCCCGCTCAGAGACCCAGGTCGTCGCACGCATCTCTGCTTGTCTAGCTGACATCTCTCGGTGGATGTCTGCTCACCACCTCAAGCTCAACCTTGACAAGATTGAACTGCTTTTCCTTCCGGGAAAAGATTGTCCCACTCTTGACCTAACAATCAACATCGGCACCTCTATTGTTTCCCCGACTCAGACTGCAAGGAATCTGGGTGTGACCCTAGATAACAAACTGTCCTTCACTGCATACTTCACTGCTACACAGAGGTCGCGTTAACCGAATATTTTCCGTCTATGACGGATTTTTTTTTTAGCAATGACGGAAAAATCTGAAAGCAGTCCGTCATTTTGACGGATTAGAACAAACTCAGAACAGCGCCAAAGTTTCACCGCAGCGAGGCTCCGGTGTTATGCCGTGTTATGCATGCCCGCCCAAAAGGAAATGATATCGTTTCCAAACCTAACTTTGCCGAACAGATCAACAAATGTCTGAGTATTTGCTTTACGCTGTGCGTGCTCCCGCGAGGGGCTGTGGCCATGCATAACACGCAGGGCCGGCCCTTCCCACTGGCGAACTAGGCGGTCGCCTAGGGCGCCAGATCTGGAGGGGCGCTGCGCTGGGAGAAAAAAAAAAATTAATACATTTTTTTTTTTTTTTTAAATGTTTTTTTTTAAAAATTCTGCCTAATTGTATGCCCTTGATGTAATACGTTTACATTAATAATTGAATAAAGTAAACACCCTTTGCACCCAGGGCCGGCGGCAACATTTTGCATTTGCCCTGTACCATGGGCGCTGTAACTGTAAGTGATGAAAGGGGGGGATGGTCGCTTATCTGGCACCCACGGGCCGCGGCTCACAGCAGTGTTAATTTTGGCAGCTATTTTTGAGTTAGTCTTAGTCTTTAGACGAAAATGGTTATTAGTTTTAGTCACATTTTAGTCATTTCTATCCTTTATAGTTTTAGTCGACGAAAACTCAAAACGTTTTAGTCTAGTTTTAGTCGACGAAAACTCAAAACGTTTTAGTCGATGAAAAATTACATTTTAGTTAACTTTAAGTCAAAATGTTTTCTCTCTTTAAACCAATTCAGTTAGGCAAATACAGGTATCTGAAATTGGAATCAAGGTGACCGTATCAAGTGTTGAAATTTGTAAAGCAACATTTCACTCTCTTAACCCTTTACTTAGTTAGTTTGATATCTCTAGCCTAGACTCTCACATTGGTGCAATACTGTTGTGTTGTCCTTGCTGATCCTCTAAGGTAAGGATAGTGCATACACATAGATACAAGTGGTACTGGTAACATAGTGGAATGTTCTTTACTCCAAGTCAAGAACCAAAACATTATTTTTTTTAGCCTTCTTATATTTATTTTCCGAAACCTCCAATAAAAGTGAAGACACGTATGCCCAAAACAGAGCAATAAATGATGAACAATGACATGACACCTGAAGTTTTGGATCACGAAAATTACAGACTTGAGTTAGCTCAGTGACTCAAACTGTAGTCCATTGTAGACTCTCTACATTTATCAATGGTGTGTCAGTAACTTGTCAGAACAGAGGGTCATCCCTCACAAGATGCAGTGCAAAGCAGTAACTTGTATAAATTATAAAGTATAAATTGTTGTATAAAACTATCCCTCACCTTAACATTATACGTTTCTGTACCTACAAATAAAATAAAAATGTTGAAAGTGCATACAGTACATACCTATAGAATAAGATAAACCTTGAATAAACTTGGCCTTATAAACAATCAGAGGGAACCACCTCTGTAGTGCACTCTCATATAAAGTAACAGACAAAGTACAGACATCCGTAGTAGCATTAACAACCTTTTAGCCTACTGATCTCTATTCAGTTTGAGGAAAGCACTTCTCTCTAAAATGACTCTTGCTCTATTTCGACGGCCACGAGTGAGGTCACCTGTGATGCTAAAAACTCGCTCAGCAAATGCTTGAGATGCTGGCATTGCCAGAAGATCCAAGGCAAGAGGTTTTAGGCTCTGATAAACAGAACCCTGTGCAGCCCAAAAGTCAAGAGCAGTCTCTTTGTTCATGGGCTGTGACAGCTGCTCCTTGAACTTCAGCATTTCCTGCCTGACACAGGGCTTTGAGACTGAGAGGCTAGATCTAGATGGCCGGCTTGCACTTGCTTTTGACAGGAATCTAAATCTCGGCCGCTTTGTCTCTGGTAGTGGTACCTCTCTCCTTTCTTCTTCATCCTCATCCCGTATTACTGGTGACACCATCTGAGCAATGTAATCTTCTGCTTTTCTCAGAAGCTCCTGGATTTGTACGTCGTCATGCTCATTTTCAATGAGTGCTTCGGGTGAGACTGTAGGGTCGAGGAAGCATGCTGCAGCAATGAGGGGAGAGAATTTTGTATCACTGGGATCAAGAAAGCAGCTGAAGCGTTGGCCCATGTTTTCCTTCATCTTCTGTGACAGGGAAGCTAGGTCCCTGTGGCAAGAACCCTGGGCCTCAGGGAACTCAGAGAGGTGAGCATTCAGGTCCAGGAGGGCGGGCAACACCAGGGATAAGGACATTGTGTCACTCTGGAGGATCTGGGTGTGCTCAGCAAAGGGGAGGAGCAGATCTCTGAGAGCAGTGAGCTTCTGCCACTCACTTGGCAGTAGACAGTCCCAGCCCATTCCATCAGCTACCTGAACAAGGGAGTCCTTCACTTGGAGAAGGCGTGATATCATCAGGTATGTGCTGGACCATCTAGTAGGGCAGTCTTTGACCAGAGTGAGTCCACACAGCTTTAGCAGTCGCTGAATTGCCACAGACGACTTGCGGAAGAGCCGGACAAGTACTCGTATTCTGTCAAGGAGTGGTTTGACACTCAAATCTTTCTGGATCATGTTCACCACGAGTTGCAGTGTATGCACAACACAGGGGGTCCTCTCTATGGCTCCGTACCTAGATAAACAAACACAGAGAAAAAGACAAATACTTTATTAATCCTCTAGGAAATGTAATTGCCATGAGCAACACAATGCGATACAATATACAACGTATTAATACACATCTTTACATCTATACTTATTATGATCCATACCGTTACACTGTCACATTTCTGGCTGTACATTTGGTTTTGTACCAAGTTACTGTTGATCTTTTATACTCTAATATTTAGTTTATACTTGAAGTCTATATATTTCAGGGGTGCCCAACCAGTCGATCGCGATCGACCGGTCGATCGCGGGGAGATTCCCAGTCGATCGCGAGATGTGTCTAAAAATAGAACAACAATATTCTGTTTTATCGTTAATGTCCTGTAACATAATCTTCCTGTGCCAGAATAATGCACTTGAACGCATCAAAGCTTTGTGATTGGCCGGCGTGACCCCATGTGTCGGGGCGTGGCTGGTGAGCAGTGGGCAGTGCACTAGTTCGCTAACGTTGTCCGTGTCAACAGGAGTGACAGTCCGCACACGCACACACACACACAAGACCGCAATTATGGCAGAAGCAAAACATATATAATTTTCACTCCGAGTGGGAGGATGATTATTTTTGTATCTATTCCAATTCAAAGTCCATCTGTCTCATCTGCAATGCGAGCGTGGCTTTATCGAAGAAGGGTAATTTAGGAGCGGCATTTCAAAACAGTGCACAAACGCTACGAGACGGAATTCCCTCCTAATTCTGCCCTACGCTCCAAAAGGGGAGGGGCCTGAAAGGACAGCTAAATGCACAGCAGTCCATTTTCACCCGGCCCAACAACAAGAGCAAGGCTGCTACCATAGCATCTTATCGTGTCAGTCACGTTCTTGCGAAACACAAGTCTTTCAAAGACGGCGAAGTTGTGAAAGAAGCGTTCCTGGAGGCTGCCGATGCGTAATAAAAATAACAGCAGCATTTCAACAGGTTTTTGATATGATAAAAACTCAAGTTAGATACCGTTATTAATCAGCTGTAAGTTTGAGTTTGTTTGAACTTATTAATTATAATTATTGTACAAAATGGTATAAGAATGCAAACTTAAATTGATTATAGTCTATTATCAATTCAGGTTAAGAAACTAGTGTTGCTTGCATCCTATTTTAAAAAAGGCATTTATTTTTATAATCTACTAAAATGCAACAAAAAAAGGGTTTGATTCTATTAATTTTGTCTTTTTTATTGCACTGTTGCAGCAGATTCCTGTGTAGCTTCAGATCTGAGTTGTCTTATTAGTAAGCCTAATTTATACTTTTGTAGCAACACTATTTTTATATAATGGCAAAGAAAGGGTTCAGACAGAGTCTTTTCTTTTTCCCTGTGTCATATGTGGCAGCACTGTTCAATGTTTCTTGAAAACATTACCCACTGTAGTGTGACGTGTGAATAAACTCCAACTCTGTATCAACAACACTGTTGTGTAACTTCAGTTAAATACTTGTATGTGTGTAGATTAGAAAGAGGTAAGATAAAGGATCTGCAGTATTTTATGAAGTATTAATCGTACAAAGGTCAGTTTTATACAAGTAGAAGTGTGTATTTACCTGGTAGTAGGCTGTCAGTAATGGCTACGCCTCTCTATTTGGACTGGTAGATCTCGGCAGACTGGCAATTTTAAAAGTAGCTCTCGGTTCAAAAAAGGTTGGGCACCCCTGATATATTTGCACTATCTTACTTTTTACCACAACTGCTGCAAAATAATTTCCCTCTGGGTAAATAAAGTAATATAAATGCTAAAAGAGAATATAACCAAGCACAGCTCAATGACATGATCTATGTCATTGAGCCTGCTACTGAAAATACTGAAAATATTAACAGCTACAAACTAAAAGAATGTACCTTCGGTTTTCGACAACCTCAGAGTCTTCCTCATCACTCTCCTGGGATTCTTCCTCAGAGCTGCTGGGCTCATCTTGTACAGTTTTTTTGAATGCTGCAACCATGTTGCTTCCGTTATCTGTTATGACTGTCAGAATTTTGTGTTTTGGTATTCCCCAGTCCTCTGTGCATTGTTCCACACAAGTCTTTATAGACTCTGCAGTGTGTGGGTGGGAGATCTGGTCAAGTCTCAACAATATGTGCTTCGCTTTATTCTCCTGAGTGCAAAAGTAACATGCACTAATTGCCAGGAATGATGCTGTAAACCCTTTTTTTGTCCATATGTCCAGCCCAATTGTTACTTTGCGTGCTGTGGCGAGTCTTTCTTTGAATTTTTGTTTCTCGTCAATGTAAAGCTTGTCAACTAAGTTGTTTATTTTTGTTTTTTTGGGTATGTTCAGCCTCTTATCGAAGGTCTCTATCATAAGGATGAAATCCTCATCCTCAACTGTACGGGCAGGTAGACCGGTGCGTCCAATCCACTGGGCAATGACCTTTTCTTTGGTGCCTTGTTCCAGCGAGTCTGCTTTATATTTTGGTCCTGAGGAAGAGAACGCTGCTGGGATAGTTGACTGTTTATTCTTTGCACCAGGTTGCTGTTTTGGAGTACTCGTCTCTGGGATCTAGGTGAGGAAAAATAAGATTGCATAATTACTCCCTATACAGAACTACAACGCCTACAGATGAATTCCAATTAATTAAATGTAGGCTAATCCCTTTAAAATATGCCTTTGGTAATAGTATTATCATTAAAATATAGTATATCAATAATATCAAGTTTAGATTTTGAAGATTCTAATTATGTGATAATACAATACAACTAGCCTATTATATATGCCTACCTGGCCTTAGAGATAAGAAAGTATTTTCCAAATAAATTGCCGTGTACTCTTAAAAAACACACAATAATTGCAGTGACTAGATAGTTATTGCAATGCAAGCCCAGCCAACATTAGCCTGGAACTTGCCAGAATCATTCATTTGCTACCGGAAACTGAAAACATGTTTGCAAGAAAGGCTAAGCTAACATAGATAGTTAGTACATTTGCCTCTAGTAACTAGTGACTAGCTAGCAGTCTGCATTGGCAATGGCAACTTGCCAATGCAGACTGCCCAGTAACATAGACTTAACGTTAGCAAATGTATATGCTTAGTTAGCGTTACCACATACGAGTTAGTTACGACTTATCATGTAACGTTACAGTTAGCTAACTTACCGTGGCATAAATAGCAGGATGGTGCGCCTTCAAGTGCCTCTTCAGGTTAGTCGTATTCTTCCCAACTAATTTGAAGCCACATGGCGTCTCTCCTTCTCCCGCAGTTGCAGTGCAGTGTGTTTTATTTTCTACCGAGTTATAAAGAAAGTTGGTCCATATATCTATTCTTTTTTTGCGACCAAAAACTAAAAGCGCTTTCGCTGAATCCGTCATCTTCACTGTTTGGATATCATCACCACCTGTGCTGCTGCAGTGAAGCTGGGGTGGGCGGGGGTGAGTGAGGTGTGCAAATTCCCAGAATCCCAAATAATTCAACCAATGACAGGGATGCATTTTGAAAGAGAAGACGGACAATTGGAGGAAAATAATATCCTGCATTTTTAATGTCCGATAGTCCACCCTTAACACCTTCGTCTCGTCTCGTCAACGAAAACTACATTTACATTTCGTCATAGTTTTCGTTATCAAGAATCTATTTTTAGCTCGTCATCGTCTCGTCTTAGTCATGTAAAAAAGGTCGTTGACGAACATTTTTCGTCATAGTTTTCGTTAACGAAATTAACACTGGCTCACAGCCAAAGTGACGCGGCAGCTCCAGCTGAAAGTGTCGGAGATTGCAACGATGCAACAGCAAGAGGCAAACAATTAGCATTATGAAAAGGTCCAAGCCTTCAGGGCAGCGGCGCCGGATTCATTTCAGAAGTGGGGGGGGGGGCAAAAAGTGCGTGTGTATGTGACATAGCCTACTTGCCAACCCTCACGATTATCGCGGGAGACTCCCGTTTTCCTCCCGGGGTCATATTTATCCCGCATTTCTCCCGATTTCTGACTAAATCTGATTTGTTTCATTCTAACATAACGCACCAAATGTTACTGTTTCCACTCGGACTTCAATACAGCTACACCATTGTTTGGTTTCCATGGTAACGTGTCTCTTTAGTAGCGCGAGCAAATGAAAGTCTGAGAGGGTCTTCAGGAGGAAGATAGTCAGAGAAAACAGAACAAGAATGGACAACTCAACCCTCTGCTCACTCCTTTCCTGTAAATTAAACTATACAGACCAGCCCACACATATGACAGCGCAGTTGCTCATTCCATCTCTTCTTTTTTCCTGCTATACGCTCTTGTTTGACAAGCTGAATGTTGACTGGTGTTTGACTGAAGTAAGCTCTGTGAAAAGTTCCAGTTATTAACTCGGTATTTACAAAGCTGTCATCTCCACATTTGGAGAAAGTTACAAGCCGTTTGACAGCAGCACATCTGCATATTTCACAGAAGGCTCGTTTAGTGGTTTTGCAAATAATTAACCACTCTCTGTTTTTGTACCATTTTGCATTGAAGTACCTTCTCTTTGCCCAAATAAGCTTTTATTGGCCCGTCACAATGTCCCGACAACAAACCTCCATGCAGTCGGAACCAGCCTGTTTCGGTTCAACGATGCCGGCGGCGGCGGTTTTGACAGCCTCTGCGGCCGCAGAGCTGCTGCTGGGGTTCATCTGGCTGCGCTGGTTCTATGGTTGAAGGACCAGGCTCCGGAGCTGGTTCTGTGGTTGAAGGACCAGGCTCCGGAGCTGGTTCTATGGTTCAAGGACCAGGCTCCGGAGTTGTGGATGTCAGGGATGTGACATTCAAGTTGTTGAATTTCAGCTTAGTTTGACTGTATTTTGTTTTCTTATGCGCCGGTTCTTCTGACATGTTTGCAAGTTTATCTATCTAGGTTAACGGCTGACACACACTGAACAACGTAACACATAACGTAAACAACGTAACAAATAAACACATCTAAGCTTTGTTATTGGTTGTAATGTACATGGATCATTTGAATGGTGTGACAATGTCCTATTTGATTGGATTAAAATGTACATATTCTTCCTGTTATGTCTGCCTGCTGTATTTTACCTAATGCAAAGTGACCTGCTCCATCGAAGTCAGTCGCATTGATCCGAAGACACATTTTGAGTTGTATACACTGTTGGAAAGAGGAGATTCCTAGCTTTCTAATGATATCAGGATTGTTTTTGTACTATATTAAGCAAAATATGTCACATTATATAATGACTGTCACCGAGTCATCATTTTGAGAAAAAGGCCTTAAAGTTTCCTCTTCTCTGGATCGATCTGATTGATTATTAGCAGAGCAAATGATCAAAGTAGTACGGAGGGAAGATATTTTCGTTTGGATTACTGGTCTGGGGGAAGCTCGCGAGTGTGTGCGTGTATACCACGTGTGTGTGTTTGTGTATTTTTGCGTTTGTTTCCCGGGGAAAACTTTCAGGAGAAACACCGGCTGTTGTTATGCTTGCTGTGACGTCAAATTACTCCGTTCTCCGCTTGTAATTATGCCGAAGCTTCAAAGCTGTATTTATCATCTGAATTTGCCGAAACAAGTTTAATATTCTGAAAGCCAAGACTTTGTTTATTTGAAATCAGATGAAAACAAACTGTAACGGACCCTGCGGTGTTATCTATGATTACTATGCCTTACATTCATAATGTCAGCGGAGGGAGGGGAAGCGGCGCTGTAGAAGAGCAGAGTGGCGAGTGAGAGGCGAGCTGTGTTCTTCCCTTTACAAGCTTCAAAAATGCCTGTAGCTAATGAGATTGAATATAAAAATCAACAATAACAAAATATACACAGCTAGATCAGATGGCGTTCTTTTTAGATGCGACTTTAGAGTAGAGGGGAATTATTGAAACGGGATGTGTACAGGGTTCCGCGGCATCCGCTGCTGCGAAAATGTGGGGCAGGGCCGTAAAGTGGGGGGGGCCAATGGCCCCCTGGCCCCCCCGCTTCCGGCGCCCTTGCTTCAGGGGCAACGGGAAGGAAACGGAAAAAAGAACAGGAGGAATCGAAAGTCAAAGAAAGTCAAAGACGTCGTCTTTGTACGTCGTACGTTTGTACGACGTACGTCGTCTTGTGTAAAAAAGAAAAAAGTCAGTATGTACTGTACCGTTAGACATTTGATTTTAAGCTAGCTAGCTAGCTAGCTAAGGAGGTAGCCTGCCCATGATACAGCTTTGATGCCATGCTAGCCGCGAGCCTCTGATACAGAATGATAAATACAAATGATTTAAAGTTTTTATTTATGTGTTATTATTCTTATATCATCTTTTTGTAAATAATATACTACTTTTCTATTGTGATAGCTGTAAATTGATCCTCCAATAGTGTTTAATTTGTCAGATAGTTTATTTTCACGGTCAACTTGTGTGTATATAAAAATATATATATTATATATATATATTTATTTTTCTGTTTATTTTCTATTATATTTTATAATTTGTTTATTTTCTGCTCTTTTTAATGTCTAATTATTGTGCAATGCTTTGTTTTATATGCTTCTGTAACGAAATAATGTGAATGTTAGCCAGAAGAAAGCTATCTGGATAACTGCTCCTTTGTATAAAGTGAGGCTGACCAACAAATATGGGCATGTGTTATTATTTACATTACATGTCATTTGTTAGACGCATTTATCCAAAGCGACTTACATACATTCAGTACTGTGGACAATCCCCACAGGAGCAATTTGGGGTGAAGTGTCTTGCCCAGGAACATAACGACATGCTGACTGCAGTGGGACTCGAACTTGCTACCCCCTGATTCAAAGTCCAGACCTAACTTTTATATAGGCTAGTTGTGAACTTGCATACAGCTGAGGCAGATTGCAGCAGTTATTTTTGCCTGACTGTATATACATGTTTTTGCTTGTAATGTGCTAATATCTACCCTATAATTTTCCAGCTGCACTTGAGAAATACCTCAAAAAGCCCCCAGTTGCTGGAGAAGGAACATCTGATCTCCCATGTACATCACACTCTGAAGAATGTAAGTTTTGCCAAACATTTATGGTCTCTGTGTAATCGTTAATACACTACTTTTTTGTCATTATTATTATTGTTATTATTATGATAAATAATGAAAACTGAAGCATGAATAACTTCTTTGCATGTTTGGATTGCCTGCCTGCAGGTGAAGGAATAACGAGCACAGTATGTGAGTCCACCATTGCAGCCCCCTCAGATCCTGCTGACTGCCCAGGCCCATCTGAGTCCAACATTGCAGTCCCCTCAGATCCTGCTGACTGGCCAGCACTGAGTGATACAGTGAGAAAAGCCATGTGAACATCACATTGAAATCATGGTCTGATACCAGATGGGAGAGTCGGATCAACAGCATAGTAAGGTAAGGTATCAGGCTGAGGTGAGGGATAAAGCTACAGATGGAGTTGTAAAAATTGAGGCACAATCTTTGGCTGAAGAGGTTGGATCATACCGCTTTGCAATATGCACTGTGGTATGGTATGACATCCTGACCAACATCAAACATATCAGCAAAATGTTGCAATCAGTGTCAATGCAGCTGGATATTGCTGTTGACCTCCTGAGAAAAACAGAAGTTTCTTTGGTCAGCTACAGAAGCAATGGATTTGCTTCTGCCCAAGCATCTGGCAAAGACATCTGTGGCCAAATGAATGTGGAAGCTGTTCTCTAACAGAAGAGGCTGAGAACAACCAAGAGACAGTTCTCCTATGAGTCCCCGGAGGAGCAAGTGAGTGATGCACTATAGAAACTCGAAGTTTCTTTTTTCAATATGGTGGTGGATGTTTCCATTGCATCACTGCAGGACAGATTCAAGGCCTTAGGTGAAGTAGAGGAAAAGTTTGGGGTGCTACTCAACTTCCCTGACCTGCCAAAGGAAGATCTGACAAAGCAGTGTGAAACACTCAGCAACACCCTGAGCTGGGGTGGACAGTCAGACCTGGATAAGAGGGAACTTGCATTGGAGATGCAGAATTTCCCAGCTTTGCCAAAAGCCAACATGACCACCCTGGAACTTCTGACTTTCCTACAGGAGAAGAAAATGAATGAAGTGTATCCAAATATGTGGGTGGCCCTCAGGATCGCTGTCATTATTACAGTGACAGTTGCTGCTGGGGAGAGGAGCTTCTCCAAATTGAAGCTCATTAAAACATACCTGAGGTCGTCAATGGCTCAAGAACACCTCAATACATTAGCTTTAATAAGCATAAATCGCAAGGTTTCGGGCAAATATCATTTGACGATACAATAAATGAATTTGCAGCAAGGAAGTCGAGACATGTCTGACTTTAAGGATGTGGACTAATTAAAGGACACAATAACATAGCAGAGACTTGTTGTTCTGATTGCCTATTTCATTTGATTTATAGTGTGTGTAATGTTGTTCGTTATCTTAATTTATTTGCAATAACCTCAGTTGTAAGAGCTCCGTTGGCTATATTTGTGTCCACGTTTGCACTTTCTTTCCTTAAAGTTTTAAGAGAAGCTACTTTTGTTTGATGAGTGATTTTCATTTAATAACTACAATATTAATAATAAGGATAAAATAAATAAATATGTTACATTTATTTGTTATTGGTTGTGGGTTATTGGTTATGTTCACATACTTATTTGGTTATTAAAATGTAAACCGATCTTTTTCATATGGGTGTTTTAGAGTTGTACCTCCTATCAGGTCTCTAGTAATTGTGTGCTCAAAGTGCACCAGATTGAAGCATTTTACTTTAAAATGTTAAAAAAAAATCTTTCCGGGGGGGCATAGGGACCCCCCTAGAGGATGTGACATCCACCCCCCAATTAAAACATGTTCATACAATAATTAATACATTTGAAACCTTTATGTATATTACCTATGTCAATACATTTTTCATTTATTCTTTATATATTCTATTGTGTATTGCTTGGAGGGGGGGGGGGGGCACCAAATCATAATCTCGCCTAGGGCACCAAAATGTCTAGGGCCGGCCCTGATAACACGGCACTGACCGTTCACGAGCGTGCTCTCACCACCACCCCCCCCCCCCCCCCCGGCAGAGTTATGTACAGGCCGACGGGTAATTATGGAGTTTGACGGACATTTTGCGATCCTGTCCGTCAAAATGACAGGCAGCGAAAAAGTCTAGCGCAACCTCTGCTGCTACAACCCGCTGCTGCAGATACACGCTTTACAACATCAGAAGGATACGTCCCCAGCTGACCCAGAAAACGACGCAACTTCTGGACCAGGCTCTCGTCATCTCACGCCTAGACTACTGCAACTCCCTCCTGGCTGGTCTACCTGCATGTGCCATCCGACCTCTGCAGCTCATCCAGAATGCAGCGGCTCGTCTGGTCTTCAACCTTCCAAAATGTTCCCACACCACGCCGCTCCTCCGCTCCCCTTCACTGGCTTCCGGTAACTGCTAGAATCCACTTCAAGACACTGGTACTTGCGTACCATGCTGTGAATGGATCTGGCCCTTCCTACATCCAGGACATGGTTAAACCATACACCAAGTTCCAGAGGTGGGACCAAGTCATTGTTTTGCAAGTCCGAGTCAAGTCTCAAGTCTTTGCGCTCAAGTCCGAGTCAAGTCTCAAGTCAGGATGGGCAAGTTCAAGTCAAGTCCAAGTCCTAAACTTTGACAAAACGAGTCTTAAACAAGTCATTATGTGCTTTTCACCAAATGTAATGACATCGATCAACAGAATAATTCTTAATAATCAGCTCTTTATTAGTCATAATAATTTAATAATCAATTTTCTCTCTGCTGGTAAAGTAACGTGTTTTTTTCTAATTTAAGAGGGATCAGTAAGGTAAGGCTACCGTGACGGTTTGATTCAGAAGGAGTTTAATGTATAAGATCCCTGATGTTGAGGTAACCAGAATGTTTATTTCCACTGTGTACAACATGTTATAAGGGACCCACAATCTATCTTTATGCAAGGGATAATGTGCAGCGAGGCGGTCTCTATGGGGAAGAGAACACCTGAATCTAGATCCCTCTGCAGGTGGTACTTTAAGTATATTTTGATGCTAATACTTTTCTACTTTTACTTGTAACATTTTGAATGCAGGACTTTTTATTGAAGGAAAATGTATATGAAAGAAGAAATACGTCCCATAATCACTTACAAAGTAAATGTATTCATGTTCAACATAAGAACAATGACTGAACATAACAGCATAACAGTACAGAACTGTGTTAGCGTGTTAGACAAAACGTGTGTATGTGTGTGTGTCTGTGTGTGCTTGAGTGTGTGTGTGTGTGTGTGTGTGTGTGTGTGTGTGTGTGTGTGTTAGGGCTTTGCAATTAATCATATTTGAATTGCAATTATGATTTTGGCCTGCCACAACTACGAAAACAACATAATCGAAAAAAACTAATTAATTTTTTAGTAATGTATCATTTATTTAATAGTTTGTATTGGTTTTTCAGTTGAATTATACTTTCAGGGTAATCAACAGTTAAAAAGATACTGTTCAAATTATTATTTGTTTTAAATAAATGGATGTTTTCAAAGTCAATGAATAATCGTATTTAATAATCATGATATTAATTATTGAGCAACATAATCTTGATTATTGCCATAATCGAGCAGCCCTAGTGTGTCAAGAGAGTGACAAGAGCTATATTCAGAGCTCTGCTGCCTTGGCTACACTATTTCATCGTTGCTGTTGTATGATTGGTGTTTAGCTACGGTATTTAGCGTCTACAGAACCTCCGCTTTTAGGGTTGACGTAGTCCCAAACTTCGCCCGGAGGTCCCCCGGTGTTGTTGCGGGAGCTGCTCATGGATGTATAATAAGTACGATATGATTCTGTTTTCTTCAAGTTTGTATCTTCTTGGTCGAATGCACTTATTGTAAGTCGCTTTGGATAAAAGCGTCAGCTAAATGCAATGTAATGTAATGTAATTTAGTTTAGGTTAAAGGTGGGGTAGGTAATTTTGGAGAAACCAGCCAGAGTGAGCTAGAATTTGAAAATACACAGCCGGAAAAAATCTGCCACTTCCTTACAGAGCCCCTCCTCCAACACACACGTGGGCGCACATGACCAATGACGGCACGAGATAAGTTTGTGCACAGATGGAAGGCTGACAGGCAGGTAGGCCATCCAGTTATTTTAGCCGGGCCGGCTAAAATGATTGGTCGTGCTTTTTACAGTGCTACGGCTTCCACAGATGACATTTTTGTATGGATTTTTTGTCAAAGCACTTAAGATATTCATTGCTATCGGGATGTTAAGAGCATTCCATGGAATATAACAAAAAGTGTATCTCGAGCCGGTTTCTCAAACTTACCTACATCGCACAGGCTCTTATCGCATCCGAGATCTGAAGGACTTCTGTTCCTTCAATCACTATTGAACCTCATTCATTGCTAACTTCCACTTCACCATCCTGGAATAAGTAGAATAGAAAATACATTTCAGTTTTTTTGGTGCAATCAGATTTTGCACCGAAACATTGCATTGTGTTTCAGGTTAACACAAGTTACAGTATGATTTAAGCATCGTGTTTACTTACTTAAGTGTTCCTTGAAGAGATCCTCCTTTTCACGAAGACACACCACCAAGCAGCACCGGATAGCAACCTCTTTTATTCTTTCCACCGAATCATCCTTAAAAGGAGAACATTTTAATGTTGAGAAAGAAAAAACAGAGTCTTGTTTGCAAAAACTGAACATGCCGAGTGTCAGTTGCTGTTCATATTTATTTTTAAATGAGTTTTTATCAAATGTAACGTTAATTCTAAAAAGAAAAAATATATATGTGTATATATATATACATACTGTATTGCAAATAATGAACTTTGACTGCAACTGTGAAACAAAGGATACAGGAGGATACAAACAGCTAGCTAATCAGTATGCTATGCATGCTGCAGTAGCTTAAAACGATAGTTACGGCTGTAACTACGGTTCTATGAGTTCCGGATGACCGCCAGAGGCGGTGCTTTCAGCACTGGATATGTCCATCGCGCGCATGCGCAGCTCG
Source organism: Gymnodraco acuticeps (assembly GCF_902827175.1). Classification (NCBI taxonomy): domain Eukaryota; kingdom Metazoa; phylum Chordata; class Actinopteri; order Perciformes; family Bathydraconidae; genus Gymnodraco; species Gymnodraco acuticeps. The sequence goes on from NW_022990673.1 coordinate 2,003,641, forward strand.
AGTACCAATACCAACAAAGTCACCTGTGACCCACATGACACCGGCTATATCAGCCGGTGTCGTCAGAGGATCTGTTCCCAGAATCTTCTCGCGAGCACACAAGAATTCTGAGTGACAGGGAACTCTGGCGGTCATCCGGGACTCATAGAACCGTAGTTACAGCCGTAACTATCGTTCTATTTCGTCCCTACTGACCGCCAGAGGCGGTGCTTTCAGCACTGGATGACTTATACCAACAATGTCATGAAGAATCCAAGCCCTTGCTCACCACTGGAAACAGCGGAGCTCGGCAAAAGGACCACGCCCAAAGAATGGGGAGTGGCGACATTGACCTGATGACAACTGGAGAATGTGCCAGAAGACACCCACGACGCCGCGGCGTAGATGGTCTCCAGGGGCACCACCCTCAGGGCAGCCTAAGATGTTGAGATGCTCCTTGTAGAGTGCAGGGTTTCCCACACATAGACTATACTTGGGCGGGCCGCCCAGGTATATTAACGGCCGCCCAAGTATATTTCGCGACCCATTTAGTTTTTTGTTTTTTTTATATAGTTTTTTTTATTCGTCCGTGACCACGACGCCATCTGCGATCGATTAACTTGTAGACAATGATCCCTCGCTCCCTTGCTCTGATCTCGCCTCCTTCTGGCCTGTTAAGTGGCCTGCCTCACACAGGGTGACTGGCTGTCCACATGATGTGGCCTGCCGACATGGCCACTGTCATACAGATCATAAATCAAAGCCCTTGATTGGTCTCTGTGTGTCATTCAAGCTCGGGATAACCTCAGCTCAGGTGAGGTAAAGGACTCTCTGAGTGTTTAGATAGTTAACTTAGTCTAAGTTCTCAGTGGGTCTCAAACGGTGTGGTCACCATTTATGTAAACACATATTTCCATTTGAGAGGGTAGTGATTGGTCTAATGGATAGTGAGGTGGGCTGAAGATCGGAAGGCTGTGAGTTCAAATGCCGCCAGGAACACCACCACTAGTGTGCCCTTGAGTAAGGCACTTAGCCAGGGTCGGCTCTAGAACAACTTGAATGGGGGGGCAATCATTTACCAAGGGGGGGCACACACTGCCGTCAACAACCAACACACAAACACCAATGCAACTTCAATTAAAAAAAAACATGCTGTAAAGTCTATTGTCTTTCACACACATTGCAGGAGTGTAGTGCTATTGTATAGCGCACCTATGACTTGTGCATACATGCACGGTTGTGGCACGACCACCAAAACAGAAACATATAAGGACAGAGGGTGTCGTTTTCTCATACTGATATTCTGCACAAACTGTGCTGTTGTATTTGCTGTAAAGTGTCTTTACTGTAGGTTATTTTTGTATTATACTGTATATACAGCACTTTGGCTCGACCAAAAATCGTTGAAAAATGTGCTATATAAATAAAACTTGATTTGATTTGATATGGACATAGGCCATCATATAAAAAGTGTGCAAATGTATTTAGTATCCTATCCATGTGAACATGTTTTAGGTGGGGGTGGACCTAACCTCCTCTAGGAGGGTCTGGGGGCATGCTCCCCCGGGAAGATTATTTTTTAAATATTGAAGTTAAATGCATCAATCTGGTGCACTTTGAGAGCAAAGTGAAGAGATCTATGGATAGCCTACATCTCTCAGCATCCATATGAAACAGAACTGTACACAGATTTACTTTTTCTTTATGGATATTTCACTAATCATTCCCCTTTTAAACGGTATTCTTGTGTTACTGTCCTATAGTATTTCATACCCGTTTTTCATTTATTCTCTCTTTAATAACTATAATGATCATATAAAGGTATTCCTCGAAAATACTTACATAAATGGTGACCAAACCGTTTGAGACCCACTGAGATAACTTACACTAAAGTGAACTATCTAAACACTGAGAGAGTCCTTACCTCACTGAGCTGACGTTATAAGATCCTCTCAGTCTGACAGGAGAGGACTGTCCTCCACCTTGGTGTAGAAACAGCCCTTTATATCCGTTAGCATAGCTAGCTAACCAGATGCTAACCACAACATTCCACGTTACCGCTCAAGCACTCACAAAATGCGCTCGTGCCACACACACACAGAGCTTGAATGAAACACAGAGACCCATGTACTTGTACTGTACTGTATATCATATTATTTTTGATGGCTTTACTGTATAATCAGTGTAACAGATTAACAGATCGCCACTGGGCTTTCATCTAAACACTCAGCCACGTAATGATAACAAAAAAAAGGTCGGGGGTCATTGGTCAAGCAACACACCAATCAGAGAGCAGCAGTGAGCACACCTCAGGCTGTGTTTTATATTTGTATTATTTATTTCTGATGTATTTCACACAAAAAACCTTTAGTGGAAACGTTTTCACTTAGCCTATATGATAAAAAAAAAGAAAAAATCGGCAAAGTGACAAGGCTTGCCCACCCTGCGTTGGGGGGGCACAGTGACTCATTTGGGGGGGCATGGCCCGCGAATGACCCCCCATGACGCCGACCCTGCACTTAGCCCTTAGTTACTCCAGGGAGAATGTCCCTGTAATCGGTCATTATAAGTCGCTTTGGATAAAAGCGTCAGCTAAATGAAATGTAATGTGATTAGTAAAATACGCATGAATAAATAAATAAAAAGTTAACTAGGTGAAAAAAGGTAAGATACACTTTTAAAACTTGTTGAGAGAAAACTAGTCTTTGCTGCTGCCTCGAAGAGGAGCAGGGGGAGAGGATGGAGAGGGGGGAGAGGAGGGAGACAGGAGAGGCTGATTCAGGAGCACAGACACACTCACAACTATAAATGAACCAAAACTAAATTAATAAACAAGTTTCAGTGTTTTTTTCATATTGGAAATGGTATGTTATTGGTTATGGCCTTGATTTTATGATTATTGAAATGTATACAGTTCTGTTAAATATAGGTGTTTCCATAGATCTAGTCTCTTTATTTTCCCCTCAAAATGCACCAGATTGATGCATTTAACTCCAAAATAAAAATAAAAATCTTACCGGGGGGGCATGCCCCTGGACCCCCCTAGAGGATTTGAGGTCGACCCCCACTAAAAATCACATGGATAGGTTCCTAAATACATTAATAAATACATTTATTTTTTAAAATAGTAACCCATTTCCATATGTTCATGTGTGGGTAGTAGATTTAAACTATAGGGCTATCATTATGGACCCTGCCTGTACCTGTACCTGTTCGCTCTGCCATCGCGTGAAGGGTCTGCTAACAAGCGACCAACAGAAAGGTTAATGTTGTTGCACGTCACCTCAACCCCCCCCGCTACCACCACCCCCCAAAGTATATTTCAGATCTGTGGGAAACACTGGCAGTTAATGGACCAGCACCAGAGGCATTCCCATACACACAGGCGTTGGAGCTGTTCTTCATGAAATCCCAGAAGGATGAAGTGCTCTGACAAACAGTGCCATCTTTGCGCAAAATGATTATACCGGAATGAAAAGTCACCCCTTGCCACCACCCGCCCAAGTATATTTCATATCTGTGGGAAACACTGGAGTGGCATCTCAGCCTGATGGCAGGGGGCTGCCACTGGCCCCGTAAGCCTGTGAGATGGTATCGACAACCCAGTGGGGCAGCCACTGGTTAGAGGGCATAACCTCCTTTAGTGCCGCAAGGGCAAAATCAAGAGTTGCTCCTACTACCGTATACAGGCAGTTGCCTTGATATACGCCCTTTGGGCACCCCCAGGGCACAGCAACTTCGACGTGCCGTACTCCTGAATGTCAAAGCGTGCCAGCTGGGCAGGCTGATTGAAGTGGGTTTGTGGAAGGACCCCGGGCAGGAATGCCACATTTGCCCAAAGGGCAACGCCTGAGAGTCCCACCTCGGGCATGTATTGTTTATGGAGAGGACATGCAACTCCCCGACTCGCTTCCCTGAGGCTATGGCAAGCAGAAATGCTGCCTTCGTGGGCAGCCACCTAAGCCCCACCTGGGCCAGGGGCTCGAAGGGAGGAGATGATCGGGCATCCGGCAGCAGGAGCAGGTCCCAAGCCGGAGCCCTCGGGGTGCTAGGGGGACGCTGCCGTAAAGCCCCTCTCATAAAGAGGGACACCGACCTGTGGCACCCCGCCATGGCGCTGTCGACCCGAACATGTCGGGCAGAAATCGCAGCCACATAAATTCAGAGTGGAGTGAGAACGTCCACTATCTAGAAGGGACTGTTGTCTAAGCAACAACGTACATGCTGTCCCCAAGGAACACGCACATTCTGCCCTGCCGCACTGCACCCCACCCTGAGAGACATGCACCTATGGTGATGGTCTCCTGGCGGGATGGGATGGCGCCCATGGGCACGCCCACTAGGAGATAGGCCCTGCCCCTCCAGCGTGACAGAGAGTGGAGGCAATGCTGCGACACCCTGACTTCCCTGTGCCTGTGCCACTTGGCGTCCAAGTGAAGGCTGTTCAGCCACATCTGCATGGGGCGCAACGATAGCGGGCCTAAGGGCCCAGCGGCCGAGGCAGCTGCCAGTCTGCCCAAGGGCCGGAGGAACTGAATATAAGGCACCATCTTGCCCGGCCCACGTGGAAGTAGGCATCCCTCAAGTCCACGGTTGAGAACCACTCCACCTGTGCATATGCAGTGGTCAGCATATAGAATGGCAGCACCTTCGGGAATCTGTTGATTCCTCTGAGGTCCAAGATCGGGCGAAATCCGCCGACTTTCTTGCTCACGAGAAAGTACGCCGAGTAGAACCCCCTGGGCTAAGCAGAGGGTCTTACTGGCTTGATTGCGTCCTTAGACAGAAGGACGGACAACTCTTGGGCCAGAGCTAGGGCCCCTGCCGGATCGCTGACGACTGTCAATTAGACCCAGCCGAAGGCTAGGGGCCGGAGCTGCGGTCCGTACCCCTGGGTTAAGGTGAAAACCACCCAAGGGACGGAAGTACAGACCGCCCAGTAACTGAGCTGCTGCTGGGAAAGCAGCCGACGACCGCCCCCGGGATTTCAGGGCCCAGCCCCCCGGGCCCCTGGAGCCTCTTGGGGGGCGCCGGTGAGGCTCTGGGGCACGAGGCACGAAAGTCATTGGGTCGCGTCGCTAAGACCTCTGCAGACCACCCCTGTAATCCGGCGGCTGAGTGCGGCTGCTAGAGCGGCCCCTGGGCCTGCTGGGAGTGGGCACAGGTCTGCGAAGACCCGAGAGCTGCTGCCTGGTCTGCCTAGCTTGGGCGGCACGCTCCAGTGCCTCCAGGGCAGCTGACCTAAACAGCTCCCCTGGCTCGACTGGTACGCTACGGAGGACTCTCCTACATGCCTCCGTTAGTGGTGACTGGGCCAGCGAAACCTGGCGACGAGTCTATACCAGCGACAAGGCGTCCTCATACAGAGGTGCGTCAACCGAAGGAGGTGCGTCAGCCGAAGGAGGTGCGCCAACCGAAGGAGTTGCGCCAACCGAAGGAGGGGCGTCAACCAAAGGGGGGGGGAGCATCATGCCCCTATCGGCAGATAGCCGATCCACTTTAGAGGACAGCCTGTTTCTAGTCCTATTGGGGGGAGCACACATTGCCATCGCTCCCTCAAGTCGCCGGAAACGGCCGAATTGATCTGGAGGAGGATGTGACAAGGAGAGGTGTCTGTTGGCTGCTGCCAGACGTTCCACCTCAGTGATTCTAGCCACTCTGAGCGCCCGAGGCATGCAGCTACAGCTCATGCAGGCGTTTACCGTGAGAACCTCCCTCAGATGCTCACATTTCGTCCCCACTGACCGCCAGAGGCGGCCGAGGCAGGAGGGGCAGCGGTCGTGGCCGTCCTCGGGCTCAAAAGAAGCCAGACAGGCACTACATGAATGAGCCATTCTGTAGGTAGCCAGATGCAGCGTAGCCGGGAGCGGGAACAAAGCCTTCACCAGCTACCTGCTTAATGGAAAGAGTAGAGCGTTGCTGCTACTCGTCGAACAGAATGAGGGATGTAATTACACCCACGTTACCGGCAGAGGTAGCGGGAGCAAGAGCACTGCCTTCACCTGGCTGGATTAATAAACACGGCAGTTCAGCGTCTACCAGGAGCGGGGGCGAGAACACTGCCGGCTGAGTTAGAGACGAATGCCAGATGCAGCATAACCGGGAGCGGGTGCGGGAACACAGCCTTCACCAGCTACCTGCTTAACTGAAAAACAGGGCAGTTCCGCGTCTACCAGGAGCGGGGGCGAGAACACTACCTTCACTGGTTGAGTTAGAGACGAATGCCAGATGCAGCGTAACCGGGAGCGGGTGCGGGAACACAGCCTTCACCAGCTACCTGCTTAACGGAAAGACAAGGCAGTTCAGCGCCTACCAGGAGTGGGGGCGAGAACACTGCCTTCACTGGCTGAGTTAGAGACGAATGCCAGATGCAGCGTAACCGGGAGCGGGTGCGGGAACACAGCCTTCACCGGCTACCTGCTTAACGGAAAAACGAGGCAGTTTGGCGTCTACCAGGAGCGGGGGCGAGAACTGCCTTCACTGGTTGAGTTAGAGACGACTGCCAGACGCAGCGTAACCGGGAGCGGGTGCGGGAACACAGCCTTCACCGACTAACTGCTTAACGGAAAAACGAGGCAGTTTGGCGTCTACCAGGAGCGGGGGCGAGAACTGCCTTCACTGGTTGAGTTAGAGACGAATGCCAGATGCAGCGTAACCGGGAGCGGGTGCGGGAACACAGCCTTCACCAGCTACCTGCTTAACGGAAAAACGAGGCAGTTCAGCGTCTACCAGGAGCGGGGGCGAGAACACTGCCTTCACTGGTTGAGTTAGCGACGAATGCCAGATGCAGCGTAACCGGGAGCGGGTGCGGGAACACAGCCTTCACCGACTACCTGCTTAACGGAAAAGCGAGGCAGTTCAGCATCTACCAGGAGCGGGGGCGAGAACACTGCCTTCACTGGTTGAGTTAGAGACGAATGCCAGATGCAGCGTAACCGGGAGCGGGTGCGGGAACACAGCCTTCACCAGCTACCTGCTGAACGGGAAGAGTAGAACGGTGCTACTACTCACCGAACAGAAAAAGGGATGTAGCTACATCCGCATTACCGGTAGAGGGAGCGGGAGCGAGAGCACTGCCTTCACCTAGCTGGGTAAAATAAAGAAGCTTAACAGTACACGCAAGACGTTAGCCGAGCAGCTGCTGCTAACGATCAAGCGATATCAAGTCAAATAACACACATGTTTAAGACCAGATAACTAGCTTCGAAAGAAGAGAACAGCACAGAGCTGTAGTTACAGCAGTCACCATGGCCAGTGCTCACGGCATATAACCGTAGTTACAGTAGTAACTATGGCCAGTACTTACACGGCTTAGAACCGTAGTTACAGTCGTAACTATGGCCAGAACTTACACAGCATAGAGCCGTAGTTACAGTAGTAACTCTGGCCAGTACTTGCACGGCTTGGAACCATAGTTACAGTAGTAACTATGGCCAGTACTTACATGGCTTGGAACCGTAGTTACAGTAGTAACTATGACCAGTACTTACCTATGGCTAGGACTTACGGCTTAAAACCGTAGTTACAGTAGTAACTATGGCCAGTACTTACACAGCCTAGAGCCGTAGTTACGGTATTGACTATGGCCAGTACTTACACGGCTTGGAACCGTAGTTACAGTAGTAATTATGGCCAGTACTTACGGCTTAGAACCTTAGTTACAGTAGTAACTGTGGCCGGTGCCTAAAAGTGTCAGCCAAACGGCTGCCCACTAGATAATATAATATTGGGAGGATGAAATCCTCCTTAATGGCCACACATGCAGAGCACACAGCACACAGTGAAGATTGTTCTCTGCATATCGTCCTAGTGCTAGGAGTCTAGTACTAGGAGTCTAGTACTAGGAGCAGTAAATACAACGATATAGCGCTACTGCAACCATACCATGCGTTTACCGCTGAGTTAAATAATGAAGCTTAACAGTACATGCAAGGTGTTAGCCAAGCGGCTGCTGCTAACAATCAAGCAACCAAGTCAGAACACAATGTTAAGACCAGATAATTAGCTTCTAAGAAAGAGAACAGCCCGCATAGAACCATAGGCCATGGTTACAGTAGTAACCGCACATGCGGAGCACACAGCACCCGCAGTGAAGATGTTCTCTGCATATCATCCTAGTGCTAGGAGCAGTAATAAAACGATCTAGCGCTACTGCGATCAAACCCTATGTTACCGGGAGCGGGAGCACTGCCCTCACCGGCTGAGTTAATAATTAAGCTTAACAGCAAGGTGTTAGCCAAGCGGCTGCTGCTAACAATCAAGCGACCAAGTCAGAACACAAATGTTAAGACCAGATAATAGCTTCTAAGAAATAGAAAGTACTTACCTTACTCTCTGCATCTAAACGAAAAACGGGTTAAATTGAATGAGGGACACAGCCAAAGCTGGGACTCAAATGCTAATGATAGCTCGGGCACAACGCCACAAGCAGAACTTTCAAAAGAGCATAAGGGCAACTTTATGGGAGAGGAAGCGGGAACACTGTCGTCACCAGAAAGTCTAAGCCAAACAAAAATAAGACAGCAATCAGGACAACTTGGCTGGGAGAGGGTGCGGGGACACAGCCATCACCAGCAACAAGCTGACACCAACCTGTCTGTCGAGGCTCTGCACAGCGCACAGCCGGCCACAGCTCCTGGAGGACGCGTTAACGACCCGTAGCTCCGACTGTCAGTCACAAAGCTGCACGCGGCCAGCTGCTTGCAGAGAAATCCCTCAGATCAGACGTTCAAACCTGAACGCTGTAGGCTACAAAAATGTAGCCGCGGTACTCTCGCGCAGCGAGAAGATGAAAGGAACAGATCCTCTGACGACACCAGCTGATATAGCCGGTGTCAGGTGGGTCACAGCAGAGCCATATAATAGAAGAGTTATGACATCTCCGTTCACTCCAATGGACCACTTTTTTACAGCAATGGCGGATCGTGGAGCCTCTCAATAGTTCCCCAGAAGTTAGCGCCAAGGCGAGCAGAGCTGTGGAGTTGCAGCATAATAGACCGTTCGTGACGGACTTTTAAAGGTAAGAAGAAGTTTAAAGATTTATATTGCGGATATTATCAGTACATCTGATTCAATTGAACATGTGTATTAAAGGATGTCAGTGGATTATCCCTAAATTAGTAGATTTAGGGAACGTTTACAGATAACAGATCAAGCTAGGATACCGAAGCAAGTTAGCAACACACGTTGAACAGCCTTTTAATTGTAAATTCCGTTCTCTTAATGTCATTTGGTCCAACGTTGTTGAATTAGAGAAGAGGTGCTTCTAAACGGGATTGTATGCGGGGGTGGAGGGAGTTAAATCTTAGATAAATATAACTTTGGTGCGTGTAAGAGTGAGTGTTTTTAGCAGAGCCATATTGTGTCCTTGTGATTATGTTGATTATTACCTGTGTGTATAATGTTGCAGCTCAGCTGATTTTGGATTGATGGCAAAGGGAGAGGAACTTAAGTGAGAGTGAACACACAAGGTAAGTTTAATACTACTGTTTTATATAAGTAAGCATACTAAACATGTATTATATCACTGTATTATATAAGTAATCTTGTTAGTAACCTACTGTATGGCAGGTGGAGGGGCAGTGATGTTACAGGTGGAGGAGCAAAACTGCAAACTCACAAGACAGAGAAATCGAAGTTTGTTCTCCAGAGATGAGGTTGATTTCACTTCAATTTTTTCATATTTTCTAAAGATGTGGAAATGGCACAAAAAAAAACTTGAGAGCTGTAACCAAGACAACTGTAACAACATGAGTAGACAGCCACCAAGGTTTTTCAAGTCCCCTCTCTTACTCCATTTTGCCAACCCAAACTTCCAGGTACATGACGGGACACCTTGCTTGTTTTTGTTGTTTGCGCTCCTCTGGCAGGTGGAGGGCAGTGATCCCTTCCCTTCTTCCCTCAATCTTTGAGACTAATGTAAGTAGAAGACATGGCACTGTAAATGTTCGAACATTTAAAATATTATACCACTTAAAAATAAGAAATATTACTTTTGTTACTAAGAGTTCATACTTATTATACCTGTGTCACCTTTCACACTATCGCTGTGATCATGAGCTATGGGCTTTGTAGATACAGGTCCCGGGGTGAATCGTGGTGCAGGGGCCCTTCTCTTTTTGACCACAGGGCGATGCACGAAGATGGTGGGTATAGCCTCTGCTCTCAGCCTAGTCTTGCCCTTTTTTGTCCTGACAAACTGGTCTGCTTCAAAATGTGCCTGCGGAGTGACTTGAGGTTACTTCACACACAGAACAACTCAGTTTTGTCTGCCCACATACATATTCCATAGTGGTTGAATACACAGTATTAGGAAACACTTTATACTTACTGGACATGTTATACTCATTACATACTGTATATACAATATGACCAAGAATGTGAGACAACTTTATAGAAATTCATATCACATATGTTACTGATGCCATTTGTCATACTTTGTTAAACTCACAAATAATAAAGTTCCATAACTTCAGTTGGGAACAAAGACCACACCTTATCTCCCCAAGGCAATTTCCCATCCAATAAGTGCGCTATATAGGTGTGTATAACCCTTTCTCCTGTCTGTTTATCCCTCTTTCAGCACAAGAACCAGAGGGGGATTCAATGGAGCCTGAATACCTGCACTGAGACCCTCACCCTGCACCCTGAGTCTCAACTCTCAGTGTTTTTCAAGCCTTTCCCTGTTTTTTGTATTAAACAAAACATTAAGCTTTCCCAATGGTGTGGTTTTCGTTTTGTGAAAAAGTGCAAATACAGTGTTTGTATATAAATCACATATTTTTTTGCTGTTGGTCGTGAAATTGCTCCTGCTTCCTCCGCTCTGTGTCAGTGGGGAAGCTGTACATTCATACTCCTTTCTCTGAGCGATTGGAGCATCCCCAGGCAGCACAGCAAACCATGGTGGCGACTAGGAGGCAGCACAGCAAACCAGGACAACAAGGAGGAAAAGGCACAGACAAACTGCATGATATGCTATTCAATGTTTATTGAATTCCATGTATTTGCAATGGATGTTCCTAAAACAACACATTTAACATCATCATCATCATGCTGCTGCTGCTAGTCCTTTGATAGTCACCTGTCGGTCTCCTGTCCTTTCTGAAAGCCATAAAGATGACATTAGTCATTTAGATAACTTGTGTCCTCAATTACCATGGGATTACTGAAACTACCATGACTTTAAGACATTATACATTAATCTAATCTGAATTTTAAAGCATTACTTTAGATCCCCTCCCTCTAAATATATCAATAAACATTAGAAAGTGATGCTCCTGACTACCATACAAGTTTAAGAAGATAATATTGGTTTTAAAGAATTCAAAGCTATAAATAAACAGCAACAGGCTCTTTAACCAAGGCACTGTTAGCCTAACATGTAAACTAGTTGTTCACACTAATCCTAATATTATCACTTAATATTAGCAAATTCTATTTTATTTTTTAAAACATATTGATGTAAATACATACACATATCGATTTGTTGTATAAATATTGCAAATCAAAACCTTTATTCACTAATAATTACCAAAAATCGTAGTTCTATCTCCTGTTATCAATGCATTCACATTGCCCGCCATGAACTTCCGGGGAACGATCCTCTTCTACATGAACCACGTGACGATAACCGTTTTTGGACTTCCGTTGTCGTAACTCTTCTATTATATGGCTCTGGGTCACAGGTGACTTTGTTGGTATTGGTACTCGAGCTGCGCATGCGCGCGATGGACATATCCAGTGCTGAAAGCACCGCCTCTGGCGGTCAGTAGGGACGAAATAGAACTGTAGCTAATGACTACTTACAGTTTACTTTACACTGTATATGCAGTAAGCAGCTGTTGTAAATCAAGCTGAACAAAAATGTAACTTGATAGATTATTAGGTTAAAATCCTGTTGTTCCACTGCTACCAAGTGTTCCGCTTCCAGGATGAACGCAGATTGCTCCAACTCAACATGCGGTCTAGCAACGTCCGGGCGTGTGTTCAGTTTTGAAACTATACCGTTGAAACTCAATAGATATGAGTTACTCTAACTTAAATCCCTATTGTTGAGTGAACGCAGAAATATTTTTTCAAAATCATTACATTTGTAAGTAACATTTTTTTTGTTCTTTTTCAGTTTGACCGATTTATTAAAATGAGTTGTAAACTAACTCAAATAAGTTGAGGTAAAAAACTAAATGTTCTATGTTGAAAAAGTATTTTTTTTAAAAGTGGAATCTACTAACCCCATGAATCGCGTTTTAGAGTGTACGACCATGGCACAACAATATGTCGTTTAAAGATTTAATGGAATTTCAGGAGGCATTGGATGTTGAGGACTGATGGATGTGAGCTGAAAGAGGAGGAGGGATGTCGTCTGGTACGGAGGATGTTCTGAAGTACAGGCAGAGCGAGACTCAGTGTGGGGGTTCAGTCTCAGGCGTGTTTTTGCCATATCTGAACACAAGGCCTGATACGATGTGTGGAATGAGACGTGGAGAGGTGGCACTATATCAAATGGGGAAGGAATGAGGGGAGAAGGTAAGAGAGGATGAAGGGATGTGGGCATGAAGTAGGAAGGTTAAATGGAAAAGATAGTGAGGGTGGTTTGAGAATTATGAGACAAACAAGGCCAATTGTGTTCACTGGGTATAAGTGGGCTATACAGGTGATCAGAGGTGTAGTTGAGTTGGCCCCACACTCAGATGAATTAATTTGTCCCATGTACCAGACGGAAAATATAGGTCTGAGAAAGAGCTAAATTGTTATTCATTATGTAAAACACCAAACTCTAACCAGGGGAAGCCACTCACAGTAATCAGCACAACTATGTGTGTCAGACTTGAGAGCTTAATTAACTCTGGAAGAGGTGTCTGCCTCACAACTACTTAACACATTTCAATGAAATTCCCTCTGGAGGATATAATGGGCCAAAATAGAACGTGTTATTTTTTTGTGTGAAATGATTTTGAATGGCTTTAACTCCTTGGTCATGAGCAGGTATTCGCAAATATATTTTTGAGGGTCTGTTGCTCCAACCTGACAAAATGGGAAACCCAACCCTTAGGTTTCATCAATCAGCATATATGGTGATTGACTAACCAGAAGCCAATGTTAAATTATAAAGATAAGTACAATCTAAAAACTGCAAGCTGCTAGGGTTAGTTAAGAACAAATTATTCCAATGGCCAAAGTACAAAATTATGCAAATATTGTTATTGTGCTTTGGGAAAACATGTGCTGTTGATCTGGCCTTGATCTGGCATGTCCTTGTTCATGAGTCAGACATCTGTAACTATTCATGGTTGTACAGAGCAGGGATGGATGTGTTTTAGAAAGATATGCAGTAATGTGAATCTTTATCTATATTTAATACAGATCTACACATTCTCTTATTTTAAATAAAATACTTAGAGCAGCCTTGTTGAAGACATTCACTGAGTGCTTTTAGTTTAATGAAATGCAGCCCATTGCTATTACCTTTGAAGCTTCTGGATTCTTGCTTTTTATCTTTTGTTGCCCATAACCTGCCTGGCCCTCAGATGTGAAACATTGATGACCAATATTTATATAGAAAATCCAGTCAGTATTTGATTACTTTACTTGATTTATTACAGCAGGACATGAATGGCATATGGACTGTATTTATATAGCGCTTTATCCAGTCATTATGACCAGGGGTGCACATAACTTTTTTTGCCCTGGTTCTCAAAGGAGCACCTGGAGATGTTGCTTGATGCTCATCCATAAAATGAAATAAATCGTAACTTTTGAGGGGGTCTTGACTTTATTTG